>NW_028141171.1:284540-348235 GCF_030444845.1 Prenolepis imparis
AAGCAGTGGTATCAACGCAGAGTACTGCACGCATTCCACTTGTTGAAATTTCTAGTAGCTTTGTCATGCGGCTACGATTGCTCGATTTTCGAGGAGAAGAGATCACCATTAGATTGCACGTACGACGACGACAGCGATAACTTACGTGTGCGGCGTATGAGATGCTCATGTTGAACGGATCGAAAGATACGAGAGATAACACAATCTTAACGGAGCCAGCGACAACAACAACAACGTCGACATTCGCTAATATCCAATCATCCGATTGCGCCAAGAAAAAGTAACTGAACGCATCAAACGTTGCGTTTTACAATCTTTGGGATTCGCGGTGCGAAATATCTGAACAATGTCCGACATCCTCAACATCGGGGAAGAGCCAATCTTCCACGATCGCATCGTCAAAATCGAGACTTACACGTACAACCCGTTCGCCAACACCACGTTCGGACACAGTGATGAGATAAGAATACCAATACAACAACAGGATCTGTATACGTTGCCGTTTGACAGTTTTCTATACATCGAAGGAGAATTAAAGATAAATAGACCAGCCGAAGGATCTGATGTGATACTGGGAAATAATTGCGTTGCATTCATGTTTGATGAGATTCGATATGAACTCGATGGCGTGGAGATTGATCGCAACAGAAACGTGGGAATAACAAGTATGCTCAAAAACTATGTAACGATATCATCCGATAGAAGCGTGATTATGAGAAACGCCAGCTGGAGTGATCCGACTACTGTGAATGGAAACTTCAATTTTTGCGTGCCGCTCTACACGTTATTGGGATTTTGCGAAGATTACAGACGAGTGGTGATTAACGCTCGTCATGAGTTGGTCTTAATACGATCGCGCAACGACAACAATTGTCTGGTTGGAGATTCGACGCTGGAGCCTGTGATCAACATATTCAAGATACAATGGCGAATGCCACATGTATTGTTGAGCGAGATTAAGAAGCTGTCTATGCTGTGCGCTCTGGAAAGCAGACATTACCTCAGCATGGATTTTCGCTCGTGGGATCTGTACGAGTTTCCGCTATTGCAGTGTACAATCAAGCATTCGTGGGCCATTAAAACCGCGACTCAGCTGGAGAAACCACGATACGTTATCTTTGCTCTGCAGACAGGCCGGAAGAATGTCATGTCTGAGGATATGAGTCGATTCGACGATTGCAAATTGACCAACGTGAAACTCTACCTGAACTCGGAATGTTATCCGTATGACGACATGAATCTGGACTTCGATAAAAACAGATGGTCGATTCTGTACGACACGTATGCGCGTTTCTGCAAAAACTATTACGGATACGAGTATCTCGAGCCGAGTCTCACCGTCTCAATGTTTCTACGTAACGGCCCATTCGTAATCATCGATTGTTCTCGACAAAACGAATCGATCAAGAGCGCAACCGTAGATGTGAGATTGGAATTTGAGTGTAAGGAAAACGTGCCGATGAATACCTCTGCATACTGTCTCATCATACATGATCGCGTGATCCAGTACAACTCGTTGACCAACGTTGTGCGCAAAATCACCTAAATGCATCAACAATTTAAAGAGGGGGAAGCATAGCAGAATATAAATCAAAGTGTTATGAGATGGTTGTCATTGTTCTTTTTTAACTGATGCATCGAAGAGAGAGAGAATTCGTCATGTCCGTACCAACGTTTGTGGATCTACAGGGGTTTATCCTCAATAAACGATTCATTGTAAAAGAAGCGGCAATCCTGAGAAGAGGATTTATTTTATCACATTATTTTTTCGCATGTCCTGTACCATGGGGTGTGCTCATAAAATCGGAGAGACACCAAGCCTCATGGTTGACTCAAAATCATCACGGATTACAATGGAAAGATGGAAACGTTCCATATAGCATGGCTCAGCGTTTGATTACAACAGCTATCGTTGGTGGACCACATGAAGAAGAAGAAGAAGAATCCATTCTCGTATATGTAAATGGACTTGAAAAGCGAGAATGGTTAGCCGATATATTGGATGATGCGGAAAACGGTTTCATTATTGAGACTTTGGATGCTGATTGCGACGATATCGAACGTCACCCTGGGTGACGGAGCGCGAGAGAGAAGAAAGAGTTAGCGCGAGGTGCATGCGAAGGAGATTTTTTTTTAAATAATATTTTTTTCCAATATTAATAATAATAATTCTTTTATAATAATATTCTTAATATAAATGGGAGGAAAGAGAGGAATTATTCTAAAGTAAAATATGTATTTTTATATTTAAAATAATTTTTTATTCATAAAATAAGTATGTGTAATATTTATAATTTTGTGTGTGTGTGTGTGTGTGTGTGCGCGCGCGTATGAATGTGTGTATGTGAATTTAAAATTTAAAATATAAGAATATATAAGAATATAATAATATAATATGAATATAATATAAAAATATAAAAAATATAATAATATAATATGAACATATAAGAAAAATACAAATAATAAGATAAATAGATAAACAATATAAATTTAAAATACAAAATATAAAAATTTTTAATGCGTCGGCGGCAAGCGGAGGAGCAGCGGCTGCATGGTGGTGGGGCGGTGGCTGCGAGGCGGTAGAGGACCATAATGGGACAGCAAGGGACCCCTTTTGCATAACAGAAAATTTTTTTTTATTTACCATATTTATAAATATTTTAATTTATTTAAATAAATACTTACAAGTATTACATTCTGCCTCCATGACAGATTAGGGAGAATACGGTTCCTCAATATCTCGGTCTGAAAAATCATAATGGTTCCTCAATATCTTGGTCCGAAAAATCATAATCCGATGATTCGCATGATGCCGATGGTGAATTTAAAATTTAAAATATAAGAATATATAAGAATATAATAATATAATATGAATATAATATAAAAATATAAAAAATATAATAATATAATATGAACATATAAGAAAAATACAAATAATAAGATAAATAGATAAACAATATAAATTTAAAATACAAAATATAAAAATTTTTAATGCGTCGGCGGCAAGCGGAGGAGCAGCGGCTGCATGGTGGTGGGGCGGTGGCTGCGAGGCGGTAGAGGACCATAATGGGACAGCAAGGGACCCCTTTTGCATAACAGAAAATTGATGGCATATACATTCGACCAATATATGGGTCCTCAGATCCTTTAAAATAAACCACACAGCTTTTATAGCGACGTCGAAAGCATTTGATATTGTTGTGTGCTCTGAAGCATTTAGATAAACCGCCAATTGTTCTTAAAATATCTTCATGAATTTCTATAAAATGAGCCAAATCTTTTGTTTGGGATTTCTGTACACCGAGTTCACGATTTCGTAGAAACTGTACCACCGAAGACATGTCCTTCGATTTTTTTGAGTCGCCATGTTCACAACACTTGTAGAATTCTCACTTTAAGTGTCCCAGCACAATCTCCAAAAGTTTATTTTGTGCAAATAGGACACATATCACATGGAAATATCTGACACAATGATTCTCTACAATTGCAACACCATCGACAATCCACTGCATTGTGTAATTGAATCACATGCTTTCGTACAGCATACATGTGTCCGAAATCTTGAATAGAGATCATACATGAAGTACATAAAGCAAGAGCACCACTCGTAGAATAATAAAAGTATATGGCGCAAACTTTTGTACGTCCGTTTAGCGCAAGGATTTGTGAATTAGACACTACCTTGTCGTGAATATCCTTAAGGTCCTCACTGCGATCACTAATATAATTACTGTCACTCGACAACGCGTGATCTTCGTCAGATTCGGCTACACTGTTATCCGACAACTCGTGATCTTCATCAGATGACTCGTCTAATATTCTCTCGAAATTATTATTTTCCATTTCTTTTTAACTCACTACACTGTGCCACTGACACTTCGCATAGGACACTTTAACTCATCGAATGCTAAAGACTTTTTGACGCGGAGACCCACTCTTCATAAGCTTCAGCCCTATCCCTCTCAAAATTATCGCAAAAGAATATCATAGTAATAAAATCGAGCGCTATCTGTTTATAAAAATTCGAGCAGTTGAACGTTGGCGCCGATACGTCGCAATTCTTCCTTAAAAAATATTAAGGAAGATGTTTCGCTCTCGTTTATGGGAGATTTTCTGCGAGGGTACAAAGCTGCCGAACGTCAACGCTTTTACATTTTCACCTATAAATAACGTTTCGACATGTTCGTCGCAGCCTCATCCCCCTCAAAATTTCCTAAATTTCCACAAAAGAATATCTTAATGATAAAATGTCCATAAAATGAGAAACATAGTTTTATGGCTTCTAGAGCGCTCCGGTTACAAGCAGCCGAACGTTGACGCCGATACGTTACAATTCTTCCTTAAAAAATATTAAGAAAGATGTTTCGCTCTCGTTTATGGGAGATTTTCCGCGAGGGTACAAAGCTGCCGAACGTCAACGCTTTTACATTTGCACCTATAAATAACGTTTGACATGTTCGTCGCAGCGTCGGTCCTAAAATCATCATTCCTTTCCATAATATCCTCATGATTTTATGGACATTTAATGGACATTTTGTCCATAAAATGAAAAAAAAGTTAGTTTTATGGACTCTAGAACGCTCCGTTGACAAGTTTGAGCAGCCGGACATCGGCGCTTGTTCTATACCTTTTTGGGTAAATGTCTAAGATCCCTCATAAAAAAATCGTAAAGATACCATCTACAAATATTGCACTCAGAAAACTCCCCCTCCTTTGCCGAAACATCCCCTCCTCCCCGCGTGACGTCAGCCCCCTCGCCTGGTAGATCCCCCCCTCCCCGCGTGACGTCAGCCCCCGCGCCACCGAGATACCCCCGCGTCCCGCGCTCCCCTCGGAGGACCTGAGTTAGAATTGGCCTAGTGTATCTACTAAAGTTCACGTCTCACGGCGGACGTCTTAGATTTGTGACAGCTGTCAAACAATGCGGTCGTGTTTGAGACAGCTCCGTTTTTTATAACGCGGAATAACTCGAAAATAATAAAAATTAGTGTTTATCAAGAGGTTTCCTCGCGCGATTATTCGACATCGGGACAACTAATCAACATCGCGGAAAAGCGATGACACGATCTTCGATATATGCGAGTATCGACTTTACATCTCCTTTTTAATAATGTATTATATATTGGGCGCATTCGAGGAGATGCAATTAGCGCTGACAGCGTCATTCTATCTCTGTTGCTTATTGAAAGTTGAACAAGGACAGAGCATGCTTATAGCATTAAAAGCGCGCTCTCTGAATCTAGCCATTATATACAGGGTGCCCCCAAATGTTCCGGCCAGACATTGAGATCTTATAGGAAAAATTCTGAACAAAAAATTTCCTATAAACATGGATCGATAAATGCTTCCTTAAAAAGTTAGCGCCCAAAGCCTCTGAAATTGTGGTTATTTTACACATTTTTATAAATATCATGGAAAATATGTAATTTTTAACAAAAAGTACCGAAACAAAAGTTGTAGAGAATTAAATTATCTTTTAAATGAGATCAAAATGATTGTCGTACGTTCCATAAGTTTCGAGATAATCATTTTCAAATGTAATAAAAAAGTTTTAATTAAAAAAACTTAGTGCTGCTAAATTTCAAAATTAACTTTAGCAAATTGTTTAATTTAGCAGCGCCAATTTTTTTAATTAAAACTTTTTTATTTGTATTAATATTTAATTTTTGCAAAAAATTTTTAATTTTTTTATTAATTTTTAATTTTGTTTTTTTGTATTATCTTTTTTTTATTATCACGATTCTACATGGGTTTGCAACTTTCAGCGTGAAGAAAAGTCTATAATTATATGATTCTATATATAAGATTTACTATTAAGGCTCTTCCGTATTAAATACAAATATATAAGTGATAGGCCTTTTTTAAGAGCCGAACGATTAATTTAATTCCAGCGAAAAATTAAATTTCGTTGGAATACGCATCAACATCCGCGTTCGGCTCTTAAAAAAGGCTTATCACTTATATATTTGATTCTATATATGTTTGCAACTTTAATTTTTCACTGGTACAAGTTTCTATTTTCACATGGCGCAATTTTTTGATATTATTTTTGTAGTACAATTCTACATGGGTTTGCAATGGGTAATTTTTTTGTTACTGGCGTGCCCATACTTGGCGCCATTTTTTTTAAAGGTTAGTTTTTATAGAGATTATGTCATTCATTTTTGTATATATGATAAACATATTTAGATAAATATTTTTTACAACTATTTTTAATTAAAATATTTTTTTAGGTTCTTATTTTTAATTGGCAATTTTTTTCATATTATTATTTTTGCAGATTAATATATCATTAAAAATATATTTATTATTCACAATCTATACTTCTAAATCCATCGACGAATTACTACTAATCTAATTCATTATTAAATTTATAAATAAATCGGAAAAAGTGTTATGTAATTCCATTTTTAATAAAGTTTAATAAATATGCAATCACATACAGAAAATGTTTAATTTTCATTCACACATTTGTTTGTATTATACATGATGACAAAAGAATGAAGGAATCGTTTATGATTTCTATAAGTAATATATGTATATATATAAATATATTATCAAGAAAATTAATAAAATAATTCACATATTGTATGAAGTTTATTTATAAAGTAGTAAAGTTATTTATCACATTTCAATATATAATTCTGAACTAAAATAAAGTAATCGCATCATATCACATTATTTTTTATACAATATACCTAAATAGTATTTATTTATAATAAATAAATCATCCATGCAGTACTGTTACGTCCAGACTCGTGGAAGGAAGAGTCAGCGTAACTAAACTTACCTTGAACGACGGCAGACTATCCGACAGAGAGGGGGAGAAGTTATTGTTTTTAAAAAAAACTAGTGTCCCGGTTGGTTAGTATAATAATTTTAGTATATACTTAATCTATATATAAATATGTATGCGTGTGTGTGTGAGTAAATGCGAGTGCGGATCATATTAGTTCGATAATTTCGGCGGTGGAGAGGGGATATGATCTTAAAAGAAGGTGTGCAGGGACGGCTAAAGGATATCTGCGCCCGGGAACATACCAGGGAACGATGTTATTTCTATTTGTGGTTTCTAGAAATTGTCGCAAGGCCTCATGGTCTACGGGGCCTGGACCAATGGTAAAGGCTCCCTCAGGGACTTCTCGTATCCCAGGGAGCTGATTTATTAGCCAAGCTCTAAATTGCTCGTATGTGAACTTGGTGGGCGATTCCGATTCTTCAGAATCGTCGTCGCTGATATCTATAGTCTCAAATTCCTCTGGATGTTCCCGATTTTCGGAGGGTTGGGGAGGAGGGAGGAAATTCAAGGTCGATTGTTGAGGGAGCTGGAGACGGAGCTCTAGGTGGATCGGGGCGTTCGGGGAAAAGCAGGGGAAGGAAGGGGAGAAGAGCTCCGCGAAAAATCGGCGTTCCCAGAGAAAACAAAGGGGTGAGGGGAAGAGGCCCGCTGAGGTATAGCGGGTTCGGGAGGAAGAGGAGAAGGAGTTCGCGGGGAGTTGAACGGTTCTGCAGAAGCAGGAGACGGAATGCGCGATGGCTCCGGCGAGGAAATCAGAGAGTAATGGGGAGTGTCAGGGTTTCTATTTCTGTTGTGCTTATTAATTATGTCATGCGTTGGGCTATCGTCTGGGAATGAGTCGACCGTAGCCCGACCCACTTCTCGCTTCAGGCGTCGATTCCGACGATTTCGAGCACGCTTTGCTCCCGCTCTCGAAGTCCGCTTTCTTAAATCGTCCACTAAGAAACGACGGACGATAAGAAAAATCGATCGAGGCGATAGAGTGCAATTTCAAAATAATTCTGGGAATACTTATCTTTTTCTATTCTGTCATTATTAGTTCTATTTTTTATTCTTTGCGCGCTTGTATGATTGTAGAAGAGAGAGGGAGAGAGAGGGAGAGAGAGCGTGTAAGGGGAGAGTGGGGAGGGGGAGGGGGAGGGACGGGGAGGAGGGAAAGGGGGAGAGAGAGAGATTTATTAGCTTTCTCAGCTATTTGTAAAATACAAGTCTAATTTACATTAATCACAATATACTCCTTTAACTCTCGCTTAAACGCTTCCAGTTCTTCCATTCGTCTTATTTCAGCTGGTAAGGCATTGTACATTTTCACTCCCTCATAAAACATACTCTTCTGTGCACTCGTTGTTCTACGAAACTGCACTACAATGTCCCCGGCTTGCCGTGTCTGTTTTTCATTCTTATTTCCCAGTATTGTTAACTTATTTCTTAATTGATCCGAAAACATATTCTTTAAAATTTAAAAGATAAATATACACACATTATAATTCAGCCTCTGTCTTATGGACATAAACTGCAGCGCTTGCAGCATACTCTCCACTTTGGTATATCTATCACATTGCAATATGACCCTCATGGCCCGGTTTTGCGCTTTTTGCAATTCATTCAGTTGTGTTTCTCCCTTATCAATTAACAGCGTCGCACAATACTCAAAGTGAGGCGCTATGATTGACTTATATATAATACATCTAGTGTATGCCGATATGTAGTTATCTATTTTATTAAAAAAAACTCACTTTTTTCCCTATTTTCTTTAGCATATAATCACAGTGGTCCTTAAACCTTAACCTATCGTCAATAATTATGCCTAGATATCTCATTCTTTCCACACGCTCTATCTCTGTTCCATCCAAACATTTCAGTGTAATGTTACCTCTCACAAGTAACACTACTCAAGTGCCATTCGCCGATATTCTTGAAACTTTGCACACACGTAGTACATCGAAAAACATTAAACACGTGTTTTTTTATTTTGGCTAACAAGGCGTTTTAAGGCGTTAGAAAACGCATTCGAAAGTTTAACACCATTTAGCACAATGCTAACTAACGCTACTCATGAATGTCATTCTCTTACAGCTTTTACGACATTTCTCTATCATAATTTCATTGTCTGCGTGTTTTTGAGATCGCTAATGACGATTTTGACATTAGTTTAACGAGATTCAGAATGGCAAATACAAAATGGTGGACAAAATCGCAGAAGTTTCAAAAACTTTATTTAACGCCACTTGCGAAGTTTATTAGATACATGATTACGATTTTGGCAACAGTTATATCAATCTAGAGGTGGCAGATGAAAAATTCAATATGACGCATCCAAATGGCGGAAACTGAAGGCAATGGGAAGGTCTACCCAGCCAGTGAAGGCAAGATAGTGGTACTATACCCGACCAGTGAAGGCAAGATAGTGGTACTATACCCGAACAGTGAAGGCAAGATAGTGGTACTATACCCGACCAGTGAAGGCAAGATAGTGGTACTATACCCGACCAGTGAAGGCAAGATAGTGGTACTATACCCGACCAGTGAAGGCAAGATAGTGGTACTATACCCGACCAGTGAAGGCAAGATAGTGGTACTACCCGACCAGTGAAGGCAAGATAGAGATTTGACCCGGCCACTGAAGACAAGGTGCGGCCTTCTCCATATACTTGAATTTTAATTCCCCATATCTTGGTGAAAAGAAAAGAATGGAATTAAAAATATTGCCTTCATTTCACGTATCTTTTGCAGTAGTGAGGAGAAGCATTATAGTCTGGAGCAAAAAAGTGTTGTATACATAAAGATTCGTTGCACCAAGCGCATTTTATGATGGAAATGTTTGTGCAAAACCTACAGTCTGTACCACAATTCTCGAAGCAGTATTCCACAGGTGTTGCACATTTTTCTGGTTTTTCTGAAGTATACCTGCTTTTCCACCAAGCGTATTTGAATAAATTTACAAATCTTGGTGATGAGAACTGGTTATGAATCAATGACTGAATCTTTAAGATGTTATTCCTCAAATGTAAATTGATGTCGTAGTTATATAGTATGATTAAGTCCGAGAAATGTTTAAGAAAGTTCTTCCATGGTCTGAATCTATAAACATCTAATGGCTGGATCATACCAGTTGTCCCTGCGGGAATAGTTAAAATTTTGACTCTTTTACCACGCTTATCTATAACATCGAACTTTTCTTCCGTTTGTCCAGTCCAAGAGTCTAAACATAGAGCCGATGCTTCATTAACATTAGGCAAAAAAGCATCGACAAACCATTTTACAGCAAGATCTGATGAAAGCTTGCCAGATTTCGAAGCAAGCACAAGAATATTTTCAGCTTTATAAATATTGTTTCTGACGATCGGACCAAATTTACCTTGTGTCTCTTGTAACACTATTAGCAAAGGTGATTTTAAGACCCCACTTGCAGATATAAAAGGCTGTATAGTGTAGCTGTGAGTCAGTGAATTTATAGATTGAGCCAAGCATTCAACTTTCAAAGTACCTTTAAATGACAATGTACGCCCTGCATGTAATTCTAAATTAAAGCCTGATTGATCAGAATTGAATACATTATCTTCTCCTATAGATAATATTTTTGATCTCACTGTTGCAATGAATTCATTACTCTTCTGTACGAGAATTTCTTTACTCGTTATCTGGGTTTTCGTAACAAACTTGTTAATCTTTCTAGATACTATTCCATGTCTCACTTTGAAAGTGTGAATCCATTTGGAAGAAGCAGAGAAGAGTTTATTTGATAGTTTAACATCATCGCTTGCTTTCAAAGCCCATCTTTTCAACTCTAAATCATGAACAGGTAGTGAATTTTCCATAGCATTTTTGAATTGATCTAAAACATATGTACTGATACGAAACAATTTCTCATTCCTTGTGCCTCCCTCCGCTACTTGTGCTTCCCACCTGTACAACGTTTTTTTTTATCTGGAACCCTCTTAAATCTACTTTTTACCGTACTAAAGCTCATGTTACCATTTTTAGCAGATCGCCAAAACTTGACCGCTCTGTTTTTATAATCAACGTCTATCTCAACTTTCAGTTTTTTATCATCTTGAACAACACATTCAAAGTCATCTTCAAAATCGTCATCGACTTCAACAGCATCAGGTATTACGCTGTCATCATTATAACACAATGTTTCGTAAGTTTCAGTGAACATGTTGGAACCAACAGAAGATTTAATGAGATCTTCCAAATAAGCTGCAAATGATCTTTCATCTTCTGTCACAATCGATTCAACATCATACTGCGAATCACTGAAACTATGTGTTAGTAAACGAAGAATATTTTTTGGATTCATAGACATGTTTTGATGAATTTTTTCGAGAAAAACGCAGAGAAAGAATAGTACTTAACGTTATTACAATTAATAACAAATAGTAGACGTGGAAACAGCTGATGAAAACCTATTTGTTGTAAATTGTATTCAAAGAGATACACAATGTAGAAAATATTAAAGCCGTGCTGTGAAAATGGCCGATGAAAAACTAATTGTTATCAATTGTAGTTCGAAAATACGCAATGAAAAAAGATAATACTTCGTGAATATAACTTATTGTAATCAGAAGCCTGTCGTATTGCTCCCTGATTTCAACCTTTAAAAACAATTGATGAAACCTTATTCGTTATGAATGGTATTAGCAAAAGTTGCAATAATGATAATGAAATGCGGTAAAAATATAATTCATTTTGACAATATATGTGCAAATTGTGGTATCGTAAGCATGTTAGACGAAACTTGAACATATAAGTTACCATCGGCCGTTCTGATTACTATATGTCAGATTGTATAATTGGAAACATTAAAAAGACCTAATAAATTCGTAAGACTACTATTAAATTTGCCATTTTTCATCAGCCACCTCTACATTGATATAACTGATGTCAAAATCGTCATTAGCGATCACAAAAACACGCAGACAATGAAATTATGATAGAGAAATGTCGTAAAAGCTGTAAGAGAATGACACTCATGAGTAGCGTTAGTTAGCATTGTGCTAAATGGTGTTAAACTTTCGAATGCGTTTTCTAACCTTAAAACGCCTTGTTAACCAAAATAAAAAAACAGGTGTTTAATGTTTTTCGATGTACTACGTGTGTGCAAAGTTTCAAGAATATCGGCGAATGGCACTTGAGTAGTGTTACTTGTCAGTTCTTTTCTTATACTTCGAACTATCATATATTTCGTTTTCCCTGCGTTCATTTTTAACTTATTTTTATTCATCCATCTTTCCACTGTGACAAACGCCATATTAAGTAACAATGTAGGCTCCCTGCATTGATAAATTACAAATTCAAAAGGAGGCTATATGGAGCCACGCGTAGGGTGTAGGTACGCAAATATTAAAAACAAACTTGTTGGAAAAACAAATTTATTGAATCTAAACGTTTCGGTCCTTTCTTTGGACCTTCTTCAGTAAATTTAATATAATAAATAATAATGGGGAATCTACATACTACCGCACGTAGCGCAAAAGCCGTGAGCCCCCCCTATCGATATCCCATTAGATAGACAAAGTGACATAATATGTCATGAGGTATTCAAAAGTGGACTATAATGACGAGTATAGTGAGGAATTTCCGACAGGGGACTCACTCTTACTCACACACTCATCCATCGCACGTTTACACGACCGTACGCGGACGCGCCCGACGCACGAGTGAAGAAGATATTCATTCTGATGCTATTTATAAGGCGCCCTATCACGGCTCATAGCCTGTTATCGAAGTCAATGTCAAACAATGTGTGGAATTTATTTCTCCTTCTCTCTCTCTCTCCCTCTCCCTCTCTCTCCCCCCTCTCTCTTCCTTTCCCCCCTCCGTCTCTCACCCTCTATCACTGTCCCCCCTTCCTCTCGCTTCCCCCCCCTTCTCTATCTCCCTCTCTCAAACATACAATGTATGGAATTTCATGTTACAAATGATTTATGGCTCTATAAAGGAATTCGATAACAACTAAACGAAGACCGTCTTTCAAGAAATTTGAGGCATATTTGTCACAACAGATATATATGCTTGACTTAGACACTCTGTGTCTTCTTGTCGGTTTAGGCCATTTATCTGGCGCCTGATAAACATCATCTCTGAAACAAGTCTCTTCCTTAGAAACGGTTCCTCATCCAAGATCTCAACGTTATCCCAATCAAATTCGTGGTTATTCAGCCTATGATCCGTGATCACGGATTTTTGCGCGGTGTTTCTTTTTATGTAATTTCTGTGCTCCCTAATGCGTGTTCTCAACTGCCTGCTGGTCTGACCGACATAAGAGGCATTACAATTTTGACATGAAATTTTGTATACAACGTTATTATGCCAATCTTTCTGCAGTGTGTCTTTATGCACGCGGATAGACGAGCGTAACTTATTCAAACCTGTGTAGGACATTTTTACATCTAGATCACGGACCACATGGCTAAACCGCTCGGACCATTTGGGTATGTATGGGACATTAAAATATGCAACGCGAGCCGAATTAGTATCAGGTGTTCTGTTAGCGTCACCTGAATTATTATTTTTATTTCTCGCAAACAAAGTCCTAAGCCTTTCGTGAAATGTTTCAAAAATCAGTTGTAATGGATACCCATTATCACGTAACACTCCAATGACCAATTCAAGGTTCTTTTGGTGATATCTTGGATGTGATAACCAGAAAGCCCTATCTATTAGGCCAAATATTGTGCCTCTCTTGTGGCAGAGAGATTATAAATAGCATCAGAACGAATATCTTCTTCACTCGTGCGTCGGGCGCGTCCGCGTACGGTCGTGTGAACGTGCGATGGATGAGTGTGTGAGTAAGAGTGAGTCCCCTTTCGGAAATTCCTCACTATACTCGTCATTATAGTCCACTTTTGAATACCTCATGACATATTATGTCACTTTGTCTATCTAATGGGATATCGATAGGGGGGGCTCACGGCTTTTGCGCTACGTGCGGTAGTATGTAGATTCCCCATTATTATTTATTGTATTAAATTTACTGAAGAAGGTCCAAATAAAGGACCGAAACGTTTAGATTCAATAAATTTGTTTTTCCAACAAGTTTGTTTTTAATATTTGCGTACCTACACCCTACGCGTGGCTCCATATAGCCTCCTTTTGAATTTGTAATTTATAAATGCCATATTCATTTTTCTTTCTAATTCCGCACTACTCCCTCCAGTCACATACACCAGCGTATCGTCTGCAAACATTTTTATACTACATCCCTCCGGACAGACTTTAATTATATCGTTTATATATATTATAAATAACAAAGGTCCTAATACAGATCCTTATGGTACTCCATATTCTGTGGCCAATAATGTAGACCAGTGCTGGGATTTACTTGCCATTTACGGCGAGATTTCGAGACGCACGCTTCTTGCCCCCCACTCCTCGCTCGCGCCATAACAACGCAGCACCGGCCGCTCGTAACTAAGGAGCGCGGCACATAGTCTCAGGAACTGTGCTATTGCGTATCAAACGCAATAGCACAATTAGCATTCTAATAGCAAAAGAATACATATACGTGATTAATAATAGAATAATAACTATTTGTATTATTAATACAAAATAAAAGATTAAATAGAAAATTTTAATAATAACTTTTGCTATTAGAATGCTAATTGTGCTATTACGTTTGATACGCACGTTCCTGAGACTATATGCCGCGCTCCTTAGTTACGAGCGGCCGGCGCTGCGTTGCTATAGCGCGAGCGAGGAGTGGGGGGCAAGAAGCGTGCGTCTCGAAATCTCACCGTAAATGGCAAGTAAATCCCAGCACTGATGTAGACCATTCATTGTTAAATCGTACCTGCTGTGTTCTATTCTTTAAATATGATCTTAACCATTCTAAAGCTGTTCCTCTAATTCCGTATTGATATAATTTCTCTAACAGTCTTTCTCCATCTATCGTTTCAAATGCTCGCTTGAGATCCATAAAAATTACCCCCACCATTTTTGCCTCACTAACTATCAATTTCCATTCGTCAATGACTGTTTGAATCGCTGTTTCACACGAATACTGTTTTCTAAAACCTGACTGATGTTCTGTTATAATACAGTTATCTTCTAAATACGCCTCAATTTGCTTTTTAACTACTAATTCTAATACTTTCTCAAATATTGGTAACATATTAATAGGCCTAAATTCACTTGCTTTTCTGGCTTTTTCTATTTTTGGAATCGGTATTATCGTAGACGTTTTCCAATCTTCTGGACAGCAATCTTCCCTCAAAGAGTTATTTATTATATCAATAAATTCCTCTTTTATTACATAAAATACTGCTTTAAGTATATCACTAGTTAATCTCACTTCCGTACCTTTCTTTTTTGGTAGTTCCATAACAATTTTTTGTAAATGCTCTATTCTAATCATCTCAAAATTTTCCATTATTCCTTCGCTTTCAATAATAAAAATAATTCTTTTACCTGGACTTCCTAACTTATCTCTACTTATAGATTTTACTATGTTATCAATACTCTGTATATAATATAAATTAAATTTATCAGTTATATTGCACCCTTCAGTATTATCTAATATTTCAAAATCTATATTCTCTATTTTTTTTGTACCCGTTGGTTCGCCCCTTATTATTTCTTTTAAGGTTTTCCACATAGATGTCGGATTTCCCTTGTTATGATCTATCATATTTTCATAGTATTTTTTTTCTTTGTCCTGATTAGTTTAACCACTGCATTTCTTTCGATTTTAAACTGTAACCAATTTTAATCCGTGTCATCATACAACGCTTTACTGTACGCCTCATCCCTTTTAGCCGCTGCTTCCCTTATTTCATCCGAAAACCACTTTTTCCCTTCCCATATTTTCGGAATTCTAAATTTTTTTCTAAGTGCTGTAGCATCCAACGCATCTACTATATTATCGACAAGTTTCTTCGCTCTCACACTGACATTCATATCTTGGCTTTTTCTTAATTTATTTTCCACTAATTTAATATATTCATCTACATTAAACTCTTTAAAATTCCTAGCACTAAATTCTCTGTATTTATTATCAATTTTATTCGCATTAAGATCAACTTTTAACCACGCATGGTCCGTTATTTTAGGTTCATGAATTACTTGTACTTCTATTTTATTAGCGTAAATTAAATCTATAATTGTCTTACTATCTTTCGTAATTCTCGTCGGTTTATTTACATATTGTTTCATGCCTAAGCTCAACATTGTCGTTTGTAACTTCTTTGTATAAAACGAGTCCAACATAATATCTATATTAAAGTCTCCTATTACTATACATTCTCCCCGTATTATTAATTTTTCTATTATATCCTTCAGAAATCTCACAAAATCACGATGCGATGAACTCGGTGAATGATATATTACTGTTATTACTCCTTTATACAATTTATCTTTCACCTCAATCGCAGCACACCAACAATTCGCTTCTAACTTTTTTACTAATACTATCTCATATTTAACATCGTCCCTTACATATAAAAGAACCCCTCCTGTATTTCTGTTTTCAGCATCACATCTAATCATACTATACCCCGTTACGTTCACTTCACAGTCTTCAATTTCAGCAGTCACTCTGGTTTCTGATAACACTATGAACGCAGGATTCATTTTCTTCATAATCTAATGCTGTATCTCGTCTTTATGCGCCATCAAACTTTGCGCATTTGTATATAGTATTAATTCCGTTTCCTTCTGTAGTTGCTATTTATCTTCCTCCCAGCCGACCCTCCTCTTCTCCTCCTGTATCGCCCTCTTGAAAGTCGGACATTCCTGATCAAGTGCGCCATGCTCATCATTTATTTTCAAATTGTATATTTGAATCTTAAACATACAATTTATACATCTTTTCTTTGTCGCTGTACATTCACTCACCTTGTGATTTCCTGCACATTTGTGACATGTTTCATTACGCATACAATTCTTTGCAATATGATAATAACCCCAGCATTTAAAACATCTTTTAATGTTAATGTGATTGAATGCAGGACACTTTCTTCATCCTACATTCAGTTTCCCTTTGCTCAACATTATTTCATGAGTCTCTTCATCTGCTTCAATTATTACGATACCATCTTTTCCTCTTCTTCCGGACTGATCTTTATCATTTCTTTTCTCTTTAACTATTTTCTTCACTATTCGGATATGAATTCCTTCATTTTTCGCGTCAATTTTGTTCTGCTTCTTAATTGTACCTATTAAATCATCATCATTCAACTCCATTTCTTCCTCGCCAATATTGACAATTTTTATCTTAGGTTTCATCCGCGGTGACTCAGTAACATTAAAATTCTCGCCCAGCTTGGCTTGTACTGTCGCCTTTAACTTCTCCATTTCTTCTCCAGTCTCACAGCCGAGAATCATTGTTCCCTTACTTCCTTTTTTTAACTTCGTTATTCCCATAGCCATATTCTTGATATCTACCTTTTCTTTTATCAGTTTTTTAGTTGCTTCACTCTCCTGTTGCACCTTGGGTTTGACAATTATAATATTTTCTTTTTTCTTCTCTTTAACTGCGTCACTATAACATCTTTGAGCTCCTCCTGCCGGTCCACCCGCTCCTCCTTGTATAATTCTTCTCAAGTCTTCCAGTTCTTGTTTAATACTTCCAAATTCTTCTCGAACTATTTCCTTAACCATCATTTTAATTTCCTTCTTACATGCTGTTTCGTCTTTTATTTCTTTTACAGTTTTTACAAGCCAATCTATTTTTACGTCAATACTCGATGATCCACTCGCTCCTGATATTCTATTTCCACTGCTTGATGTCGTAAACGAACCCGTAGATCCTGTAGATCCTAGTCTTTCCCTGCTGCTCCCCGCTGCTGTCGGTGCTTTCTTCATATCTGCTTCACTTTCAATTGTAAATTTCTCAAATGGGCCAGGACACGACACCAGTTCGCGATTTCTATCATAAATTTTATGTTTACTTGCACATCCTGGATGGTAAAACAGCTTAACACAAGACTTGCATGCAACAACCTGATTTTTTATTGCCTTCTTACATGCCGAGTATCGATACTCGTCATATTCATCGTTTATATCGATAATTACCGGCCGAAGCTGTTAATACCAGCATAGGCGGTCAATTACTTTTGTCCAAATTCACACGTCAGCGCTTTGTGTCCGCCTTTAATGTTTACCTGTCGCGTGAGATCTCGATAACTCTCACGCTTACAAATCAGCATATTCCTGCTAGATAACACTCATGTCTATTCCCGGTCTATGCAACTATTACTTCAATACTTTTTCGCCACTCTCCCTCACTATATAACCACTTAAAAGTTATCACTTTTGCAGAGCGATGTTTGACACGTCTTCTCTCAGAGAGAGAGGGAGAGAGAGAGAGAGAGAGAGAGAGAGAGAGAGAGAGAGAGAGAGAGAGAGAGAGAGAGGCTGGATAATGTTGAGTAGGGGAAAGGTATGGGAAACGGTGTCACGAATTTCTCTGTTATTACTGGAGATCCTGAATGATCCTGGAACGGGTGAAATCACGAATCTCGTCGTTCTTACGAGAGATCCTGAGTGATCTTCGGGATGGACGAAATCACGAATCTCGCTGTTATCACGGGAGATCCTGAGTGATCTTCGGGATAGACGAAATCACGGATCTCCCCGTTATCACGGGAGATCCTGAGTGATCTTAGGAATGGACGAAATCATGGATCTCGCCGTTATCATGGGCGGTCCTGAATAATCTTCTGGATGGACGAAATCACGGATCTCGACGTTATCACGGGAGATCTTGAGTGATCTTAGAGTGGAAGAGAAATGGAAGGGGGGAAGAAATCACGGATTGCTCCGCTATCGCGGGGAATCCAAAGTGATTTTAAGAGAGAGAGAGAGAGAAAGCATCATTTATTGAGCGCTCTGGGACAAGTCCCCTCAAGCGCATAATATAGGCTTACACAAGTAAGTAACAACAACATAAAATAGCACAAGAGTAAAGATGAAACAGTGCGTACAAGTTCGACTTATACTACATAACAGAAATTGCATAATCAACATAACACACATATACAAATATACATTATAAATAATAATGACCTACATTGCAAATGATAATAAGATATATAACAAGATATTGGTATCCGGTGATTGACTAGCACTTGAGAAGCTGAACTACAGACTACGACGGATTCGTGTCGGCAGAGATTCCGATAAGATATTTATAGAGTTCATGTTTATATATGCTAGTAGCGAAAATCCGTAGCCGATTAGGAAGATTATTCCATAGCCTTGCCGCGCTTAACCTGAAGGAACGTTTGTTGAAAATTCGGTCCGACTATGAGGGACCAACAGCAAATTGTTGGCGGTCCTGATGGCTCTACTGACTGTCGCAGGTCTGTATTTGAATTGCTCAAAAAGAAGTTCTGGCTGCTAATGTCTCAGGATATTGAACAGTAGGCACAGCACGTGATAAACTCTTCTGTTGTCAATCTTGAGCCAGTGAAATCTGGCATAATAGGGTGTAATGCTAACGTCAACTCTGATGCGGAAGATAAATCTGATGCAGGCGTTCACTGCATGATATAGTTTAAGATCGAGTTCCGTTGTGATGTTGGTGAAAGCAGCGCAGCAATAATCAATGTGCGGAAAGACGAGTGAGACTATAAGTCTAATTTTTAGCGCATCGGGTAGTAGATGCGCACACAACTTGAGCCTGTGCAACGTCGAGCGGGCCTTGCCCATGGTGTAGGAGACATGTCGGTCCCAGGATAGGTTGTTCGAAATCCACACTCCTAGATACCTGATGTGAGTTGAGTATTCGATGGATACGCCAGCAACCGTAACACGCGAAGTAGTAGACAGATCAATCGCGTTAATGTATTTGAAGTTCCCATGATAATTGATTGCGTTTTTCCCGCATTCAAGAGCAGCTTGTTAGAGACTGTCCATTCTAGGATGGCATCTAAGTCTTCATTGACTCTGCGAATTCCCATCTCCAGGTCAACAGGCTTGCAGTGATAATAGATTTGCACATCGTCTGCATAGATGTTGTATTGACAGTGCCTCAAAGCTTTCCCAAAGTCAGCCAGATACAGCGAGAAAAGCAATGGACCCAGCACTGAGCCCTGAGATACACCCATCAGCGTAGACATTCGAGAGGACTCACAGCCACTAGCGCTGTCGCGTACTACCTGGGATCTTCGAGTTAAATATGTATAGATCCAGCTCAGCACTCCCTGTGAGAAGTCAAAGCTCCTCAGTTTGTTAATAAGTGTGAGAAGTTGCATACGCTCGAGGCCTTTGAGAGATCGAAAAAGACCGAGACAGTGACCATTCTATTATCAGCAGCTCGCCTAACCTCGTCAAGCATTCTAATGAGGCACGTCTGCGTTGAATGATGTCTACGGTAGGTGAACTGACACGGATCGAAAAGATCGCGATCTGAAAGATAGCGACAGATTTGCTCATAGACGACTCTTTCCAATGCTTTCGACAGGGCTGGCAGAATCGAAATCGGCCTGTAATGCCGCACCTCCGTTGGATTTCTGATCTTGGGAATCGGACAAACAATAGCCGTCTTCCATGACTCCGGGAAAATTCCATGCATGCGCGAGAAGTTGAATAGATGCTCTAATATGTCCATTATGCATGGTAGTGCTGTTTTGATCAAAACTGGAGAGATACCATCACATCCTGTGGCATTAGACCCGGCTTTATGTAGGGCCCTCCAAATAGTAGGCGTAGAAACATGACCCCAGTAAAGTCTGCCATCATCGAAGTCATCGAAGTCACCCTCCGGTAGGCAGCACAACCCAGGCGCGTTCCCGCCAGGAGTATCGCCGACCTCAAATCCATCCGGCAAAGTAGTGAAGAACTTGTTCAGTTCATCTGCAGAGCAAATAAGCTTCTGAGTACTTGCTCTGGTTTTGACAAGACCAAGGTGTCTGAGTCTGCTTCAAACTGATGCAGCACTCTTTGCCTGGCTAAAAGCCTCCAGATAGTAAGCACGTTTAGCCAAGCGTACCAGATTCTGAGCTGAGTTACGCTTTGCCTTGTATATGTTGTAGTACGTGTCACTTCTGCATCTTCTCCATACTCTTCTGGCAAGATCTCTAGCCCTCATTGCATTCCTTATCTCTTCGCTAAGCCATGGCGCAGGTAGATGTCGATAGTGAACTCTCTTCTGTGGAGCGTGCCTCTCATAGCAGTGCAGCAGCTGAGAATTGAGGATGTCGATTTTTTCATCAATGTTGATTGATGCAAAAAGATCAGACCAATCCACGTTCAAGATGTCCTGACGAAAAAGTTCCTCTTCGAAATTCCTAAAGTCCCTACAGGTCACAAATCTGCTTATGCGTCTCAGCAATTTAATATTATAGGTGATGCAAATGAGATCGTGAGCCGACAAAAATGAGACATCCCTCTGACTATAACTCTCCACCTTTGCCAGGTCGTCCATTATACAGAGGTCAATGAATGTACTTGAGTGTTGCAAATTATGAGTGGGCTGATATGGTACCAAAAAGAGGCTAGATGAAGAAACAAAGGTGTTAATTTGTTTACTGTCATACGTGATCACGTTCATGTCAGCGTTGAAATCGCCCATTATTACAGCATACTTGTAGTTAACCTGCAGCTCCAAGAAGAGATCGAAGAAGTCCTGAAGACGACCAATGTTCGGTGGTCGGTACACAGTAGCCAAGAGTAGTCGAGCGGAGCCATGCAGGCACACATCAACGATAATGAATTCAGGTTCACTTTCGCCAGAACTATCAGAAAGCTCCAGAATTGTGGCGTCGACAGTGTCTATTATATATAAACCTACTGCTCCACCGGCTCTCCCACGTCTGTCACATCTAAACAATGTGTAGCCCGGCAAATGAGCCATTGAATCAGGTACGCTTGATCTCAACCACGTTTCCGACATACAAATTATGTGATAGCCAGAGTTACTGAAAAAGTAGCGAAATTCATCAAAGTGTGCAGTAAAGATTGACAGTTGACATGACATATTCTCAAGTCTTCTGAAGTCATTTCAGGATTAGCCATAGTTAGTGTTGGCGATCTTGTCCTTGATTTTCTTGCCAAGAATAGGACACATTGTTGCATCCAGTGCTGAATGTGCGACGTCTGGTGCAGCAGCACCGCTCCGGTCCTGACAGTTACAACATTTAGGCAGTATGTCTTTTTTCGCACAGTCTTTAGACTCATGAGACTCAGCACAGTGACCGCACAAGGGCGCAGCCTTGCAGTCCTTCGCGAAGTGTCCAAACGCGAGGCACTTAAAACATTGCAATACTCGAACATGGTCAGCGAAGTTACATGCCGAGAAATGTAGGAAGATGCGACCACGGTTAAAGAGAGTTTTACGAACCGCAGGCGAGATTTCAATCACGCAACTGGTTATGCGTCTATTTTGCTTCAGGGGATAGATATAAACAACATTGACTTCATCATCACGGAAGCCATTTAAATTTTGTGCCATTAGATCTCTCTTGATGTCCTCAGGGCACATGTCCGCGGGTATTCCATGAATAATTAGCCTTGGTAGCGATTTGATATCCTCACACTTAAATCCCGCTTCCTTTAGACCAGAATATGCTTTAATTTTGGCAATATCCGGAAAGCAGGCAGTTACTTTAACGCTGTTATTTCGGGCAAGCGTGATTTTCTCAACACGAAGACCGCATTCGGCAGATTTTAATACCTTGCAGAGGACATCCTTGGTTTGTAAAGATGTGGTAATCTTCTTTCCATTCTTCTCATCCGGCACCACAAGAAAACTCGCAGACTTAGTCAGTTCGACCGTAGGACCTCGAGGAACGCGGACTGTCGACTCCGCGGAACCGGCAGCCGCGGCATAAGAACCGGATCGCATCTTTTCAGAGGTTGAGCTCGCATTATCGGGGTTTAAAATAATATTGCGGTCCGTGAGATCTGCCAATATATCCTCCACCACATTTTTCAAATGTCCCGTGACGGCGTTTGATTCAGATGTTCGATCGCCAAGGAGATTGATCAAGGTAACGGAAACCTCGATGAAAGCATCTCTGCACACTCGAAAGGCAGATTCGATGGTAGATTTCCTCTCGACTGATTATTTGCTTGCAGACAGAGTTTTGAAGATGTAGTCGCAATGTTTATTAACTGTGTCGTTGAGCGCGTTAATCCTGGCCACGTTTGTGGCGCTTATCGGTCTGATAGGTGCACCCATTAAATTGGAGCTAGAGAGTCGTTTGACTAGTCCACGCTTCACTACGCCGCTGTCTTTGGATCCTCTCGACTCCACGCTACTGTCATCTCCCCCTCCGCCATCACCAGCAACACGCCTAACCCTTGCACTCCCCGCGGCTCCCGCCCGCGTTTCCATCTCTCCGCGACTGTCACGGCTGTCAAAAGCCGAGACTGCGCGTGCGCCCGCGCAGGGCCCGACGAGCGTGACAAGCAAGTTTTGGCAGCCAGGAAATCCGTTGATTAAAACCGGATAAATTAACAAAAGTGCAGCTCACATGCAAGCAGGCGAAATGGGTGAAGAGGGTTAGGCAAAAATGGCCCCCGACAAGTGTTTCTGCAGAAGAGAGAATCGTCCCGGAGGGCAAAAGCGGCTAAAATGTCCTTAGACCACGGAGCACAAAAAAGCACGTCTGTAGATACTCACTCAGAGAGAGAGAGGGGTAAGGAGGAAGAAAGGAAAGACAGGTTTTTCTGAGGGTTAGAAGTAAGCAAGAATAGTAAATTAATAAATAAGTAAATTAAAAAAAAGGGAAAAACAAGGGTAATTTAATTAAAGTCCCAGAATAATTTTCAAGTATAAGAGTGGAGATGTAGTATTCTTGATTGAACTTACTACTTATGGGGTGCGCTGATAAAATGTTCAAACAGAGTTGCGTCGAGTCAAGCGCCTCAAGGTGGAAATCTGGCTTGTATATCCAATTCGCACTCACTATTAGTCACTGTCTCTCAGTGTCGCACTAAGTTCTCACACACACCAAACGAGCGTCAATGTTCGAAGATGAAGTCTAAGTTCGTGCGAGGCCGAGTTTCAAAAAGGATCGAGTGTAAAAAATACTGAGCTTGCCCGAAAATTCGAAGAAAACATGTGCTCTCTCAAGGGATGTCGCGGGTATATCAACCTCCTTACTCCTCCTCTCCATTGATCTGTTAATGTTAACATTTCCCGACAAATAGGAAATTTTTCAATAACGCCCTTTGGGTCCCGGAGGCGTCTCTTTTAATTTTACAATTACTATGATTGGTTAGGGCTTTTGTTTAGGCCCTTACGTTTTGATCAACGGAGAATTTGTTGCTATCAAGTGTGGTTGATATTTTTATTACCCTCTCGATCTTATCTTAGGCAGACATCGCGTAACGACGATTTGTCAGCCGAGAATTGTTTAGAATCGCTTATTGTTGTTAATCTTTCTTCTACAATTTTATTAGTCTTCCCAAGTGTTGGTTTCGTTTAGAGAACTGTCGACTAGTTTAACTTTTTAGAATATGATAAGTTACAGTTTGAATTTTGTGAGTTGATTTGTATGTATTCTTTTATTTTTACGATAAAGCTGTCTCGGAATATGTTTGCATCGCCTGTCAGATCGTCGGTTTATCTGCGCGACTGTGATATTTAAAATATCGCCTTGCGTTCTCCGAAAGAAAAGAATCGTGGAGTTCACAGAACGTAACGATTCTTTACTATTATTATTAAACTATCTCGGCATATGTTTTCCTCGCCTATCAGATCGTAGTTTATTTATGCGTCTGTGATATTTCAAATATCGCTTTGCATTCTCCGAAAGAAAAGAATCGTGGAGTCCACAGGACGTAACAATTCTTTACTATTATTATTAAACTATCTCGGCATATGTTTAACTCGCCTATCAAATCGTAGTTTATTTATGCGTCTGCGATATTTCGAACGCTTTGCGTTCTCCGAAAGAAAAGAATCGTGGAGTCCACAGGACGTAACAGTACTTTTCTTAGAATTCCTTACTGTTATCAAAATAACTATTTATTCTATAAATAATTCTGCTGCTTCTAAAAAATAAATTTATTCCATAATCAAATAAATATATTAAATGTACTTATTAAATAACTTTGCATCCTATCTACATATACTCGTAAACAAACAATATAATAATTCCATAAATATTTTACGTACAATTCTTATTTTTCAACGAAACAATTTATTTTGTAAAGCTGTATATATTACACAAGTTATTTTGCATACGTAGTCTTCTTCTTGCTGTATTATTTCTTATGTTCCTATTACATATTACGTATTTTCAATACTACGTTTATAATATTATGATATTACATAAGTTATCTTATCTATTATCGTAAAATATTTATGAAATATATTGTTTGTTTTGTAAACATACGTAGATATTCAAAATTACACAAGTTATTTTGCATACGTAGGAGCATAAGTTACTTTTATTGTCTTTACCTCGCTGCATTATTTGTTATTTTCCTCTATCACATATTTTATCCTATTATATATTTTATCCATATTACACATTTTAATAAAAGTAATTTATGCTCTCACATATGCAAGATAACTCATGTAATACTAACATATTGTAAATATAATATTAAATATAATATTAAAATGTGTAATATGTAATAAGAAGATAAGAAACAATACATCGAGAAGAAGATAATAAACAATTTATGCTCTTACGTATGCAAGATAATTTGTCTAATATATACAGCTTTACAAAATAATTTGATTAGTTAAAAATCAAGAATTGTACTTCGAATATGCTTATAAAATATTGTTCTTCTAGGGTAGCACTTCTGGACCAAGATATATAATAGTTTCATGATTTTTTTCACTTTGCGTCTCTGTTTCATCTTCGAGATCGGTGCTTCATTTTGGTGGTAACAAACTTTAAACCTACAAAAAAACAAAGAAATAAACATAAGAATATAACGTATACTTAAGAAATAATCAAGTCTTATCGTGATACCATATCTACTTACAGTAAAAATTATCTGATGATTTGTTTCTTCGAAGACTTTGCAACATCATATGGATCATCTGTACAATTTACAATCACCACGGCTCCAAATGCGGTGTATTTCCAAGATTATAAATCTAAACAAAATGATTCAGCAAATACAATAGATGCATAAAGCATATTCGTCAAAAAATATATATATTTTTTATTAAAACAATTTTTATTTTAATTAGCTTCAAAGGAAAGAATTATGTCAGAAAAATAGAACTACTTACGTGAGACAGATTTTTTCTTGTTATTAGCTGCTACATTAGGTTGCGCAATAGTCTATATACAACACATCTGTGTGACTGTTTGAGCCAATGTACAGCAATTTAATTTTATTTAAAAGATCACGACCATCATTTACTTGCAATATTAAAAATGTTTATATTATTTAAGTTTTAATAATTGATTAATAACCTAATTAGGCATTTAGAAGATTTTTCAATAAAAATCAAGATGTTCTCTTATCTCTTTAATAATAGCAAAAATAGTACATTTGTCGAAAGTTTAACTATTATTGCCTAATTTTGAACAAGGATTACCTGCAAACAAAATTAATAGCATTATTAACACAATCATAAAAAAAGATATATGGAAAAGAAAAAATAGACATACTGCTAAACTTAACCATAAAAGCTATGATAAGAGCTTTTTCTGGACACATTAGTTGATTCTAAACACAACATTTCTTTCGCTTCCAACATTTGCTTTCACTGTAATTTAGTAATGAAAAATTTTATTAGTTCAAACAATATATTTCGTTAATTAAAACCATATATAGCTAAATCTTTCTTTATAAAAAATTGTACGCAATTAAACAAAATGAATTATATTTGCATGAACTTACCATAAAGGACAGAGTTTTCTTGTATTAACTGCTACATTATGTTGCGCAGTAATTTGTAAATGTACATATTTGTGTGACTGTTTAAGCCAGTATAACATTTTGCACAGCGATTTAGTTCTGTTCTTAAAATGTTACAACCACCATTTACCTATGCGATATTGAAATTGTTTATATTATTTAAGTTTATACTTAATTAATAAACTAATTACACTTTTCAAACATATTTTTCAATAAAAATCAAAATGTTAACTTACCTCTTAAATATTCTGGATGTTACTTGATACACAGTTCTAAACATTTCTTTCGCTTCCAACATTTGCTCTCACTGTAATTTAGTAATGAAAAATCGTATTAGTTCTGTTTAATCAAAATTAAACTGTAACCTGATTCATTTTATTTCAGTACCTACTTTATAATTCTGATGTAAAACTCCAATATTCTATGTCTCTGTTGAGGAAACGTTCTGCAATTCCGACTAGAGTGAGGGTAGGGAGCGCTCGTGAGTACGAGGCAGCGCGAGAGGGTTCGAGGGCGCACGCGTAACGCCGACGGGGGTCTTCGCGCTTCCTCACTTCCTTCTTGGACGAGAGGCCTCGCGTTCTTCTTTTTCCGTAGCACGGTAGTTTTTCATTCCATTGTTAGTAGCTTTCTAAAGCGACCTTGTCTAATTGGTGACAAAAGTGAGGAGATCTTTATCTTCAACTCGGCCTTCCCGACAAGGCCAGGTGGTAGAGATTCGACTAAATCTCTGAGAGTATCGCAGCTTCACTCTCTCTTAGCCGAAAGGTGGCAGAGTCCTTTGTTCGACTCTTTCCTACAACCTGCCGAAGACCCCTAAAATTAGGGCGAGGTGTACGAGTCAGTAGACTCCTTACATGTGACTTCGAGGTAAAGAGTCTCAATTCGACTCTCTTTTCTTATTAGATTTTGTGCAGTGAACTCTCTCCCCTCTCTGAAGGGAGAGATTAGAGAAAGAATTATTCTTATTTCTCTGTGATTCATGCTTTAATGATAACTAATACTGTTTATTTTCATCATATATTATGACTCTGTCATAACATTATATCTATTTAAGTTGAATGCGAATACTGTTTACATTTTATTTTACAAGAGTCTTATTAATAGTTAAAAGAAGAGAGACATACCAAATTAATTATGAAATTATAGCCTTTTAATATTTGTCTCGCATAAGATTATGATAATGTATTGTTAACTACTCAACTACGTCATGTGAAGCTTCAATTTATTCTCTTATTACTTCCTAAAGTTTTATTTCACTCTCTCGCTAAACAGTATATATAAGTATGTTCAGCTGCATTGTTGTGTCGATAACAAGTTAATATTATATTTTTCATTTTTATTTTGTTGAAATGAGAGCAACATGCTAATTCTTTATCATTGCTTGATACAAAAAGATTTTTGTTTACTTATCAACTTGTCGTCTCAATATATATGTAAATATGTTGTCATGTCAAATAAGAGACTTACTAAAAAATCTATGTTTATATTCCACTTTATTTTCAGCAGTTATTTTCAGTAGTTTCCTTGACATAATATCCTGGACAAAACCAGAAAAAGTATAACGAGTCCTTACAGCGTGAAACCAAAATAGTGAATTATCATACATTTTAATGGTCCTTCGAGCCGGATGAGTACGCCATACAACATGTCAAGTTTGAACGCAAGAATCGCTCTGCAAATGAGCCGTTTCGACCTTATCGAAGGAGCTGCTGCTTTTGATGAAACAGATGTCTCCCAGGTGACTCGTCATTTGGTTGTTACGAGATTGGAAATGCTCGAACAAAATTGGACCCGTTTCCAGGAAGAACACGAAAATATGTGCCTCTCGGAGAATGAGGCATTGAGCAACCTGCAGTACGTCAGAGAACGAATCTATGAACGATGCCAAGTATTTTACGTGTTCTCTCGTGTCAGGCTACTAACTCAACGAGATGATTTCGATGCAGTAGATCGCCATTCTAGATCAACTTCCTTGGATCACGGAGCTTCAACGTCGATGATGCCTCGAAGCGCCTTGCCACGGATAAAAATTCCAATTTTCTCGGGAGATTACCACTCGTGGAGGTCGTTTCACGACCTATTTACATCGATGATAAAAGACAATGTGGATTTGTCTGGAGTGGAGAAAATGCACTACTAAAAGACATGTATTTCTGGTGAGGCTGCTCGATTAGTATGCAATCTTCCTGTCTCAAATGACAACTTTGCAGTTGCATGAACTATATTGGTGTCAAGGTATGAGAATAAGCGTTATCTAATAGCTGCGCAATAGGACAGAATAACCAATTTAAAACCACTAAAAACTAAGTCAGCACAAGGCTTGAGAACGCTCCTGACGACCACATCAGAAGTTATAGGCGCAATACGTGCATTAGGATGTGCCGTACATCATTGGGACCCACTGCTTTTACATCTTTTAGTACGGTTACTAGACACTGAAACTCGAGAGGCATGGGAGATGAAGCTCGGATCTACGTCAGCCTATCCTACGTATGCCCAGGTTGAGGATTTCCTAGTTGGTCGAACAAGGGCTATGGAGAACCTTAACCTACATGCCTCCGGTTCTGGCTCGCACAAAGACCATTCCGTTGGCTTTACAGGTAAATCACGCTCGAAGGTAGCGGCTCACGTCGCTAATCCCATACAGGGTTCCGGTACTACTCCATCCCCGTTGTGCGGAGCTGCTCATTATCTCGCAAGATGTGAGCGTTATCAATCGAAAACAATTCAACAAAGGAGAGACTACATATCAAAGCAACGACGGTGCTTCAACTGCCTCGGACCTCGTGGCAAGTAAATGCAGTTCCAACAAACGTTGTATTAAATGTGGTAAAAAACATCACTCATCGATACACGAAGCGAGCAGCACGATTACGAAACCTTCCGTCGATGCGCAAATAAAGAATGCCGCAGTACAATCCGCAGAACAACCTCAACCTCCTATACAATGACAACAAACGGTATGTGCACACCAAACCGGGAAAACAACTTCAGCTCGGAAACTCACCTTGCTTCCGACATGCAGAGTTTTATTAAGAAAGAAGAACGAAGATCTCCAAATCATACGACTACGGATCGATCAAGGTGCAGAGATGACCTTTATCTCTGAGGATTTAGTACAAAGCGCACAGCTGAAACGATCAGCAGCATCGATACCACTACTCGGAATTGGGGGCACATACGCAGGACGCACTAAAGGAATTGTCTCGTTTCAACTTCACTCCATTCATGATCCAGCTCTCTCTTGCACTATTGAAGCTTACATATTGCCACGACTCACCACCATGTTACCGGCTTACGAAGCTACCTCTCACAATTGGCCACACATTACCAGTCTTCCATTGGCCGATCCCGATTTCGCTTCCCCCGGACAGATCCAGGTCATCATCGGTTCGGATAATTACGGTTCAGTTATTTTGCCGGGTATAATCTGAGGTGAACCGTCGACTCCTATCGTGCAGCAAACCATTTTCGGATGGGTTCTCTCCGGAACGATTTTAACGGATAAGAAGATCTCACCAGCACAAGCTTACCATAGTACCCCGGACCACGATTTACAAGAGCTTATCGCCAAATTTTGGACACAGGAGGAAATCACTTCTCCTATTACTTCTGACTTAAACAAAGATGAAGAAGAGTGCGAAAACCACTTTCTATCCACACACTCCAGAGATGCAACGGGGAGATACATAGTACGCCTCCCATTGAAGAAAGAACCCTCACTCTTAGGAGATTCAAAACCAAGAGCACTTAATTATTTGAACAGGCTAACACACAAATTTTCATCTAATCAAATGTTTCAGCAACTGTACCGTGATTTCATTGATGAATATAAGAATCAGGGTCACTTGGAGTTGGCTGACAATTCTGACAATCAATCTTCTCCTACATACTATCTGCCTCATTTGGGAGTACTTCGAGAAAGCAGCCGTATGACCAAGCTAAGAGTTGTGTTCAATGGTTCCAGCCGCACTAGCAGTGGACTCTCTCTCAATGATATTCTACACGCAGGCAAAAAACTACAAGCAGACATATCTGAAATTCTTCTGTGGAATAGAACACACAGAATCCTCTTTTCTACAGACATGGTAAAGATGTTCAGACAGATTGCGGTACATCAAAACGACTGGGACTTGCAGAGGATATTGTGGCGCGAGCAAGACGAACGACTTGTTGCCTACCGACTCAAAACCGTGACCTATGGACTCAATTGCGCTCCTTTTCTCGCACTACATACCGTCCAGCAGTTGGTGAACGATGAAGGTCATCGATTTCCCAAAGCAATTGTTCCCTTAACCAAAGGAAGATATGTAGACGACATCTTCGGAGGTGCGGATACGGTCACGGAAGCACAGAAAATTGTACGAGAACTTATACTACTCTGCGAGGCCGGCCATTTTCCACTGCAGAAATGGAGCAGCAATTGCCCGGAAGTTTTGCCTGAGACCGCTGAAAAATCATTAACATCTGTTGAAATCGAGCCTACTCATTGTAAGATCCTTGGCCTTGTTTGGAAACCGGACTCCGATACTTTTCACTTTTCAGCAACAACTTTCCAAACTCTCACGCTGACCAAAAGAACAATATCATCTGAGATAGCAAGATTATATGACTCACTGGGATTAATTGCACCTATCCTCATGAAGGCCAAGATAATACTACAAGAACTCTGGCTGGCAAAAGTAGGATGGGACGAACCCCTTCCACCAGATCTGAAACAACGATGGTCGACCTTTAGACAACAGCTGCAACAGCTCGAACAGATATCCATTCCGAGGTGGCTCGGCAACGTCCGCGCTACTTCTCAAGTTCAATTCCACGGTTTCTCCGACGCCTCGCAGTTAGCAATGGCTGCGGTGATATATGTGAGAGTTCCACTCGAAGACGGAAAGTGCTTGACGCGGTTGGTTTGTTCCAAAACCAAGATTGCACCGATTAAGAGACTATCTATTCCCCGTCTCGAACTCACTGCTGCTCTGTTTTTATCACGTCTAATAACAAAAACTATACAAGCACTTGAACTAGCGGACGCAACTGTGACTTGTTGGACTGATTCTTCCGTCACACTCACTTGGATCACCTCTCATCCAGCTCGCTGGAAAGACTTTGTCCACAACAGGGTATCCGCTATACATGATTTTCTGCCGAGTACGACGTGGCGATTTGTACCCGGTGAGGAGAACCCAGCAGATTGTGCATCCCGAGGCTTAACACCAGAACAACTGACTCGACATGAATTGTGGTGGAAAGGTCCCAGCTGGTTATCAGACTCACAAGCGTCCTGGCCTTCACTTGCACTTAGACCTACACGGGACGTCGACTTGGAAGAACGACCGGGAAAAGTCATGGTTGCAGTCACTCGACCAACTCCCTACTGGGAATTACTAGACAGATACTCTTCATTCACCAAATTATTGCGAATTACCTTTCTTTGCGGCAGGTTCATTTCCTGCCTTCGCAGGACCCCGCAATCGTCGCCTACAAAACACCCGCTGACGCCCATGGAACTTGAGCAGAGTCGCAAGTATTGGATTCGAGTGGTGCAACAGGCATGGTTTGCTCATGAGATTGGAATCATATCGAAGAATGAACATTTGCCGAAATCTAATCCCTTGATACGGCTAATTCCATTCCTGGATCAAGAGGGTCTACTTCGAGTTGGAGGGCGACTTCATAATGCACAAATCGATTCGGAATCCAAGCATCCGTATATTTTGCCAAGAAAATCGCCACTTAGCAGACTGATTATTGCTGACGCGCACAAGAAAATGCTTCATGGCGGTACCCAGGTTACTTTAACCTTTATCAGAAGAAATTACTGGATCATCGGTGGAAGGGCGCCCATAAGGTCTTACATTCTGAGATGTGCACGATGCGCTCGGTTTCGAGCAGCCCGAGCTCAACAACTTATGGGTCAGCTGCCAAAAACGCGAGTGGTTCCAACCCGCCCCTTCTACAACACTGGTCTTGATTATGCCGGGCCCGTAACTTTGAAGACTTGGAGAGGGCGGGCGGCACGAACCTATAAAGGCTATCTAGCAATATTCATATGCATGGCGACTTCGGTCATCCACATCGAGGTAGTCACGGAATACACCACTGAGACCTTCATTGCTGCTTACAAACGATTTACGAGCAGAAGAGGAATATGTGCCTCTTTACAAAGTGATTGTGGAGCGAATTTTGTTGGAGCCGATGCGGAGCTACGGCGTTTGTTTGATTCTTCCTCCAAGGAACTACATCATCTTGCATCCTTACTTGCCAATGACAACACGATATGGAACTTTAACCCTCCTTCTGCCCCCCACTTCGGAGGAAAGTGGGAAGCAGCTGTAAAGTCCACCAAGCACCACATGCGTCGGGTGCTGAAGGATACCGTGTTGACATACGAAGAGATGACAACTGTCATGGCGTAAATAGAAGCGGTTTTAAACTCCAGACCGCTGTGCCCACTGTCAGATGACGCATCTGATTACAGCGCCTTAACTCCAGGGCACTTTTTAATAGGTGAAGCGCCTACTACATTACCCGAACCTGACCTAACAACGGAGAATACCTCGAGACTATCAAGATGGCAGGTGCTCAGACAAAAGGTAGACCATTTCTGGTCCAGGTGGTCACAAGAGTGCCTACAACGTTATCATTCAATCTCCAAGTGGCATCACCCCTCCAATGAGATCAAGGAGGGATCATTGGTACTAATTACCGATGAGCGTTATCCGCCAGGGAAATGGCCTCTCGCACGTGTGACACATCTACACCCAGGGCCAGATGGACTGATGAGAGTGGTCACCGTAAAGACAGCGACTTCCGAATACAAGCGGTCCATAGCAAAATTGTGCGTACTGCCTACAGATCCGGACGCTGTTTCTTCGACAGAACAGATGTCGAAGGCGGGCGGAAATGTTGAGGAAACGTTCTGCAATACCGACTAGAGTGAGGGTAGGGAGCGCTCGTGAGTACGAGGCAGCGCGAGAGGGTTCGAGGGCGCACGCGTAACGCCGACGGGGGCCTTCGCGCTTCCTCACTTCCTTCTTGGACGAGAGGCCTCGCGTTCTTCTTTTTCCGTAGCACGGTAGTTTTCCATTCCATTGTTAGTAGCTTTCTAAAGCGACCTTGTCTAATTGGTGACAAAAGTGAGGAGATCTTTATCTTCAACTCGGCCTTCCCGACAAGGCCAGCCGAAAGGTGGTAGAGATTCGACTAAATCTCTGAGAGTATCGCAGCTTCACTCTCTCTTAGCCGAAAGGTGGCAGAGTCCTTTGTTCGACTCTTTCCTACAACCTGCCGAAGACCCCTAAAATTAGGGCGAGGTGTACGAGTCAGTAGACTCCTTACATGTGACTTCGAGGTAAAGAGTCTCAATTCGACTCTCTTTTCTTATTAGATTTTGTGCAGTGAACCCTCTCCCCTCTCTGAAGGGAGAGATTAGAGAAAGAATTATTCTTATTTCTCTGTGATTCATGCTTTAATGATAACTAATACTGTTTATTTTCAGCTATTATGACTCTGTCATAACATTATATCTATTTAAGTTGAATGCGAATACTGTTTACATTTTATTTTACAAGAGTCTTATTAATAGTTAAAAGAAGAGAGACATACCAAATTAATTGTGAAATTATAGCCTTTTAATATTTGTCTCGCATAAGATTATGATAATGTATTGTTAACTACTCAACTACGTCATGTGAAGCTTCAATTTATTCTCTTATTACTTCCTAAAGTTTTATTTCACTCTCTCGCTAAACAGTATATATAAGTATGTTCAGCTGCATTATTGTGTCGATAACAAGTTAATATTATATTTTTCATTTTTATTTTGTTGAAATGAGAGCAACATGCTAATCCTTTATCATTGCTTGATACAAAAAGATTTTTGTTTACTTATCAACTTGTCGTCTCAATATATATGTGAATATGTTGTCACGTCAAATAAGAGACTTACTAATAAATCTATGTTTATATTCCACTTTATTTTCAGCAGTTATTTTCAATAGTTTCCTTGACATAATATCCTGGACAAAACCAGAGAAAGTATAACGAGTCCTTACAGCGTGAAACCAAAATAGTGAATTATCATACAGTCTCTAATACTATATCTACTTTATTCTGAATATTATTTCGCTTTAACGTGCTTCCGACCGACATACGTGTTTGTGTTGTTTTTCATACTATTTACATAAGATTCGATGACCCAGATACACATACACACACGCACAAGTTATTAACACAGCGACTCGCCTCTCTCACCTTGTGCTGGTGTTCTACCAAATATATGATTGTCTGTCGATCGAAGCTATTATTATCCTTCTTCTTCGAATTCAGTCAGTCACAGTTGATCATTCGCTCTGTACACTCTTTCGTAACAATAAAGACTCTGTGAAAAGCCATATAATCAATCAATCTTTTCTCTCGAAAATATCGATGTCATCAGCGACCATCAGTCTCGCGGTTTATAATTCTAGTGATTAACTTAACATAATTCACGAAACAGTTCAAACAATATATTTTATTAATTCAAATTAGATATAGCTAAATCTTTTTTTTTTTTTTTTTAATTGTACGCAATTAAACGAAATGAATTATACTTCCATAAACTTACCATAGAAAACAAATATTTTCTTGTACTAGCTGTCACATTAAATTGCACAGTAATTTGTAAATATACTCTGTATTACTTCTTTTCTTCTTAAATACTTCTTTTCTTTTTAAAATCATGTGATGAGGATTCGATAACAAAAATATGCTTCATAGAAACGCATCCGTTCTCATTCAACCAATGACATATATATATATATATATATATATATATGTATATAAATGTAATAAAAATAAAGTCTGTGTGTATATATAGGATGTTTCAAGAGAAATGGTCAGCATTCTAGGACATATGATATTGTATACATCATTTTAAACAAAAAAGTTTATATAAACATGTGTCCAATTCTGGATAGTTATAAAGATACAGCATGTTTAATCATAGAATACGGTCTAATAATAAATGTATTCTTAAAATTAAACACTCTGTATCTTTATAACGGTCTAGAAAGGCCACATGTTTATATAAATATTTTTATTTAAAATGATGTGTACACAATTATTTCCTAGAATGCTAACTATTTCTCCTGAAACACTGTGTGTGTGTGTGTGTGTGTGTGTGTGTGTGTGTGTGTGTGTGTGTGTGTGTGTGTGTGTGTGTGTAATATCATCTATAATATCTTTCTGAATAATGAATAATATACATATATTAAAGATATATGAGATCATGCATTTCTGATATATCTCGGATATTTACTTTAATTTAAATGCGGGTTATTTAATGTCATAAAATACACGCGCGCACGCACACACACACACACACACACACAAAGTATTTTATGACATTTAATAGTCTATTTGGATTAAAATAAATATCAGAAATATATATATATATATATATCAGAAATACATGATTTTATATATTCTTAATGTATATTACTCGTTATTGAAAAATGTTAACATTATTACATTGACATTATTAATACTGTTGTGTGCCTCGAACAAGGCACTGGGGTTGCGCCGAATTAAGGATGAGGATCCTCGGGTCGACCGGGACGTCGTAGGAAGATAGGAGGATTATTCTCTTCTTTTGATTAAATCGACTCTTATTTCTGATTAAATTTGGTTTCACTTTATTTCTCGACCTTTCTTTAAATATATATATATATATATATATTCGCGTAACATTCGATATTTGGCTAACGAGCGTTTATTAGTAATTCTCTTAATGATTCAGATTTTTTATTAGTGAGTCTCGTCCTGATGTTCCGGATTCTTATTAGCGACCACGTCTTGATGTTTAGAAATTGTATTCGAGACTCCGTCTTGATGTTTAGGAGTTTTATTCGAGACTCCGTCTTGATGTTTAGGAGTTTTATTCGAGACTGCCTTCGCGGGCGGGCTCTCCGTCTTATATCTTCTTTTGTTCTTTGATTTTCAACGGGCGAGGCCCTTGGAAACAAGTCCCTGATTGGTTAACAAAACTCACGCGTTTTTGGTCTAATTGCAAGCGAAGCAGGTCGAAGTCCCTGGTCTTCGCTTGCATCTCGCGGTTTCCGGTGCTTCGCGCGTGTCTCGCTGCGTTAGCGTTTTCACGCGACGAGCGTTTGTCGAGAGCGCTCTTTTATAAGCAAAAATGTTTTACAGTATTCTATAAAGATATTCAGTAAATTCTAATTTCTAATAACTACTGGTTATAGTTCGGGCTATAACATTCCTCCCCCGTAAAAAAAAGAAAAACGGAGGTACGAAGTTTTTCGCTTTCTTATCTTATTTTTGTTAAGATTATTTCTAATGCTACGTACAGTTATAATTCCCGTTTACAATGTAGTTTTATAATCGTTTCTTATTTCTAAAATTTAGTACTTTGGCTTCTTCTTAATATTGATCTTGGTATGCCAAAGTCATCGACTATCCTAACTGATGGTCGTCTTTTGTTTTTATTTCTTTGTCGTATTATTATCCAAAATACTATAATGGTTATTATAATTAATATTATTATTATTCCGCTAGATGTCATCGGATAGATAAATTGTTTCGTTGCGTAGAAGTTTTGTTCGTTGTTTTGTAAGTCGTTATCTATATCTGTTAATTTGGCTTTGAGGTTTGTTAATTCTAAACGATGTTGTGAGATATTTTCTAGCGTGTCTTCGTTATGTCTTGTTATATTTCCGTCTCCTGGAATTGTTATATTGATACTAGGTAGAAAGGTTTCTAGAACGGTTTCGTATGTTTTTTCTTCTGTTTCTATTATTGTGTCTGGTGTTATCAGTTTACAATTTCCGTTTAGCGTAATTTCGCCGGTATTTCTTATTATTTTATTTTCGAGCTGACCGTCACATTGTATGGTTATCGTTTGTTCGGCGTCCGTCGAGTATAACCAGGTGTGCTCTTAGTGTAATGCTATCCATAACATGTGGGTTGAGACATAGTGTCTTACATTACATTTGCTCTGATAATGTTGTCGCTGCGTATACATTTGAATTTCGCATGGTGCGTCTAAATCTATGCGGTGTATAGGTGAATTGCGTTTACATACATATTGTGTATTAATTTTATTACAATTTCGCAATTCGCTTTCCGTCATTGTCGCATATGTTAATTTTTCTTTATCTATAACAATTATTTGATTATCTATTTTGATATAATTGTATACATTATTATAGGATGGTGTGGGGAATTTTATTACTTTTACAATATCATAGGTCGGTTGCGCAATTAAAGGGAAACGCAAAATAGTATATATTGTTGTCGGATCACAGTAAGTATATAACAGTAAGTATTAGTTTTCTATAAATAGCTTTAGTCTATTCGTATGCATGCGCACTGCTTTTCTTCCTTTTTTAATTGTGTAGTTTACGTCGGAATTCTTTTCGGTTATTACGTAAGGTCCTGCCCATAGTGCATCTAATTTTTTCGATCGTCCCCGTCGAAGCGTCTCGTCGTATACTAGTACTTTGTCGCCTATCTTAAATTTTGTTTCTTTCGCGGATTTATCGTAGTATCCTTTGGCTTTTATTTTGTCTTCTTTAATATTCTCTTTCGCGAGTTGATTTGACGCCCGTATTCTTTCTTTTAATTCTTGCGAGTAGTCGTCGTAACTATACGTTAGTTTGGGCGGTCTCGCTAGAGCTGTCGGTAGGTCCGCTTGATGCCCGTATACTAATTCGAAAGGTGTATGCCCCGTAGCCGTGTGTGGGGTCGTGTTATACGTAAACATTGCGTAGGGAATCCACTCGTCCCAGTCTGTTTGGTCGGCATTTATATAGTGTCTTAAATATTCGGCTAACGTACGGTGTGAACGCTCTAATGCTCCGTTGCTTTCGGGGTGATAAGCTGTTGTCTGAATTTTATCGATTTTAAGTAATTTGCACGTATTCTTAAATATTTCACTTACAAAATTTGTTCCTTGGTCGGTTAGAATTTTTTCGGGAATTCTGTATTCGAAGATTATTTTCGTGGCGAATTCTTTCGCGATCGTGTTAGCTTCTTGGTTTGCGATCGGTATCGCTTTGCTAAATTTTGTTAAATTATCTTGGAAAGTTAGTAAATATTTATTTCCGTTATTAGTAATTGTTAACGGTCCGACTATATCTAACGCGCATTTTTCGAATGGTTTACTCGGTGTGTCCGTAATAATGAGGGGTGCTTTTACTCGTCGCGATAATTTATTTTTCTGGCAGGATTCGCATTTCGAGATATATTTTTCGACGTCTCTTGTTAATCCTGGCCAGTTATGTTTTAATCGAATTCTTTTTATTGTGCGTTCGATTCCTTGATGTCCTCCTGTGGGTGCATCATGATATTCGTAGAGTATTTGTTGTTTCTCCTCTTCGGTATATACTCTAGCGTTATCGGCGAGTTTTTCTTCTCTCTCTTCTTCCTCTTCTTCTACTTTGAAGATTTCTCTCTTTCTTTTCTCGCTTGCATCTCGAGTTACGTGTCGACTTAGCGCGTCGGCATTCGCGTTTGCTCGTCCGGCCTTGTGAATTATCTCGTAATCGTATTCTTCTAATTTTAATCTCCAGCGGATGAGTCTTGATCCGGGGTCCGTGACGTTAAATAGCCAAATTAGAGGTTTATGGTCGGTTATTATTTTAAATTTTGTTCCATAGACATATGGTCGAAAATGTTTAACTGCCCATACGATTGCTAACAATTCTTTTTCGGTCGTATTATAATTTTGCCCTGCCCGAGATAATACTCGGCTGGCGTAAGCGATAGGTCGGTCATTGCCTACCGGTCCCTGTGACAGCACGGCTCCGATTGCGTAGTCGGAGGCATCGGTGGTCACGTTGAATTCTTCGATGAAGTCCGGATATTTTAACACTGGCGCGGTCATTAATTTTTCTTTTAGGGTGTCGAACGCGATTTGTTGTTCGTTTCCCCATACAAAAACTTCCGTCTTTTTTGTTAGTTTTGTTAACGGTTTCGCGATTCGCGAGAAATCTTCAATGAATTTGCGATAGTAGCCCGCTAGTCCGATAAACGATTGTATGTCTTTTATTTTTTGTGGCGTCGGAAAATTTTTTACCGCGTCTAGTTTCGACGGATCGGGTAATATGCCGTTCTCGGAAATAATATGCCCTAAGTATATTACTTCTTTACGTAAAAATTCGCACTTTTCCGGTTGCAATTTTAAATTATGTTTTCGTAATCTCTGTAGTACTTCCACGAGTCTTTTGTTATGATCCTCTAAACTGGATCCGTATATTACGATGTCGTCGAAATAAACGAGACATCTGAGCCCTTGTATCCCTGTTAGTACCGAATTCATTAATCGTTGGAAGGTCGCAGGCGCGTTTTTTAATCCAAACGGCATTCGGTTGAACTCGTAGTGTCCATAGGGGGTTGAAAAGGCGGTTTTGTTTTTATCGCGCTCAGCCATCGGTATCTGGTGATATCCTGATGCTAGATCAAGCGTCGTAAAATATTTGGCGTTCCCTAACTGGTCCAATATATCGGTAATATTAGGCAGGGGAAATGAGTCGCCTATAGTTAAATCGTTAACTTTTCGGAAGTCTACTACTACCCTGAGTCTTTGTTTTCCTGACGCATCGGCTTTTTTCGGCACTACTAATAATGGAGCATTCCATTGACTCATGCTTGTTCTAATAATTTGGTCTTTTAGCATTCCTTGCACTTGCTTATTTACTTCTGCTTTATGCTTCTCGGGAAGGCGGTATGGTCTTACGTTGACGGGCGAGGTGTCGGCGCGCGTGTTTATCTCGTGCTTTATCGTCGCGGTGCATGTCAGTGGTTCTTCATTTAAATGAAATATATCGCTATATTCTTCGCATATCCGTTGTACTGAGCGTTTTTCTTCGACGTTTAGATGATCCGTGCGTAATAATTGTCAGATTCGTTCGTCGCGCGTTGACGAGTTATGAGTGTCGCCCGTGTGTATCGTGTATACTTTGTGTGCGTTATCTTCACATATGTCTTCTACGGTTACGAGCGGCGTACTAATCTCTACGGTCTCGTCGGTCGTATTAATTATACTGACGGGGCACACAAAATTTTTTGGTTCTACCAGGCATCGTCCGATATATATTCCCGGTGCTGTTTCTTCGGCCTTTATCACGCCTATCTTATTACGATTCGTTGCCGCTTGTATTATCGTTTTGCTACGCGGTTTTAATTGAATTTTATTGTACGGTCGTAATTTTAATACGGCGTTTCCTATTTGAATCTCCTGTTTTTTGTAATCGCACGTGACTTGTTGCTTTTGTAGAAAATCGATTCCTATGATCCCTTCGTATTCCATTGGGAAGTCGTCCTTTACGACATAAATCGCGTGTTTGATTTTTCGGCTGCCTAGATCGATAGTCGCGTAGAATTTTCCTATTGTTCGCGCTTTATGCCCGGTTATGCCGATCAAAGTAATTTTGTCGTTGTATATCTCGGTTTCACCTTTCAGGTGTTTAACTTTTATTAAAGAGACAGTAGCTCCAGAATCGTAGAGCATGTTAATCTTGCCGTTCTTTACTTCGCGTATAGGTAGAGTTATTAAATTCAGGCTCGCTGCTCCACGAGGCGTCTGTCGCACGTGAGTCACCTGATATTCTATCGCGCGTGTCTTTTTATTCTTTTCTTCTTGCCGTTTTTCTTCGTCACTGCTATACTCGGATTCGGTATCTCTTTTTCGCGATTGTGGTTTCTTACGGTTTTCAATTTTATTTATGCTTCGCGATTTTTTATTATCGGTTCCCTTATCGTGGTCCGGTGTATTTGTTTTCGGCCTTCCATTTAGAGTCCAACACTCGTCGCGATTATGTCCGCGTTTTTTGCAATAATTGCAGAATTTTTCTACGGTATTTGCGCGAGGGGGCTTGTCCGGTTTTGGGAGCGCGTATTTACTGCTGCGGCAATCGCGTCCGTAATGTCCCGATTTTCCGCATTTATAACATTGCGTGGTTTTATGTTGACCTTGTCGCGGTTGTTGCCCAGTTTTGCTTTGCGATGCATTTGTCATTCGCGATGCGTTAGATCCTATTAACTTTTCTTCTGCGGTTGCGCCCGTTATCGCTTCTTGGAGTGTTGTGTATCGTTGTGATCGCACGAGTATTTTCAATTCGTTACGTAACCCGAATTGGAAATTGAGTAATGCTTGGCTTTGTATGGTTTCTAAAATAGCACGCTTATATGTGCTCGAACGCTTTTCTCCCTCAATCATTGAGCCATATAATTTCCTGGCAAGTTTGTCGACGCGTTGTCCGAAACTCTGTGCCGGTTCGTTAAAGTTTTGCTTGAGCGAATTGAACTCGATTTGTAAATGCGGTGTACTCCGCTTACTTTGATAAGAATTTTCTAGTTGGTCTTTCAATTCTTCGAACGTTTGAATGTCTCGTGTCTCGAAATCTTGCATGGCTTTTCCCCGTAATTTAGTAAATAATATTCCTTGAATTAACGCTTCCTCGTCATCGGGGTGAATATTTTTATTGCGTACGTACAGGAGTTTAAAAATTCTTGTAATCGGGTTCGCGTTGTGCCGTCGAACTCCGGTATCATTATTCGCGCCTCCTTTAGTGACATGTACCGTTGTGAGGCATTCCGCCGATTTCGGATGTCACGCTCGGTTCGTCCGTAAGCCATACGAGGCTCGTGCTCTTCGTCCGAATCTCGATCATAAGCGCGTTCGCGGGATCTAATCTGCCTATTGTCTAAGCGCCTATCCGCTCCCTGTTCGCGTGCGTAGATTCCGTCGATCTCCTGCGTCTCGATTTCGAGGGTAGTCGCGGTGATCACGTTGATTATTTCTGTCTCGCTCGGGAGTGAGTTCGCGTAGATCTTGCCGACTGTCGCATCTCTCTTCCCGGAGGACATCACGGAGATGTCGATTATCGCGGTGCCTATTTGCATCCCGTTTGCGTGCGCATTCGCGGGAGCTTTGACGACTGTCGTCTGATCTCTCTCCGCGTGACCTCCAATCGTACATTTTATTTATTTCTGTCCGCATTTCGATTCGTAAATCTCGTAGGCCTTGTAATACGTCGCGCATCAAAGGATTTTCCTCGTTTGCGTTGTTTTCGACGGGTGTCCTATGTTCGGCGGGTGTCCTGTGTACGTCGACTTCTACGCGATGTACGTTTCCGCGCTCTATAGTTTCGCGTAGGCGACCAATTTCGCGGTCCACAGCACCCACGGATACGTCCGCTGCACCATTTGGTGGAGTGTGCATTACCGACATGTTATCTTCGTTAGAGTCAAAATCGCTACTATCGTACGTAGTTGACCATCCGCTTTTCTGTGACGCGTTGCTAGGGATTTTGCTTGCGCGTATTTTAATTTCTTTTATATTTTCGTTATTACCGTCTGTTCGCGTCTTTAGTATACTTTCGTCAAAGCTATCGAAGGGGAACTCGCGCTTAACAATGACGTTCGCGGGTAATTCGTTTTCGCTTTCGCTTGAATATTCGTTCTCTAATTTTCTACGAACTCGCTCGAGTCTTTCTACAGTTAAGGGTAACGCTTGAATCGCTCGTTTGGCTGAGTCGCTATGTAGCCAAGATTTGTTCGCTATCGGTTTCGGGGATGTCTTGTTCCCTTCCGACATTCACGCAGAAATATTATAAGGATCGGACTTACAGTATTACGGTTCGCATCGTTACGCTCTTTATCGCTCGGTACAGCTTGGCTGCTGCTACTGCAACTCGATCGCTCGTGGGCTGATAACGGCTGGCGGTTCGGTGCTCGTGCTTGACACGGCAGGTCGTCGCTCCGTGATGACGCGTTGTCCGTGAGATTGTCGCAGGTCGGCGTTGTCCTTGGGACGTTGGCGATCCTACTCGATTCTCAGCTGCTTGCTTATCGCTCTTCGTACTGCTTGCGTTGTCCGTCCTTCACTTTCACTGCACTGTGACTTCTGCTTATTTCCGTCAGCTGTTTTTCTAACTGACGTGCCTGCTTTCACACGTTGTGTATGTGTGTATTGCGGGTCTTATTTTTTAGTATGCTGCTTTCTGTGTTGTCCGTCGATTATTTCGACGTGCCTGATTTTTCTAATACTTTTGTATTGTTTTCAGGTCTTCAGGTTCCTGCTGGTCCTGGCGGTCCGTCGGCGCAATCCCACCGCTGTCACCAATTTTGTTGTGTGCCTCGAACAAGGCACTGGGGTTGCGCCGAATTAAGGATGAGGATCCTCGGGTCGACCGGGACGTCGTAGGAAGATAGGAGGATTATTCTCTTCTTTTGATTAAATCGACTCTTATTTCTGATTAAATTTGGTTTCACTTTATTTCTCGACCTTTCTTTAAATATATATATATATATATATATATATATATTCGCGTAACATTCGATGTTTGGCTAACGAGCGTTTATTAGTAATTCTCTTAATGATTCAGATTTTTTATTAGTGAGTCTCGTCCTGATGTTCCGGATTCTTATTAGCGACCACGTCTTGATGTTTAGAAATTGTATTCGAGACTCCGTCTTGATGTTTAGGAGTTTTATTCGAGACTCCGTCTTGATGTTTAGGAGTTTTATTCGAGACTGCCTTCGCGGGCGGGCTCTCCGTCTTATATCTTCTTTTGTTCTTTGATTTTCAACGGGCGAGGCCCTTGGAAACAAGTCCCTGATTGGTTAACAATACTCACGCGTTTTTGGTCTAATTGCAAGCGAAGCAGGTCGAAATCCCTGGTCTTCGCTTGCATCTCGCGGTTTCCGGTGCTTCGCGCGTGTCTCGCTGCGTTAGCGTTTTCACGCGACGAGCGTTTGTCGAGAGCGCTCTTTTATAAGCAAAAATGTTTTACAGTATTCTATAAAGATATTCAGTAAATTCTAATTTCTAATAACTACTGGTTATAGTTCGGGCTATAACAATACCAATAATTGCTTCAGATAATTTTGATTTTCTTAGGGATAACTTTTTGTTTTGTCCTGTCCACGTATATGCTTGCGCAACTTCGTAGCCAATAGTTAGCGACATTATATTTCTAACATTTTTTGCTACGGTTTCTCCTCCTAATTGTGACATTTTTTGAATCTATAACAAATAATATATTTTATATGTTATAATACATATATTATTATTTGATAGCTTTAATTAAATTACTATATTATTATATTATAAATTGACTAAATTAATATTAGTTAATAAAAACATTATTTGAAAATAATATTATATGAAATTAGTTTATTTTAATTACACTCAATTATTAAATTAAATATAAAATTGTTTATAATAGATAGAGCGAGTTTCGAATCTTAATGTTTCATTTACAACAATTATTCGTGTAAATAATTTGGAAATAACAAGATACTTACAAATTGTCGACGAAAGTTAGCATCCTCCAATTTTTTATTAAAAGCATCTATTTGCTCTACGGTGGTGAGGGGAAAATTCGGTAATAGAGACAAATCGACTTCCTGTACTTTATTATTTTGTCCATCTTTATCATTTTCTAGTAAATAAATCATTCGGTTCAGTTTACGTTCAAATGTTGCAAATTTTGTAAAAGTTCCTCGCCGAAATTTTTCTAAACAAAAACAAGAAACATTAAAATAAGCAATTAAAATAACTCAATTAAACTATTACAATTATGTTATTCATATATATATGTATATACAGGGTGTTAAAAAAGTGGCGGATACGCTGTATAGGGGTGAATTCCTGAGGTTATTTGGAGACGATTTTTCCTCAGTGAAAATGTCGAGGCACCAATAATTTTCGAGTTATAAGTAATTGAAAATAAAGGGCTTTTCGTAAACTAAGTATTGTGGAATTAAAATATTAACAAAACTACATTCTTCAATTAATTTCAAGTCGACTTTAATTTAATAGAATTTTAATTTAAGGCTTAGTTACCAAGATATATGATGGCAAAAATTGGGAGCTTGCAAAAAATGATGACTTCTCTCGACATTTTCGTTGAGGAAAAATCGTCTCCAAATAACCTCAGGAATTCACCCCTATACAGCGTATCCGCCACTTTTTTAACACCCGATATATATAATAATCGTTTTTGTTCTGCATTAAATGTATTATGTATTTTTTATTAGTAAAACAAAATTTACCACAACAAGATATGTGCTCCAAATGTTCAAACTGTTCCAAATTTTCATTTCTTCTATTATTTATATTTTCTAATAAGTTTGATCCATGTGCGCGATGCATTTCGTGCGTCGAATTGCTTGTGACAGATTTCACATCTGATAATATTGCTGACTGAGCTGTTGAACTTTCTATATAGAAAATATATATTGTTTCCATTGTTATTAACTTATATTTACAATTAGAATTGTATTAAATAAATGTAACAAAAATAACAGTTTTAAGCATACTGTGTGATGTTACTAAAGCTAATTTTTCCTTTTTTTAGTTCCACATTTTTAATTGCTTTCGACATTTTTACAAAGAGATATGAACAATATAAGTATTATTATTTGAATTCATAAATGTGTAATAATAATATGGTTAAAACTGTCATTTTTCTCATATTTGACGTAATAAAAATGTAGTAAAAATGCAAACACTTGAAATATAAAAACTTTACTAATTTTTTATATTGTTTTTACAAAAATGCAAAAATCAATAACAAACTATGGTCATAAGAAGCAAAAATAAATAAAAAATACTTCAAAATGTATATTTTAAATCATTATTATGTTAATTCAAATTTTGTGGTAAATGTGAATATATTTACATTTTTAATAATTCATGTATCAATATATAAATTATTCACATTTATCATAAAATTTGTATTACATAAAAATGATTTAAAATGTATCATTTGAAGTTTTTTCATTTTTGTGAAAAACAATATAAAAAATTATTAAAGTTTTTATATTTCAAATATTTGCATTTTTACTTACTAAAAGTAAAAAATATGTCTACATTTATTTTTATATAGCTTTTTAATAAAAAAATAACAATTAGTGTAATACCTGTGTTTTTGGAGCTCTGCGTTCCTTCATCTTCATCAGAATTTTTGTCAGAAAAATCTGAATCTGTATCTTCCAGTGCATTGAAATCATCTTCGGAGGTTTTGTCGAAATTCTTTGAAGCCCGGTCGTTTGATTTTGTGGCTGCACATGTTATGATATATGTATAAATAGTATTTCATATATATATATATATATATATATATATATGTATATACATATAATATTCTTATACATATAGATAGATATACACTTAGCCAACAAACAGCGAATGCGAACATTCGGACATTCGCGTTCGTGTTCATATTAGGTTGTTAATATTGTCTTTCTTTGGTTGCACTGAAAATGATAATGTTAATAACGAAACATTATCATGTTCAGTGCAATCGAAAAAAACTAACAATCGATACAAACACAAACGCGAATGTCCGAACGTTTGCATTCGTTGTTTGTTCGGCGTTTGTTCGCTAAATGTGTACCCACATAAATTAAAACAGAATATCTGTTATTTATGTTATTTATTTTGTTATTTATTTTTTATTATATGTTATTTATCTCTTATTTATATGTCGTATTTACGTGAAAGCAGCCCGTATATACATAAATGACAAACCTGGCTTAGTAATCGTTAATAAATTACTATTTGTCTGGCTTGCTTCAGATACACATTCATTTAAAATATAATTCGAGGGCATTGTAACTTTCTTCGTAGTTTTCTTCTTTTTTGATTCATCTAAAAATTTCCAAAATTGTTATTTTTTATTGTAAATATACAAACTTTCTAATAGAAATTTGTGTCCTAAATATTTCTGATAGAAATTTATCTTATATAAATACCTTCACTTGATGTATCACCATAAAATTTCCGTTTTTTAATAAACCTCTTCTTCGATAAAGCATCTTCTGTTTGTTGCGCTTGTAAATTAATGTTATCGTCCGTTGCAGACATTTCACCTACTGCTTTTTCAACAGCTCGTGCATTTTGGTACGTTTCTATAACATGTTTACATATATACGAATAAATATATGAATTCTATTTCATATTAATATAAGATATATAATACATATGTAAAACAAACCATAAGGACCAAAGCTCTTATGAAAAGTAAATTCATCCCAATCATCACATGGCGACGACTGTTTGATGCAAGTTTGCGAGCAGTTTACTTTTCTTTGGCATTTTAAATGTGGATAGTGTTGTGCCGCCGTACGGCACTGGGGTTGCGCCGAGTGAAAAGGATGAGAATCCTCGGGTCGCACAGGATGTCGTAGGAGCCAAGGATATTGATAATTAGAAATATACTCCTTTTATTTCAGTTAAATTGAGTTTTCACTTTATTTTCGCCCTTCTCTCGATTTAGAGGTATTCTTGCAGTAGTCGGTTGTTAGTTATTAACCGTTTCTTATTAACGCTGTTTAATGATTCGGTCTTTTATTAGCGATTTGCGTTACTTCTGATTTGAACCTTAATTTACGACTCCTCTCGCGGGCCGACTCTCGGTCTTTTATATTCTTTGTTTCTTGGATTTCTTTCGGGAAAGGCCCTTGGAAACAGGTCTCTGATTTGGTTAGTAATATTCACGCGTTTTTGTTCTAACTGCAAGCGAAGCAAATTGAAGTCGCAGGTCTTCGCTTGCATCTCGCGGTTTCCGGTGCTTCGCGCGTGTCTCGCTGCGTTAGCGTTTTCGCGCGACGAACATTTGTCTAGAGCGCTCTTTTATAAGCAAAAATGTTTTACAGTATTCTATAAAGATATTCAGTAAATTCTAATTTCTAATAACTGCTGGTTATAGTTCGGGCTATAACAATAGTTTAAAATTTATCCATTTCTTTGGTATCGTTATACAGTACATATCGTACAGCACCACGTAAAACGTCATTCTGAAAAATTATATACAGGGTGTCCCAGAACTGGCGAAGAAGCTTTTAATGACAGATTCTTCATGAAATTCTAAGTCGAAAAGTTCTTTACAAAAATGTGATCCAATGAATAGAATTTGAATGGTGAGGCATTGAAGTTGACGTATGGGAGCGCATGAAATTCGCGCGGTCAGGAGCGTAACGGCCAAGCTCGGCACGGGTACAACTTATAACTCGTGTATCGCGCCGATGCGTGTTTATCGTTACTCTATAATATTCTGTTATTAGATTAGATTAGATTAGAAACGTTTATTGCTGCCCCACTTGAGGATTACAAGGCGCTTTTTTCCTTAAGGAGCGGTCCCAAACCTTTACACACTCTTTGCTTCCACTTATAATCTATCCTTAACCTATGACTTAGCCTATAAAATACAGAAAACAAAACGCCACGCAACTCCGCCTTACTCTCGCCCTATCTCTTCGCACCATTTACCTCTCTTTCATCTCTCTCTTTACGCTCTAACTACCCCTACACACACACTCTCACCCTCCCTCTCCTATCTTACGCAATCTTATTACTAGCTTAATCTAATGTGGGACCTCCGCTTCCGGCTACTTCCGCCTTTCCTCCTCCACTTTCTCTCTCTCTCTCTCTCTCTCTCTCTCTCCCTCTCTCTCTCTCTCTCTCTCTCTCACTCTCTCCCTCTCCCCCTCTCCCCTCACCGCCTTCCCCGCCCCCTCTCGCTTCCTCCAACAGTTTTACCCACAATTCCTCTTCCCCTTCCTCTCCCAGTACCTCCCTCACCATTTCCTGCCAGCTTTCTCCCCTTCCCCATTCCATACATTCCTCCCATACATGTTCCCATGTCTCCACCCCTCCCCCACACATCCTACACCTCCTTTCCTCCTCCTTCTCCCAATATCTGTTTCCCCTCATCCCATTCCCCAATCTGTACTTCGCCATCTTCTGCCACCTTCCTTCCGTCCATCCTTTCCTCAGATACTTCGGTACTCCCTCCCCCTTTACCTGCTTGTACCATTTATTATATACCGAATTCTCAATCTTTTCCCCTCTCTCCTCCCTCTGTCCTTTCTTTTCCCATTCCTCAACCTCCTCCCACCTAAATTCCCCTCTTTCCCTTCTTTCCTCCACCTCCCTTAAATTCATCCCTTTACCCTCAAAAAACTTTTTTCTTTCTTTCTCCCACTCTGATATTTCCCCTCCCTTTTTAGCCCTCTCCTTAATTTCCTCTAAACATACTCTCGCCAACCCCCCCTTACCTTCCTCCAACCTCTTCTCATATCCCCACGCTCTTCTTCCCATCCTTGATCTTAACTTTTCCCTTTGGAGCTCCTCCCTTATCATATACCCCGGCGTTCCCCAATCCGCTCCTAACAACCATCTCATATATCTTTCCTGCACCCTTTCCAATCCCTCTCTCTCCTTCCACCCCCATATCTCAACCCCATACCCTAAAACCGTCCACACTAACGCATCGAAAAGCCATAATCTCCTCCCCCAATTACCTCCAAATCTCCTCTTTCCTATCCCCCATACTTGCCCCAATACTGCTGCCCCCCTCCTCATCCTCTCCCTCACCTGTCCATCCTGCCCCCCATTCCTTTGTACTACATAGCCTAAAAACTTGTACTCCTTTACCTCCTCCAACTTCTTTCTCTTCCAATACCAACTAGCTTTCTTCAGCCTCCCTCCCCCCTTCCTGCACCTCATCACCTTCGACTTGCTCTCATTCAACTCCAATCCCTTCCCCTCCAAATATCTACCTAATCTTTCCATCATACACCTCATTCCCCCCTCATCCTCTGCCATCATCACCACATCATCCGCGTACGCTAGCGTGTATATCCTATCCTCTCCCAACCTCACTCCTCCCCATCTCCCTTTCCTCATCTCCTCCTCCAAGTCCGCCATCATCATATTAAAAAGCAGCGGACTCAGAGGACACCCCTGCCTCACTCCCCTCCCTGTCCAGAACTTTTCTCCCCTCTCTTCCCCTATTCTAACCCTGAATCCTATCTCCCCTACTAACTCCTCACATCTCCTTACCATCCCTTCCTTCACCCCCCTCCCTCTCAACGCCGCTATTAATTTCACCCTGTCCACCGAATCAAACGCCGCCCTCAGGTCCACAAAAAATAGTACCATTTGTCTTCCTTTCCTGCTTATCTGTCTATTTATCAAATAGTTTAAAACGTAAATATTATCTACTGTCCCCATCCCTCTCCTGAACCCCGTTTGATTCGGTGGCACCATCCCTCCTTCCTCCACTTCGCCCCTCAGCCTCTCTGCTAATACCGTCGCATACACTTTGTATAACGACGGCGCCAGCGTTACTCCCCTGTAATCTGAGACCTCCCTTCCCTCTCCTCTTTTCAAAATTGGTATCTCCAACCCCTCACACCATTCTCTAATCCACCCTTCCCCCTTCCATATCCTATTACATAATTCCCACACCCACTCTTCTAGCCCCTCTCCGCCATATTTCCACACTTCTCCTGGTATTCCATCCACCCCCACCGCCTTCCTATCTTTTATCCTTCCTATCGCCCTCCTAATTTCTCCCCTTTCTATCTGGTCTTCCTGATCTTCCACCTTCTCCCTTATCCTCCTGCTTCCTCCCAACACCACTCTTGACTCCACCCCCCCTAATAAATCCCTAAAATAACTGTTCCATTCTTCCATCTCAATCCCTTCTCCCCCCTCCTTTCCCCCTTCTCCACTCTTTCCTAATTACCTCCCATACCTGCCCCTCCGTCCTCGCTTCCACTGCCCTCCTAGTCCATTCTTCATTCTCCTCCTCTTTCTTCTTCCTACATAATCCCTTGTACTCCTTCTTTCTTCTCTTATATTCCTTTCCCTCCCCCCCTTTTCTCTTCCATCTTTTCAACTCCTTTGCCACCTCCCCCTTATCTTTTCTGCACTCCTCATCAAACCACCCTCCCCTTTTTCTTCTCTCCTCCCTACTTTCCCCCCCATTTCCCTTACTTAGCACTTCCTGTATTTTTCTTTCCATCCTCCCCCACTCCACCTCTACCCCTCTCTCTTCTTGTTCATCTCCCTGCCTCTCCCCTATCACTCCTAACCTCTCCCTGAATTCCTTCTTCCCCTCTCCCGACCAGTTCCACCTCTTTTCCCTCTTTTTTACCTTCTTCTCCAATCCTCCTCTTTCCCCTCTGATCCTTACCACTACGGCATGTGGTCCGAGTCAATCCTATCTCCTATCTCTACCCTCATAATTTCCTCCCTCACCTCCTCCTTCACAATCACATAATCAATGACTGATCTCCCATTCGGCCCCATGTACGTCCAGCTCCCCTCCTCATCTCCTGCTACCCCTCCATTCACAATTGCCCACCCTATCTCCTCTAATCTTCTTACTAACAATTTCCCTTCCCCATTCACCTTTGCATCCTTCGACCTTCTTTCCTTTCCCTCCTCTTCTCCCTCCTCCCCTATCCTTACCCTTCCCCCCAATTCTCCTGTTCTAGCATTAAAATCCCCCCCTATTATCGTTCTAATCCCACCTCCCTCCTCCTCCGTCCACTCCCTCATCTCTCCTAATTTCTCTTCTAAATCCCCATTTACGTACACACCCACCAATCTCCATCTCTCCCCCTTTTTCCTTATCATCACCTCCATCATTCCTTCCTTATCCGCCCCACCCTTTTCTTCTATTCCTAACCCTTTTCTTACCCCTACTACTATTCCCCCCATTTCCCTTCCTTTCCTATTTTTCTTCCTCGCATATTGCACCTCCCACTTAAATCCCACAGGTAACCTCCCTCTTATCTTCTCCCACCCTTTTTCATCTACCCATGTTTCTAACAAGAACATTACGTCCCATTCCCTTATCGCTTCCCAGAATTCTTTATTCTTTAGCCCCGCTACATTCCAGAATGCCATTTTCCATCCTTCCTCCCTTTCCTCTTCTTCGCTCTTACTTTCTTCCCCTACTCTCCCCACCTCTCCATCTCTCCCTACCCCTCTCTCTCTACCTTTTCCCTTTTCCACCTTCCTTCTCCTACTCATTCTTTCCCTTCCTTTTTTGCCTCCTGCACTATTTCAACCTCCCTTTCCCCCTCGTCCCCTCCCCTCCTTTTTACCCCCTTCCCTTCTTCTCCCCCTTCCTCCTTCAGCTCCTCTCTCACCTCATCCCACCTCCACCACTTACCCCTCATCCATATTCTTCCATATCGTACCCACGCCCTCCCTCCCTCTCTTTCTTCCCCCCTAGCGATCTCTCCTAATCTCCACATCATCCTTCTTTCTTTCCACGTAAGATCTTCCTCAATCCTCTCCTCTCTCCCCCTCAATCTTCTTTTCTTCTCCATTATTTCCCTCTTAACCTCCATATTTCCTACCCTTACCAACGCCATACTAGTCCCATCTCTCCTTCCCTCCCCTATTTTCCTCACCTCCCCCACCGGCCCCTCTACCCCTATCTCTTTTAATATTCTCACCACTTCCCCTTTTACTCCTCCTTCCCCACCATTTATACCTTTTACTATAATGTTCCCTCTCCTTTCCTCCCTTTCCTTCCTCTCCCACCTCCATTCCATCATATTAATCCTACCTTTCATCTCACCCATCTCCTCTCCCTTTCCCTCCCCCCTCCTCACCCCCCTCTTCCTCAGCTCCAATTCTTCCACTTTCATCCCTAATTCTAAAATCCTCCCCTCCAACCCCTCCTTCTCCCTCCCCCACCTTCTTTCCTTCTCCTCCATTTCTTTCTTCAGCTCCCTTATCTCCTCTCTTATTTCTTCCTGTCCTCTTATTCCCTCCTTAATCTCCTCTTTAATTTCTCTTCTTATCTCTCTCATCTCTCTGATTATTTCCTCCTTCCATTCCCTCCCCATCTCTCTTATGCTCTCCCCCATCCCTCCTGCCTCCTCTCTCCTTTCTGTCTCTGGCGATCTTATCACCTTTTTACTTTTCCTAAATAACCACTGTATGTCCCCTTTCTCCTCCATCTCTTTTCTCAATCCTATATCCTCTAATTCATCCCTTTTCCTTTTCAAAACCTCTTCCGGCGTCCCCGTGCTACCCCTTCTCTCCCTCTTCTCAACATTCTTTATTCTTTGCACCTCATCCATTTCCCTTCTATACTTCTCTTACTCTATGTCTAGTGACTTTTCTCGCGCCACCTACCTTTTTCTCTTTCCCTATACCTACTACACCTGCTCCGATCTCTCTACACCTGTTCTCACCTATCTCCCTAATTGCTGACTCACTCCACCTGCACCACTTTACTCTCTTCTCACCGCTCTTTTCCCTTCTCTACCAACTCGCCTGCAATCCCCCGGCATGCACTCACTCCAGACTCTCACTGACTCACTCTCTCTCACCTCTTCTCCTCCTCCTACCTCTAATAACCACTCAAAACACACTCTCTGACAGCACTCCAACCTTCTATCACGCAACCGGAAACGGAAGTCCCAATATTCTGTTATTCATAATATGAATTAATTATTCTCATTAATAATAATATTTATCTTTATCAATTAATAATTTTGTGTACTTGACCTACTGGTTGAATATCCTTAAACTATGGGATATGCGAGATATTGATTAGACTAACTTAACAAATGACAAATTAAAAATAAATTAATAAATAAATTAATCATAATTTTATCAATTAATTAATTAATTACTCAAATAACTGAAATTAATAAATAATGAGTAAATAATAAATATTGAAAAATAGAAAAAAATAAATAAATAGTTAATGAATAATTAAATAATAGTATAATATTGAAATAAAGTTTCAGAGAAGAATATAAAAAATTTCAAATAGTTTAAGGATATTCAACCAGTAGGTCAAGTACACAAAATTATTAATTGATAAAGATAAATATTATTATTAATGAGAATAATTAATTCATATTATTAATAAGAGAATATTATAGAGTAACGATAAACATGCATCGGCGCGATACACGAGTTATAAGTTGTACCCGTGCCCAGCTTGGCCGCTACGCTCCTGACCGCGCGAATTTCATGCGCTCCCATACGTCAACTTCAATGCCTCACCAGTGATGCAAGATTTCACGCGCGACAGCCACTTCGCGACAGCCATCTTGCAGTGGAGGGGGTAGATCGGCAGCGCAGAGCGCACCGAAAAGATGAGAACCCTTGTCCTTCGAACATATGTAGAAGAGGACAGGTATATATCTTTTGTCCTTTATTTTCTTTTGATAGAATAGAGCTACGAATTTCGAGCGAATGCGGAATACTGGCGATAGCGAGTAGGCGATGCGACCCAATATGCAAAAAGAAAATATAAAATATAAAAAATATATTTAATATTATAAAATAATATTAATAAAATTAATATATTTTAAACATAAATTAGGTAACTTATATTTAAAATTTTAATTAAAAATAATTATTAATTAATAATAATTATAATTAATAATTATAAGTATATTTTATATATAAAAATCCACTCTTGGCCAATATATATGCCTTTCTATTAAAAAAGATTTTTTATCTTTAAAGAAATAATTGTAATAAAATAATATTTTAATTTATAAATATTGTTTAAAATTGTATTCTTTTTATTCCCTATTTATTTTGTACTAATGTACGACGTACATATTGTTGCTCAACGGAAATCGCGAGAAGGTGGTGGTTTCTTCCATCAAAAAATTTAAAATATTGTATATTGGAAAATGTATTTCAATCATTATATTCAGCTTCCCGACGAGCCGTGTTTACCTTTTTTGCGCGTGTTGATCGTTTTACTGCGCGTCTCGTCTTGTCAAGCAGCTCTCGAATCAGCTGTTTGACATAATAACAATCTAGCGACAGGTTTTTGACATTTATGTCTTCGAAATTCGTCGAGTCAGCTGTAGACCGTTTTACTATAAACATCTCTCGTTTTCGAGCAATTAGCTCTTGATCAGTATATATATTTCGCTTTAACAAATAGTATAAAGTAACGAAAAATGTGTGCTGAATTGACGAAACCCCGAAAAGCTCGTAAGCGAAGTTTTGCAGAAAATCTTGGCTTACAGACGACCGATACAAATCTTGGATATGTAAAGTATCATCTGATAGTAGTCTTTATTATTGCAGTATATGCAATAAAACTTTTTCGTGCAATTCAACATACATATTAAGACATGCTGACTTCGCGTATCATCAAAATAATATTAAAAAGAATACATTATCATCTGATAATAATAGTAATGATAATGTTGAGATACCAATAAAAAATCGCGTAAATCAATATTTAAAAAAGAATGGTTAGATATTGAAGAATTTAAACTTTGGTTGCGTGAAGTGCCACATGACGAAAGTTTATTTTTTTGTTTGATTTGCGATAAATCTATCGCTAGTAGTTTATCGCAAATCCATCATCGTCATGCAGAATCCAAAACACACATAAATATATATAAAAAATATCTAGAAAAAAATCAATCAAATTTAGAAGATTTAAATATGCAAAATAAATCTCTTTTGCCATTTAATGAGCGTAAAAAATCCGCGGAAATCAGATATGCAGCATTAATTGCTGATAAAAACATTTCTCATCAAAATGCAACAGAGATTCTTACATTTTTTCAACAAATAGGAGAAGATCCTGACGTATTGAAAAGCATGAGCATGAGTCGAACGAAATGTAAAGGCATTATTACAAACGTTTTGTGTCCGATTGAGACGGATCGTGTCGTCAATAAAATTCAAAATACAAAGTTTTCGGTTTTTATTGACGAAACATCAGACATATCTAATAATAAATGGATGACTTTTTTGTCCGATACGTTGATTCGGAGACATTAGATGTTCGCTCGCAATTAGTCAAATTAATCGATATTGATGCCAAAGATTCAAGCGCAGAAAAGTTGTTTCAGGCATTTAAATGTGAAATGTGGAAACTGCAGATACCATTTCCAAATATTGTCGCCTTATCGTGCGATAACGCATCTGTGATGACAGGGAAATATTTATCGTTCAAAAAAAAGTTGGAAGAACTATGTCCACGTTTACTAACTTTAACATGCCCTTGCCACTCCGCTGCATTAGCAGCGCATACTGCATGTAATAAAATACCTGCGTATTGCAATGAATTTATTAAAAAAATTTCTAATTATTTGAACAGCAGCCCAAAACGTACAGCAATTTTCAAAGAATTTTGTGAATGTTTCCAAGAAACAAATCGCAAAATATTAAAATTATGTGATACACGCTGGCTGTCTCATTATTTATGTGTCGAACGACTTCTTGAATCTTGAGATACAATTAAATATTTTCTTACCGAAATGGTTGTAAGGAAAAAAAAAAATTCTGGAGAATATCTACTGTCTATGATGAACAACGTTGAACTAAAAGCTTATTTTCTTTTTTTAAAATATACTTTAAATTTCTTTAATGCATTTAATGCATTTTTTCAAGCATTAGAAACCAGAATTCATTTATTACAACCAAAATCCAAAAAATTTCTTTTCCAAATCTGCAAAAATTTTTTGAAAGAAGAGCATTTAGAACCATTTTCTGAAAATATTGCATTCTCTATAAAGGAGAACCAAAAAGATCTTAATGAAGTTACTTTGGGTTCAGAATGTGAGGAATATCTTAACGAATTACTACTGGAAGGTCACGTAGACATTGTTAAAATTATTCGAGAAAATTGTTTAACATTTTATGTGACTGCTGCAGAAGAAATTCGTAAAAGATTACCAATAAATGACACATTTTTATCACAATTAATAGTTTTTCAACCATTTGTAAGCTTATTTTATAATAGAGAAACATCATTCAATAACGTTTCTTTCGTCATTAAAACTATTAGCGGTTTTGATGAAGATGCTTTAAAAAAAGAATGGATTGCATTAGCATCAGATTTTACAATGGAAGAAAAACAAAGCCTCACTAAATTAAATTTTGATAATGCTTAGAAAGAAATTTTACAACGTCGAGACACCAATAATAATGCTAAATATCCTAATTTAATAAATGTTATAAATACTATTAGATCGCTTCCAAATTCTAATGCCGATCCGGAGAGAATGTTTTCTCTTTTAAATAATGTAAAAACAAAAAAACGTAATAAATTTTCGTCGGCTTCTGTTAATGCTATTTGTGTATTTAAATCTGCATTAAAGGCGATGGGAGAAACAGCTATAAACATGCAAGTTAATGAAAAACATTTGTTTCTTATGTCGGCAGACAAATTATATGCTACTGCTGTAAAAAAAATAAAAATATTTTAAAGCTACATGCTGCAGACGCTGATGTTGCCGACATACCTGGTCCCTCGTCTTATTAATAATACATTTTATTTAAAAGACGTCATGCTTAAAAGCATGTAAGAAAATTGTGTATATAAATATATATACACACACACACATACACATAATATATTTATATGGCGAAGTATATTGGGATGTAATTCACTTTTTATTAATTAATTATATATAATTGACTTTTTATTTCTTTTTTATTTATTTTATTAATTTTTTTATTAATTTTTTTTTATTTTAAATACTTATTTATTTATTTTTATTATTTTATAATTTTAATATTTTTTTAATAATGACATTTCCCAATATACATTTTAAATTTTTTGACGGAAGAAACCACCACCTTCTCGCGGTTTCCGTTGAGCAATGATATGTACGTCGTACATTAGTACAAAATAAATAGGGAATAAAAAGAATAAAATTTTAAACAATATTTATAAATTAAAATATTATTTTATTACAATTATTTCTTTAAAGATAAAAAATCTTTTTTAATAGAAAGGCGTATATATTGGCCAAGAGTGGATTTTTATATATAAAATATACTTATAATTATTAATTATAATTATTATTAATTAATAATTATTTTTAATTAAAATTTTAAATATATGTTACTTAATTTATGTTTAAAATATATTAATTTTATTAATATTATTTTATAATATTAAATATATTTTTTATATTTTATATTTTCTTTTTGCATATTGGGTCGCATCGCCTACTCGCTATCGCCAGTATTCCGGATTCGCTCGAAATTCGTAGCTCTATTCTATCAAAAGAAAATAAAGGACAAAAGATATATACCTGTCCTCTTCTACATATGTTCGAAGGACAAGGGTTCTCATCTTTTCGGTGCGCTCTGCGCTGCCGACCTACCCCTCCACTGCAAGATAGCTGTCGCGAAGTGGCTGTCGCGCGTGAAATCTTGCATCACTGTGCCTCACCATTCAAATTCTATTCATTGGATCACATTTTTGTAAAGAACTTTTCGACTTAGAATTTCATGAAGAATTTGTCATTAAAAGCTTCTTCGCCAGTTCTGGGACACCCTGTATAGTACAATAGATGATATATGTATATAGGACAATATAACAAAATAAAACAAAAATAAAATTTATTAAGTGCAATTAAATATATGTAACATTGCGTATTAAATAAGAAAAATATTAAAATATATATGTTTATCAATTTAATGTAGAATAAATATTTGTTAGAAATAATTTATATTTCTTATTAAATTTTTTTTATTTAAAAAATATATATACTTACAGTGAAAGATAGTAATTTTACATGTTGCCAAACACACATGTCATATATAGCGTACGGGTATTTTAAATTTTAATGAGTAAATATTACAGATATATACTAGGCATCACAGATAAACAAAGTAACTATTAATAAAATGAATTACATTATTATAGTAACTTTCTATCTGTATGATGTCTATTTGTATTCACAATATTATTTACACATTGAAATTTAAAGTATCTACTTATGACACGTCGATGGCAAAGTGTGAAATTATTATCTTTCACTGTTAATATTTCAACGTTAATATTTTATTGTAATCTTTCTGAGGGCACACATTTTAATGTTGCTGCAATGTTTTATTGCAATGTTTCTGAGAGCACACATTTCTATATTGCTGCAATGTTTCTTGCAAATATTTCCCAGGGCGGACATTTCAACGTTGCCGCAATCTTGCAACAACATTGCAGAGATATTTCGCAACTTCCATGCAATATTACAGTGTTTCAGTGTAATGTTTATGCAATGTTTCTGCAATCTTTCGGTGCTGTATGGGAGCAACCTTTCCCAACAACACATAATATTGAATGTTCTATACCAGGCATGTCAAACTCGTTTTGCATTACGGGCCACATGATCTATTTTGTATTAAGCTGAGGGCCGCATGTTTTCAATGTTCCTAGAATAAATAAAATACAATTTTTTAAATTATTATATTTAGTATATTCAATGTATATTATACATAGTCGCTTTATATTTATATCTTATGTTACTTTTTAAAATAAAAATATTTTACGATTTTTTAAATAAAAAAACAAAAATAGAAACTATAATAAAAAATATTTTACTTTTTTTTATGAAAAACAAAAATAGAAACTATAATGAAAAATAAACAAAATCACAATTTAATATTATTTTTTAGAAGATATTTGACATCGTTTTTCACAAAACAATTTTTTTGAAAAGATTTTCAAGAAGTTTCGGCGGGCCGCGTGTTTGACATGCCTGTTCTATACTCATACTGTAAATATACGTAACGTATAATATTCATAGTACATAATATATACTGATAACATCCCTATAACATTTCTAGTATTTCTTGTATATTCTCAAAACATATTTTTGATATCTTTTACAATATATTAATTTTCGTATATTCATTTATATTTGATTTTAAAATTATAAAAACTTAAGTTTATAAACAATTGATTATAGGTTATCTGTCAGTTTTGATGAGATGCGCGTAAGTCAGTCACATGCATAGGATGATGATGATTTATTAATAATAAAAGAATAAATAAAAAATTCATTTTAATTGTATGAAAATTGTTCATATAAAATAAGGAAGTGATTAAAAGTCAATAATAGTAAATAATGTAAAGAAAAAGTCATAAAAATTTGATAATTCATAGCACTATTATGAATGCTACAAGCTATTAAAAATGTACATTTATTTTATGATTTTTCTCTTTACGTTATTTATTATTTTTAGCTTTTATTTACTTTTTTTAAACACATATATACCCCATGTTCCGATATTACTGCCAGTGCTGAAAATATATAATATACGTAACGTAAACTATAGCTTTTCAGTACTGGCAGTGTATATCGAAACATGCCCTTATATTCTTTATTTTATACCAACAATTACATATGAAAAAATAGTAGAATGGTAGTGAAATTAAAAAATCGTGAAAGTTTATATATCACATATACATATGTGCTATTGCATTTTAGATACCATAAATCTTTCATAATAATTACTTTCTTATTGCACTATTCTACGTTACCATATTTCTTTCATAATAATTACTTTCTTATTGCATTTTATTTCTACGCTACCATATTTTTCTTTCATAATAATTACTTTCTTATTGCTCCACCATCCTACTATTATTTCTTTCATAAGTATATTTATAATTGTTGATAAAATAAGAAAGTGAATAAAAGCTAATAATGATAAATAATATAAAGAAAAAAATCATAAAAATTTGATAACTCATCATAGCACTTGTTGTGCCGCCGTACGGCATTGGGGTTGCGCCGAGTGAAAAGGATGAGAATCCTCGGGTCGCACAGGATGTCGTAGGAGCCAGGGATGTGTATAATTAGAAATATACACTTTTTATTTCCATTAAATAGAATTTTCATTTTATTCTCGCCCTTCTCTCGATTTAGAGGTATTCTTACAGTAGTCGGTTGTTAGTTATTAACCGTTTCGTATTAACTCTGTTTAATGATTCGATCTTTTATTAGCGATTTCGTTACTTCTGATTTAGATCTTAATTTACGACTGCCTCGCGGGCTGACTCTCGGTCTTTTATATTCTTTGTTTCTTGGATTTCTTTCGGGAGAGGCCCTTGGAAACAGGTCTCTGATTGGTTAGTAATATTCACGCGTTTTTGTTCTAACTGCAAGCGAAGGAGGTTGAAGTCGCAGGTCTTCGCTTGCCTCTCGCGGTTTCCGGTGCTTCGCGCGTGTCCCGCTGCGTTAGCGTTTTCACGCGACGAGCGTTTGTCGAGAGCGCTCTTTTATAAGCAAAAATGTTTTACAGTATCCTATAAAGATATTCAGTAAATTCTAATTTCTAATAACTACTGGTTATAGTTCGGGCTATAACACACTATTATGAGTGCTCTGAGTTATCAAAAATGCATATTTCTTATGATTTTTCTTTACGTTATTTATTACATATAGCTTTTATTATTCCTTATTTTATATCAATAATTACATACTTTGAAGAAATGTGGTTGTATTAACAAAGAAATATAGTATATCACACACACACACACACACACACACACACACACACACACACACACACACACACACACACACACACACACACACACACACAATTAAAAATTAAAAACTTATGCGAAAATTAAAAATTAATACAAAATAAAAAATTTTTAGTAAAAAAACTTGGCGCTATATTATTAGCATATTGTTCAATTTAGCAGCGCTAAGTTTTTTTAACTAAAATTTTTTTATTTTTTTTTATTTTGTATTAATTTTTAATTTTCGCATAAGTTTTTAATTATTAATTTTTTGTATAAATTTTGAATTTTGAATTTTGGTGTTAATTTGTAATTTTGTTTTATATTATCTTTTTTTTATTAAACATTTCAAAATATATATAATTATTGGAATATATACATATGATTGTTTATTTTACATTATTTTATATAATTTTTTATAATAAAATATATTGCAAAGATATATTATATGATAATGATGTGTGTATATTACAATTGTGCTTAGTTAATTATAAAAAATAACTCTATTTTAATTATATTAACTATACACCCTACTTTAATTATATTAAGTCAACAATGTAGGCTCCCTGCATTGATAAATTACAAATTCAGAAGGAGGCTATATGGAGCCATGCGTAGGGTGTAGGTACGCAAATACTAAAAACAAACTTGTTGGAATAACAAATTTATTAAATCTAAATGTTTCGGTCCTTTCTTTGGACCTTCTTCAGTAAATTTAATACAATAAATTATAATGGGGAATCTACATACTGCCGCACGCAGCGCAAAAGCCGTGAGCCCCCCGATCGATACCCCACTAAATAGACAAAGTGAAATAATATGTCATGAGGTACTCAAAAGTGGACTCTAATGAAGAGTATAGTGAGGAATTTCCGAAAGGGGGCTCACTCTTACTCACCCACTCATCCATCGCACATTCACACGACCGTACGCGGACGCGTCCGACGCACGAGTGAAGAAGATATTCGGTTTGATGCTATTTATAAGGCGCCATACAATGGCTCATAGCCTGTTATCGAAGTCAATGTCAAACCCAATGTGTGGAATTTATTTATCTCCCTCTCTCTCACTCCCTCTCCCTATCCCTCTCCCTCTCCGCTCTCTCTCTCTCCCTCCCCCCTCCATCTCTCTCCCTCTATCCATGTCCCCCTTTCCTCTCGTTTCACCCCCTTCTCTATCTCCCTCTCTCAAACATACAATGTATGGAATTTCATGTTACAAATAATTTATGGCTCTATAAAGGAATTCGATAACAACTAAACGAAGACCGTCTTTCAGGAAATTTGAGGCATATTTGTCACAACACATATATATACTTGACTTAGACACTCTGTGTCTTCTTGTCGGTTTAGGCCATTTATCTGGCGCCTGATAAACAGCATCTCTGATACAAGTCTCTTTCTTAGAAACGGTTCCTCATCCAAGATCTTAACGTTATCCCAATCAAATTCGTGGTTATTCAGCCTGTGGTCCGTGATCACGGATTTTTGCGCGGTGTTTCTTTTTATGTGATTTCTGTGCTCCCTAATGCGTGTTCTCAACTGTCTGCTGGTCTGACCGACATAAGAGGCATTACAATTTTGTATACAACGTTATTTTGTATACAACGTCTTTCTGCAGTGTGTCTTTATGCACGCGGATACTCCCGATCTACGTACGCTATGTTGATGATATTGCGTTGGCCGTCCCTCCCGGGACGAACCAGGAGATACTAAGACAGTTTAACGCGTGTCATAATAGATTGCAGTTTACTTTGGAAAGGGGGGGCAATAGACTCGATTTTTTGGATGTTACATTCATTCTAAACCGGAGATATGTTGAATTCGATTGGTAACATAAACCAACATTTTCGGGAAGATATCTGAATTATTACTCCTGTCACCCTCTCTGCCACAAGAGAGGCACAATATTTGGCCTAATAGATAGGGCTTTCTAGTTATCACACCCAAGATATCACCAAAAGAACCTCGAATTGGTCATTGGGGTGTTACGTGATAATGGGTAAGTACTCTGCGTTGATACCACTGCTT
>NW_028141171.1:348335-432682 GCF_030444845.1 Prenolepis imparis
AAGCAGTGGTATCAACGCAGAGTACTGCAGTGTGTCTTTATGCACGCGGATACTCCCGATCTACGTACGCTATGTTGATGATATTGCGTTGGCCGTCCCTCCCGGGACGAACCAGGAGATACTAAGACAGTTTAACGCGTGTCATAATAGATTGCAGTTTACTTTGGAAAGGGGGGCAATAGACTCGATTTTTGGATGTTACATTCATTCTAAACCGGAGATATGTTGAATTCGATTGGTAACATAAACCAACATTTTCGGGAAGATATCTGAATTATTACTCCTGTCACCCTCTCTGCCACAAGAGAGGCACAATATTTGGCCTAATAGATAGGGCTTTCTAGTTATCACACCCAAGATATCACCAAAAGAACCTCGAATTGGTCATTGGGGTGTTACGTGATAATGGGTATCCATTGCAACTGATTTTTGAAACATTTCACGAAAGGCTTAAGACTTTGTTTGCGAGAAATAAAAATAATAATTCAGGTGACGCTAACAGAACACCTGATACTAATTCGGCTCGCGTTGCATATTTTAATGTCCCATACATACCCAAATTGTCCGAGCGGTTTAACCATGTGGTCTGTGATCTAGATGTAAAAATGTCCTACACAGGTTTGAATAAGTTACGCTCGTTTATCCGCGTGCATAAAGACACACTGCAGAAAGACTGGCATAATAACGTTGTATACAAAATTTCATGTCAAAATTGTAATGCCTCTTATGTCGGTCAGACCAGCAGACAGTTGAGAACACGCATTAGGGAGCACAGAAATCACATAAAAAGAAACACCGCGCAAAAATCCGTGATCACGGACCACAGGCTGAATAACCACGAATTTGATTGGGATAACGTTAAGATCTTGGATGAGGAACCGTTTCTAAGAAAGAGACTTGTATCAGAGATGCTGTTTATCAGGCGCCAGATAAATGGCCTAAACCGACAAGAAGACACAGAGTGTCTAAGTCAAGTATATATATGTGTTGTGACAAATATGCCTCAAATTTCCTGAAAGACGGTCTTCGTTTAGTTGTTATCGAATTCCTTTATAGAGCCATAAATCATTTGTAACATGAAATTCCATACATTGTATGTTTGAGAGAGGGAGATAGAGAAGGGGGTGAAACGAGAGGAAAGGGGGACATGGATAGAGGGAGAGTGATGGAGGGGGGAAGGGTGAGAGAGTGGAGAGGGAGAGGGAGAGGGATAGGGTGAGGGAGAGAGAGAGAGGGAGAGAAATAAATTCCACACATTGGGTTTGACATTGACTTCGATAACAGGCTATGAGCCATTGTATGGCGCCTTATAAATATTATAGCATCAAACCGAATATCTTCTTCACTCGTGCGTCGGACGCATCCGCGTACGGTCGTGTGAATGTGCAATGGATGAGTGTGTGAGTAAGAGTGAGCCCCCTTTCGGAAATTCCTCACTATACTCTTCATTAGAGTCCACTTTTGAGTACCTCATGACATATTATTTCACTTTGTCTATTTAGTGGGGTATCGATCGGGGGGCTCACGGCTTTTGCGCTGCGTGCGGCAGTATGTAGATTCCCCATTATAATTTATTGTATTAAATTTACTGAAGAAGGTCCAAAGAAAGGACCGAAACGTTTAGATTTAATAAATTTGTTATTCCAACAAGTTTGTTTTTAGTATTTGCGTACCTACACCCTACGCGTGGCTCCATATAGCCTCCTTCTGATTGTAATTTAATTATATTGTATAAATAATAATAATAAAGATTTTATAACATAAATTTTTATTTATGCGGCGCAATTTTTTGATATCATTATTTTTTTTAGAAATATTTAATTATTTTGTACAATTAAATTATATTTTTTAAAATTAAAATGACATTATTTTTTAGAACAGTTTTTTTACAATAATTAAAAAATACTGTTTTTTGTATAATACTTTTTCACATGGGGCGTGTAAACTTGGCGCCCTTTTTTTACCTTTTTTTTAAAAAAAGATAAGTTTTTTTATGGTTATAACTATACACTAATAAGAATTTTTATTTATATAAAAAAATTTAATTAATTATATTTTTAAAAATAACAATTATAAGAGTTACATAAAAAACAACTTGGAAAAAATCAAATAATGTAAAATGATTATATCCAGGTCCAAAAAAGAAGTAAGAAATAACGGGCTAATTGAGAGCCGAGCGCAAGGAATCGGTGCGCAAATGTTTAAATATGAGGATGCGTGGTTTGAATTTTTCAATTCTTTATTTGTACGTTTCGGTCCCATATGATTGAATCCTCTTCAGCTTGTTAACGTCTCTATTCTCTACGTCGACCTTCGGCAGATCATCACAAATTTTATTTTCCCGCAATCTGTCATATTCCGGTTTCAACCGTAAAGGACGTTGTATTGTTTGTCGGGTTGCAGATGTTATGCATAATTGTTTTTGAGTCTGTTCGAATGAGGTGCTTCTAGTCGTCGAGATCAATCCTAATCAGTTAGTTAGATTTAACATAGCTGAAGAGGGTCCAATCATATGGGACCAAAACGTACAAAAGATTGAAAAATTCAAACCACGTATCCTCATACCCATGTAGAATCATATGAAAAATTATCCATTGCAAACCCATGTAGAAAAGTACTACAAAAGTAATGATTTAAAAAAAATTGCGCGCCAAGTAAAAGTAGAAACTTTTGTACCAGTGGAAAATTTAAGTTGCAAACCTATAGAGTCGTATAATGAACCAGTAAAAAATTCAAGTTGCAAACCCATGTAGAATAGAATAAAAATTAAAAAATTATTAAAATTAATACAAATAAAAAAAAATAAAAAAATTTTAATTAAAAAAACTAGGCACTGCTAAATTAAACAATATGCTAAAGTTAATTTTGAAATTTAGCAGTGCCTAGTTTTTTTAATTAAAATTTTTTTATTTTTTTTTATTTGTATTAATTTTAATAATTTTTTAATTTTTATACTATTCTACATGGGTTTGCAACTTGAATTTTTCACTGGTTCATTATACGACTCTATAGGTTTGCAACTTAAATTTTCCACTGGTACAAAAGTTTCTACTTTTACTTGGCGCGCAATTTTTTTTATATCATTACTTTTGTAGTACGATTCTACATGGGTTTGCAATGGATAATTTTTCATATGATTCTACATGGGTTTGCAATAGGTAATTTTTTATACTACAATTCTACATGGGTTTGCAATGGGTAATTTTTCACTACTGGCGTGCCCATACTAGGCTCCTTTTTTTACCTTTTTTTTAAAGGTAAGTTTTTATAGGGATATCATTCATTTTTGTATATGATTTAGATTTACTAGGGTTGCTCAAATAATGCCATTTTTTCAGAAACTATTTATTAAACAGGTTTGAAATGTTTTTAAACATACATGGATATTTCTTCTTTTTAAATATATATTATTTTTTAATATAATCTCAATCAACTTCTATAACCTTATACCAGCACGATACAAGTATATGTATGCCTTTACTGTATCAACTCTTGTTTTTTTTACGTAACCATGTCATCACAGCTTCAATCGTCCCCTCATCATCTTCCCAATCTTGTTTCGCAGAGATCTTTAAATTATGTGTTTAACACAGTTTAGCTATAGCTTCGAATATTTAACTTTTTGAACCACTTAATTAAATGCACTTCGCGAAATACGGTTTGGAAGATGAAGAGGGCGTGATTCAAATGTGAAAACATGGTTACGTGGAAAGGACAAAAGTTGGTACAGTAAAGGCAAGTAAATACATATAATGTATCGTACTGGCATAAAGAAATAGAAGTTGATTGAGATTACCATGTATATTGTGTATAAATTGTTGAATAAATATTTTGAAAAAATAATGTAGGGCATTACTTTTTGAGCAACTCTAGTACTATTTCAAAAGATTACAATGTCCTCATTCTGTACCTGTAATGTAAAACATATTTAAATCATTAGAGTACGTACATATATACAAAATATACTGTTTCTTTATTTTATATTAACAATTATATACTTATGAAAGAAATAGTAGGATGGCAGCGTAACAAGAAAGTAATTATTATGAAAGAAATATAGTACATCTAACATATAAGTAGTATTGCATATCACATGTATGTAGTATATTGCATATCACATGTATCGTTACCATTTTATTATTTCTTTCATAATAATATAACTACTTTCATGCTAAGCTACCATCTTATTATTTCTTTCATAAGTATATAATTATTGATGTAAAATAAGGAAGCAAATAAAAGCTAATAATAATAAATAATGTAAAGATAATAATGTTATGAATGCTATGAGCTATAAAAATGTATATAAATTCTTTATTAAAGCTCATATCATTTATAGCACTATTATCTTTACATTATTTATTATTATTAGCTTTTATTCGCTTCCTTACTTTACATCAATAATTATGTACTTATAAAAGAAATAGTAGGATGGTAGCGTAGCATGAAAGTAGTTATTATTATGAAAGAAATAGTAAAATAAAATGGTAACGATACATGTGATATGCAATATACTACATATGTATGTAGTATATTGCATATCACATGTATCGTTACCATTTTATGTGATATGCAATACTACTTATATGTGATATACTATATTATTTTCATAATAATATAATAATAACTATTTTCTTGTTACGTAACCATCCTATTATTTTTTCATAAGAATATAATTGTTAATATTGTTATAAAAAATAAGAATAAGAATATAATTGTTAATATTGTTATAAAAAATAAGAATAAGAATATAATTGTTAATATTGTTATAAAAAATATGAAATAATTACTTGATTCTTATAAATCTCTTCTTCTTCTTCTATCAATCAATTATGATCCTAGATAACCGCACACTTAACCTATCATATGTCAAAAGATCTAATACATAACCCCGCACGCTGCTAATATCGTGAAGCGCCACTAACGCCGTCTGTTGTGAAAATGAACTGTTCGTGAGAACAGTACAAGATTACCACTACATGCATCTATTGCATGCGTTGTTTACGTGTGATATACGTGTATGCATGTGTTGTATACGTGTGATTAATAATGCGTATAGCACGATAGATATTACTATGTATGCGTGAACGATGATGACGTTTCTTAAAGGAAATTTTTCATATTTAGACTTTGCATTATTATATTTCCGCTTACAAAGCACGTAGAGCAAAAATAAAGACACTTTCATTATATAATTCGACCTCAATCTATCGATTAAACCTAGTAAAAACTCGATCGCTTCAGCCATTATTGAGCATCCGAATCTATGACTATCTCGAACTGTTCGATTCGCGTAAAGATACACGGTGCCTCGCTTTTGAGAGTCGTCTTCGCCCAAACAAGGCGCGAGACACTACCGTGTCTCTTGATATTTAAACACTTGCGCACCGATTCCTCGTGCTCGGCTCCCAATTAGCCCGTTCTTTCTTAATTTTATTAATAATATTGAGCCTTAATTTAATTCAGTTCATTAAAAAAAAAGGTCCTGGAATACACCGGGTTATATGAATTGATTGTTTCCAGGTCGGTCCTGAAACTACTTGGAAAATATCAAATAATATAAAATAATTATATCCAGATCTAAAAAAAAAGTAAGAAAGAACGGGTTAATTGAGAGCCGAGCGCGAGGAATCGGTGCGCAAGTGTTTAAATATGAGGATGCGTGGTTTGAATTCTTCAATCCTTTATTTGTACGTTTCGGTCCCATATGATTGAACTCTCTTCAGCTTGTTAACGTCTCTATTCTCTACGTCGACCTTCGGCAGATCATCACAAATTTTATTTTCCCGCAATCTTTCATATTCCGGTTCCAACCGTAAAGGACATTGTATTGTTTGTCGGGTTGCAGATGTTATGCACCATTGTTTTTGAGTCTATTCGGATGAGATGCTTCTGGTCGTCGAGATCAATCCAGTGATGCAAGATTTCACGCGCGACAGCCACTTCGCGACAGCCATCTTGCAGTGGAGGGGGTAGGTCGGCAGCGCAGAGCGCACCGAAAAGATGAGAACCCTTGTCCTTCGAACATAGAAGAGGACAGATATATATCTTTTGTCCTTTATTTTCTTTTGATACAATAGAGCTACGAATTTCGAGTGAATCCGGAATACTGGCGATAGCGAGTAGGCGATGCGACCCAATATGCAAAAAGAAAATATAAAATATAAAAAATATATTTAATATTATAAAATAATATTAATAAAATTAATATATTTTAAACATAAATTAAGTAACTTATATTTAAAATTTTAATTAAAAATAATTATTAATTAATAATAATTATAATTAATAATTATAAGCATATTTTATATATAAAAATCCACTCTTGGCCAATATATACGCCTTTCTATTAAAAAACATTTTTTATCTTTAAAGAAATAATTGTAATAAAATAATATTTTAATTTATAAATATTGTTTAAGATTTTATTCTTTTTATTCCCTATTTATTTTGTACTAATGTACGACGTACATATTGTTGCTCAACGGAAACCGCGAGAAGGTGGTGGTTTCTTCCGTCAAAAAATTTAAAATATTGTATATTGGGAAATGTATTTCAATCATTATATTCGGCTTTCCGACGAGCCGTGTTTACCTTTTTTGCGCGTGTTGATCGTTTTACCGCGCGTCTCGTCTTTGTCAAGCAGCTCTCCAATCAGCTGTTTGACACAATAACAATCTAGCGACAGGTTTTTGACATTTATGTCTTCGAAATTCGTCGAGTCAGCTGTAGACCGTTTTACTATAAACATCTCTCGTTTTCGAGCAATTAGCTCTTGATCAATATATATATTTCGCTTTAACAAATAGTATAAAGTAACGAAAAATGTGTGTTGAATTGACGAAGCCCCGAAAAGCTCGTAAGCGAAGTTTTGTAGAAGCCTGGCTTACAGACGACCGATACAAATCTTGGGTATGTAAAGTATCATCTGATAGTAGTCTTTATTTTATTGCAGTATATGCAATAAAACTTTTTCGTGCAATTCAACATACATATTAAGACATGCTGACTCCGCGTATCATCAAAATAATATTAAAAAGAATACATTATTATCTGATAATAATAGTAATGATAATGTTGAGATACCAATAAAAAATCGCGTAAATCAATATTTAAAAAAGAATGGTTAGATATTGAAGAATTTAAACTTTGGTTGCGTGAAGTGCCACATGACGAAAGTTTATTTTTTTGTTTGATTTGCGATAAATCTATCGCTAGTAGTTTATCGCAAATCCATCGTCATGCAGAATCCAAAACACATAAATATATATAAAAAATATCTAGAAAAAAATCAATCAAATTTAGATTTAAATATGCAAAATAAATCTTTTTTGCCATTTAATGTAAAAAATCCGCGGAAATCAGATATGCAGCATTAATTACTGATAAAAACATTTCTCATCAAAATGCAACAGAGATTCTTACATTTTTTCAACAAATAGGAGAAGATCCTGACGTATTGAAAAGCATGAGCATGAGTCGAACGAAATGTAAAAGCATTATTACAAACATTTTGTGTCCGATTGAGACGGATCGTGTCGTCAATAAAATTCAACATACAAAGTTTTCAGTTTTTATTGACGAAACATCAGACATATCTAATAATAAATGGATGACTTTTTTTGTCCGATACGTTGATTCGGAGACATTAGATGTCCGCTCGCAATTAGTCAAATTAATCGATATTGATGCCAAAGATTCAAGCGCAGAAAAGTTGTTTCAGGCATTTAAATGTGAAATGTGGAAACTGCAGATACCATTTCCAAATATTGTTGCCTTGTCGTGCGATAACGCATCTGTTATGACAGGGAAATATTTATCGTTCAAAAAAAAGTTGGAAGAACTATATCCACGTTTACTAACTTTAACGTGCCCTTGCCACTCCGCTGCATTAGCAGCGCATACTGCATGTAATAAAATACCTGCGTATTGCAATGAATTTATAAAAAAAAATTTTAATTATTTGAACAGCAGCCCAAAACGTACAGCAATTTTCAGAGAATTTTGTGAATGTTTCCAAGAAACAAATCGCAAAATATTAAAATTATGTGATACACGCTGGCTGTCTCATTATTTATGTGTCGAACGACTTCTTGAATCTTGAGATACAATTAAATATTTTCTTACCGAAATGGTTGTAAGGAAAAAAAAATTCTGGAGAATATCTACTGTCTATGATGAACAACGTAGAACTAAAAGCTTATTTTCTTTTATTTAAATATACTTTAAATTTCTTTAATGCATTTAATGCATTTTTTCAAGCATTAGAAACCAGAATTCATTTATTACAACCAAAATCCAAAAAATTTCTTTTCCAAATCTGCAATAATTTTTTAAAAGAAGAGCATTTACAACCATTTTCTGAAAATATTGCATTCTCTATAAAGGAGAATCAAAAAGATCTTAATGAAGTTACTTTGGGTTCAGAATGTGAGGAATATCTTAACGAATTACTACTGGAAGGTCACGTAGACATTGTTAAAATTATTCGAGAAAATTGTTTAACATTTTATGTGACTGCTGCAGAAGAAATTCGTAAAAGATTACCAATAAATGACACATTTTTATCACAATTAATAGTTTTTCAACCATTTGTAAGCTTATTTTATAATAGAGAAACATCATTCAATAACGCTTCTTTCGTCATTAAAACTATTAGCGGTTTTGATGAAGATGCTTTAAAAAAAGAATGGATTGCATTAGCATCAGATTTTACAATGGAAGAAAAACAAAGCCTCACTAAATTAAATTTTGATAATGCTTGGGAAGAAATTTTACAACGTCGAGACACCAATAATAATGCTAAATATCCTAATTTAAAAAATGTTATAAATACTATTAAATCGCTTCCAAATTCTAATGCCGATCCGGAGAGAATGTTTTCTCTTTTAAATAATGTAAAAACAAAAAAACGTAATAAAATTTCGTCGGCTTCTGTTAATGCTATTTGTGTATTTAAATCTGCATTAAAGACGATGGGAGAAACAGCTATAAACATGCAAGTTAATGAAAAACATTTGTTTCTTATGTCGGCAGACAAATTATATGCTACTGCTGTAAAAAAAATCAAAATATTTTAAAGCTACATGCTGCAGACGCTGATGTTGCCGACATACCTGGTCCCTCGTCTTATTAATAATACATTTTATTTAAAAGACGTCATGCTTATAAGCATGTAAGAAAATTGTGTATATAAATATATAATAAATATATATATAAATAAATATATATATATACCCACATAGAAATTGACATCCAGTGGATGTCCATTAAACCTCCAAAGCTCCATGGGACATCCATCTCCATGGTGGAAGTCAGATAGATGTCCATTAGAGGTCCATTAAACCGCCATAGCTCTATGGATTTCTACTTCCACGGTGGAAATCGGACAGACGTCCATTAGAGATCCATTAAACCTCCATAGCTCTATGGATTTTTACTTCCACGGTGGAAATTGGACAGACGTCCATTAGAGATCCATTAAACCTCCATAGCTCTATGGATTTCTACTTCCACGATGGAAATCGGACAGACGTCCATTAGAGATCCATTAAACTTTCATAGCTCTATGGATTTCTACTTCCACGGTGGAAATCGGATAGACGTCCATTAGATATCCATTAAACCTCCATAGCTCTATGGATTTTTACTTCCACGGTGGAAATTAAATAGACGTCCATTAGAGATCCATTAAACCGCCACAGCTCTATGGATTTTTACTTCCACGGTGGAAATTCGACAGACGTCCATCAAACATCCATCCTACCTCCATAATAAATATCCTCTACAAATCCCTTATATAGACGTCCATTAGACACTTATTATGAACATATATTAGATTTCCACATAAATAAATAATATTTAAGTAAATAAATAATATCAAAATTAATATTTGTTTTATCATTAATTAAAATTTTAAAAAATTAGAAATAAAAATATAATATTTAGCTAATTTTTAGAGCACATTTAAACATTTAAAATATACATTTTGTAATTTAATTTATAATTTAAGTAATTTAAATTTTATATAATTATATATATTAATTGTATTAATTATTTTAAATTAACAATCAAAGTTTTTATTAGAATGAAAACTGATAATTCAATAAGAAAAAAATAATAAGCGTTCAATAAAAATCTGATAGATACTTGAAATGGATCTCTATTGGACGTTTTTAAAGATATTCATTAGATATTGCGCGGATCATTAGTAGAGGGTTCACGGAGCATCTGTGGATGATTAATCGACGTTCCGTGGATTATTAATAAATGGTTCACGGAGCCTCGGTGGATGAGTAATCGACGTTCCGTGGATCATTAATAGAGGGTTCACGGAGCCTCGGTAGACGATTAATTGACGTTCCGTGGATCATTAATAGAGGGTTCACGGAGCCTCGGTGGACGATTAATTGACGTTTCGTGGATCATTAATAGAGGATTCACGAAGTCACGGTGTCACGGTGGACGACTAATGGAAGTTACGTGGGTGAATAATAGAGGATTTATAGAAGATGGATGGATGAAATATATAATATTGTAAATGAAAATAATATCAAATATTGTAAAAAACATTATATTTATTGAGGATAAAATTACAAAACCACAAATAATTTGATGCTTAAGGTTCCTTGGTTCTTGCCGCGATCATGTTGGATTCTGACATCAAAAGCGAGAAAATACACGCTGAAAATTTTTGCGTGCTATTTTTATATAAAAAGATATTTTGATGAATCACAACTTCAGATGGCTTTAGCACATTTTTAAAATACTCGGAAAATTATTCTTTTCCCTTTATAATCAATCAACAGCTGTAAAATAACAGTAATAAGAAGCCCAGTTCGTCTGGTCGTTGCACACGCGCAGTCATTCCGCATGACAATGTCTGATGTTTTAATTCTTTTACGGTTGTTGATTAATTGTCAAGGGAAAAAAATTGTTTTTGGAGTATTTTAAAAGTGTGCTAAAACCATCTGAAGTTGTGTTTCATCAAAATATCTTTTTATCTAAAAATGGCACGCAAAAATTTTCAGCGCGTATTTTCTCGTATCTAACATAATCTAACATGGTCGCGGCGAGGACCATGGAGCCTTAAAAGACAAGTATTCCTTTATATTTTGTAACTGATGATAATAACATATACATACACACACACATATATATATATATATATATATATATATATATAGGTTGTTTACATGGATATATGAAACATATATTTGAAATCTGTTAATATATTGGGTGCATCCAGAAGCACGACCGCTCACTGAGCGCTCAGTAAGCGGTCGTGCTTCTGGATGCACCCACTGTATCATCAAAATGGCTCAGACACGATGAACAGAATAAGGAACAGTGAATTGTGTAATCAATATATTGAATAAAGAGCGAGCGTTTCTTATTCTATGTTTCTTATTCTACACGCATTGAACTGTTCCTTATTCCGTTCATTGTGTCTGGCTCTTAATTATATAGTACATATCAATGTTTGCGCCAAAAGTCCATCCTACATTAGTCGCAGTCGTAAGAATCGTAAGAAATTGACGAATCACAGTCTATTATTCTTCGATCGCAAGGAGAATAATAGACTGTGATTCGTCAATTTCTTACCATTTTTGCGACTGCCATTAATGTAGAATGAGCTAAATGCGCACAATGAGATTTTTCGTCCTAGATCGCAAGCGATCCAGTAAATTACTAGAATTGCAGTACGCTGAATTTTATAATTTATTAGAGCGCATGGCATCTAGCACGAAAGATCGCATCCAGAAAATTGATGACAATAAGTAATGTCTAAAACGGAATTAATCTATAGGGTTGTTAAAATGGCCATTGAAGCTTAATTTAAATGATATAGAGCGAATGTTAAAGGTAAGTGCATTCATTTATATAAAATATATCAAAATGATATATATAGTCTTCCTATATAGTAAGTGTAAAGTTAGCATATTGATAAAGAACTGTGTGATAAAGAGACATTATTGTACATTTTTTTTTCTTTTCCTCCAAGTAATTAACGTTGATTGAAAAAAAGAGGAGTTATGTGTAATCTTCTCTCAACATATACACATATACTCTTTTTCTTAAATCGAACATTGATTACTTGGTGGAAAAAAAGAAGAATATATAAATATACCTTTTTTATCGCACAGTTTCTCTATCAATTATACTTAACTTATTGACACTGGAGCTGGAACGCTCAGGTTAGATTAGATAGATCTCTTATTAAAATATATTTCTAAATATGTACTTTTAATTACTTATACATACTTTTAATTTCTATTATATTTAAATGTTATTTGACGTTATTTTCAATATTTTGTAAGTAAATTTTTTTTTTAAGATTGCCTCAGACTGGCGCGATATAAGTTATTGGAAACTTTATATATTAGCGCATCTCATCATTGGCAATACAAGAAAAGCTGAAAATAAAGCTATACGTAAAGCAGTAAAATATAGTATGTAAGTATGTCAAAAATAATTATATATGTTATATGAGGAACTAATTATACGTAGATAGTTGAACGCGACTTACCAGTAAAACCTTACATATATAATAATAATAATAATGGTTAATATATACCTCTTCCATACCTTTTGATATTGTCCATACCTTTTGATATTATCCATACCTTTTAATATCTTTCCATTCTGATACCTTATTTCCTCATTCTTATTCACCAAATTAATCCACAGAACCATTGTCTTCACCTTGTGCTTTTCGTTTCTCCTCATTTTGATGTCTCGCTTTTGAATGTCGGAACCACTCCATAATCCTCCGCTGAATTTTGCCATGGTCGGTATCTCGGACATTCTGAAGTACGCAACCTAAAAACATTTTTTACGTTTATTTTTTTTTTTTTTATATAAATACAGTGCGTCGTATTTCATTGAATAATAACTTCTTATATAATGTAAAAATTAGAAATAATATTTAGTTAAATTTTTATAATAAGATTGAAAAAAACGATAACTTGTTATATCTCGAGAATTGGCATTAAATTTATTAGAAGTTTTGTAAATTTGAAACAGTTAATAATCACAAATATATATATTTTCATAGGAGTACATATTAAATAATGTATATATATTAAAATGACTACTTTCTTAATCTATTCTAATCTTTGTCAATATGTATATTTAAAAACATTTCTTAATGATTACTAAAGTTTTTGCGTATAAATACTTCTATGTAGTACTTACTAAAAATCACTTTCATTATTTCCAATTTACGTAGTGGTTCCTTTCCGCATCGACCCTCCCAATTATAATTCTCTGCCAATTTATTTGAAAATATTTTATATAATGCCCTCTTTACAGCATCAGTGACGTTGGTTCCTCCGATAGATTTGATGTATGCGCGCTGTAAATTGGTAAAGTATTTAATGTTATAATTTTTTATATTGATTATAAAAGTAATATATATTTTTCGCGAATCATCATCTTTGAAATTATATTTCTGTTATTAAAAACCTTAGCAATTTTTAATTTTTTAAACGAAAAAAAAGAAAAATTTTTTACTTTATTATTTTAAGTGAAATTATTCACATGCATAAAATGAAACAGTATAAAAAAAGTATTTGTGGTTTTCATTGCGAAATGTTTGCTTAAAATTGATTATACATATTGATATACTCATATACTTGATAATAATTGCGAAATACACACACACACACACACACACACACACACACACCACATCAATTATCAAAATATTATTTTACATGACAATAAGTTGGGTATTTTACATGACTATCTTTTTTCTTTGCTAAAATCCTTATATTATATTTAATACTAAAATGTAAAATTATATGTGTTAACTTACTATCGCAGCATTATGTTGAGAATCACGATGTTTCAAGATCTCCTCCACCTCCATTAATTGTTCTTTAGTTTCCAACGGAAATTTGGTCTCAACGTCTTCAAAAGAAATCTCCATGTTCTTGTTCGCTTCTGTTTCCGTATTTGTCTTTTTAACTAAAATATCTAATAAGGAAAGTGCTTGCCTCATGTCATATTTTATGATCGCTATTTCTCTCGTTAATCTTTTCAAATAATCCACTGTAAATATAAATAGTATTATTTAATAAACAAATAAAATACATGCGTCGTATATGAATAACTTTATCATAACTTTAACATAAAAGTTTAAACATTATTACACGTTGCTTTGTAAAAAAAAAAAAAAAATGGAAATATTTTCATTTCGGTATAAAATTTTGCTTTTTATCCAAAATAAGATAAAAAATTCTTGAACATTTTAAAATAATAATTTTTTTATTAACAAGTACTATATGTATATATTATAAAAGTGTTAATAATGATAAGTTCGAAATTAAAAAATTTTTTAAATTTGAAGAGTAAATGAAAGATTTATTATTTCTATTATTTATAAATATAGATAATATTTTTACGTATAAGTAAAGATTTCAGAAATAGTGAGTTGCAGTCGTAAAATTTTCATGTTATTATATGTTTAAAATAGACTTATATAATTTTTTTTAACACAAATTATTTTTATTACACAAAATGTATTATATCTAATGAACATTTACTTACCAATTGCATCTTGTAAAGTATGATGACTTAAATTATCATCTATTTTCTCTCTTTGTTGTGTCTCTTTAGAGCTTCGACTAATTTCTTCTATTTTATCCACGTGCCGATTTGGTATATTCTCTTCATTTTCCTCTTCTCTTACGTATATAACAGTGTTGTGCGTTTTTTCACTTCTTGCGTTCGAAATATTATGATTATCCACATCTACGTACAAAGAAAATATATTTTATTTAGTAATTGAAATGAAAATTATTAGAATAAAAAAATGGAGAATTTGACAAATTATGTTCAAAGACATGATAAAGATTTTTAAAAATAAATTCTATGTATGTTTTTGGTCATAAAAGTTTTATGGAAAAAAAAAGAAATTACTAATTAATATATATAGAAAATATTGCGCGCGCGCGCGCACACATGCATTACTAACTGTGCGCGTATATGTGTGCAATAAAATGTATAATAAAAGATAAACGATAGATCAGTTTACATATATTTTGCGAAATATTGTTGATAGATATTTTAATTTATTAATATTTTTATATTATTAATGTTATATTTATATTGGTATATATTTATATATTTTTATTTTTTAATATTGTGTCGATATTAGATAATTGATATTAATATTAATATCTAAAAGTTATGTACAACTTTTTAAATTTACGTTTACAATAAATAAATATGAAATATGGACCAACATATATAATTATGCAATAATTATATTATTACAAAGAGATATAACGAATATACCTTGCGAAAATGATTGAGAGTTCGAATTTGAGGCCTTTTGTTTTGTTTTCTTTGATTCGCTGTTTCTTTTCGCAGATTTCCCAGAATATGTAAGGGATGAACTTTCATTTGTATCGTGCAATCGCTGACCTTTTAATACAAAATAAAACAATGAATGTAAAAAATGTAAAATTCGTCTATGTATCATAAATAGATATAATAGATTTGTTTGTGTACTTACGTTTTGGAGGAGAGGGAGGAGATGGTAAATTTACGTCTGTGTCTGATTCATCTTCACTTTCAGACGAGGATAAAACTCTTTTCGCTGTAATTCTTCTATTAGCAATCGCTTCCTTGTCGGTATCCAAGTCTGACGTATAGGTTGCCTTTTTTGCTTTTTCATCTTTTGAAAGGACGCTGTAAATATTTTAAATATTAGCAAATATTATTACGAAAAAGAAAAAGAAAATTAAAAAGATTTTATACTTACGATACTCGCCAAAAATTCGTTGAATTTTAACAGAAGACCAATCAGAAGTTGGCGTTTCCTGTTTTTCAATCGCCTTCCGAATTCTTGAATCTGTCTTATAATGTAAAGGATATTTGCACAAATCCTCACTCTGTTGCCACATTTTCGGTATTACTTGGATACCGTCAGAGAATTCCGCGACAATAAATCCTTGATTCGACATTTTTCTGAAATTCTGAAATTTATTTTTAGTGCAGTGTTATAAATACCCCCCCCCCCACACACACACACGCACGCAAGCACGTATACGCACACGCACACGCACAAGATATCTGTTCAAATATTTGCACAAGAAATCTATTTTGATATCTTTTATTATGTATGTACATATAAAATATTTTCTTAGAAAAGTTTACGAAGCGTAATTATATATATAACAAATTATAAATGTGCGGTGCTTATTAGCGGTATTATTGCAAAAATTCTTTCATTATCCTTTTCTGCGTATGGTAATTTTATAAATTTGTGATTAATTTTATGCAAAGGCCAAACTTGAAGATCAGATAATTTACTGACTTTAAATATACCCAAATGGACAGAATTGCATGGATAATGATAAAGTTCCTCAACAACTTTAAATTTACGACCTATTGCAACGTAATTGCCTTCACGCGATGTAGCGATATTTTCTAAACAGACGATATCATTTTCTATGAGACAACAATTATCAGCAGAAGATTTAATTGAAATAATAAAATGAGGAAATTCAATCTTTGAAAATTGTGGACTAAAGCAACCCGATATCAATGGTCCTTTTTCGTGTGGAGCTTTTACATTAATTTTTGAAACATTTATATTGTCAGAATTTATTTTACAAAAACTCATCTCGGCATAACGATTGCTAATTTGCTGTAATGGTTTATCCGATTTTCTTAAAATTGATTTCAATTCTTTCATGAAATTTTCAAACGGAAAAGCACTAAAAGTATCTAATGGTCCAAATTATCTTACGCATTCAGTTATATGTAAAAGACCGTGAATATTATGGGATGCAAATTCAGGTCCGTAAATTTTAATAAAGCATTCAATAAAATGTTTCATTAATTTATCCGCATATTCAATAAATTCGACTGTATTTTTCTGACATAAAATGCGAACAGCAACGTGCAAAGTGAGGAAATTGGAGAAGATATCAGAATTCAATTCTTTTTTTAATATAACAGGACCGGTATATAACAGAAATTGTCTCAATTCGGTTGCTTTCCACTGTGCAATATCTTCTATTTCTCGTGGCCTTCTTGCAAATTCTTTAGGAATAAAATGTCTAATGTTAAGAAGAGATTTGGAAACATTTTTTATTTTACACGAGGTTAAATATCTAGTTTTAAGTGGCCCACTTATCCATAATTTTATTAACTTTTTAACAACGCCAATACATATCATATGCATGTAATCTAATGGTATATGAGATACAATGCCAAAATTTGAAATATTTAATAAAATAGAATGACCAAGATGGTGTTCTTCTTGAATTTGATTAGAAAAGCTATCGTCTGTTCTCATTTGATAATCAAAATTAGGAAAACAAACTCTATTAGCGATAAAATCGCCTTCAATTGTACATTTTGAGCAACTGAAATAACCCGTATGTCCCTTAGTAAGGGTAATGAAAGATTTTGCAGGGGCATCACATATGATAGAGTGTATTAATACTGAAAATGTTGTCTCGTTATAAGTTACCCCTTTATTAATTAAATTATTGATATCATTTACAAACGGTTGTAGGAATTCATTCGCATCCGCTGGTTTAGTTTTACCGAAATAACAACCGATAAGAATTACTTTCTCGTGCGGCATAATTCGACCTAAAATGGGCCACAATTGATTTGAGTTTGATCGCGATATGGGTAGACCATCGATACCAATTTGAATCTGAATAGGAGATGAAACCGGCGTATTCTTGCTTCTAGATAAGAATCGGAGAATGCCATATTCAATACCAAAATGACAATATTGTCCGGGAAACATTTCAGTAATAACGGAAGATTGTGGTGTACGTAATAATGTTTTAGCACATTTTGGAAAATTGGAAAAAATTGGATGTACTGTTTTCAAACCGGACAATAAGTGCGACAAAGCTACATGAGAAATACGATGCGTGATAGCCCATTGTACTAAAAATGTCTTAAAATCATCATTTTCTTTCTCTGAATTATTAATATCCTCTCTTATATTGTCCTTTATTATTATATTATCTTCTGGATGTAAAGATACATTATTTTTTAAAAAATCAGATGCGGAAATATTCGTTAAATCGGAACATGGTAAATTTATTGCTTCATCTTATTTCTCAATTTCGAAAATAACACGATTAAAATTGACACTCTTGTCATGATGATCATTATCCGAGACAGAATTATTTAAAATTACGCACGAATTGGTTCTAATTCATTAAATAGGGCAAATAATTCGTCACTCTCTTCTCGAATTAATTCCCGGCGATATCTTGTTGAAATATCTTGTTGAAATAATTTACGCTTTGGCATGGTCGATTGTCAGTTATTTTAACGTAATTAATATATCTATGTAAAAATCTATGCAAATATATACTATATTTAAAATAAAAACTATGGAATAAAGATTAAAACTACTTATACTTGCATTTCTCGATACTTCTCTCGTTCAATAATATCTAAAATTGTCCAATAACGCTCTCATCAATTAGAAACTCTTCGTGGCTGATCACAGAAACAAAAGCTTCAGTAGGCAGGAATAGAATTCTCGATAGTAGATATACTAGGCCGGTTCTAACTCAGGGGCAATGAGGGGGGGGGGGTGAGGGGCGAGGGGAACCCAGGGCGCGGGGAATGACGTCACGCGGGGAGGGGGAGGCGTCCGCGGGGTGGGGGAAGCGTCCGCGATTTTGGTACCGGGTCCGCGAGGGGTCCGCGGGGAGGGGGAGGCGTCCGCGAGGGTAGGGTCCGCGAGGGGTCCGCGGGGAGGGGGAGGCGTCCGCGAGGTTAGGGTCCGCGAGGGGTCCGCGGGGAGGGGGAGGCGTCCGCGAGGTTAGGGTCCGCGAGGGGTCCGCGGGGAGAGAGGAATCCGTGAAAGACCGCATGAAGCTTTAAGGGTGAGGGGTCTGCGGGGAGAGAGGAACGCGAAGGAGAGCGCGAGGCACACGTGAAAGAGATGACGCAAGCGAGGCGTATATGCAAGAGCGAGAGAGATAGCGCGAGATGACGAGAGGTAGCGAGATGATGCGAAGGAGAGCGCGAGAGCTGATGCAGCGAAGGAGAGCACGAGAGGCGGACGCGAGAGAGAATTTTTAAATATTTTTTTAAATTAATATTTTTAGGATGAGGAAGGGGAGAGGACTTATTCTAAAATAAATACATTTTTTTAAATATTTAAAATAATTTTTATTTTTAAAATGAGTATGTGTGTGCAATTATACAATTTTGTGTGAATTTAAAATTTAAAATATAATAATATAATATAAAAATATAATAATATAATATGAATATATAAGAAAAAATACAAATAATAAGATAAACAATATAAAATGTAAAATATAAAATGTAAAATATAATACAATAATTATAATATATAAAAATATAAAATATATAAAGCAGCGCGATGGTGGCTGCGAGGTGGTGTCGGCGGTGGCTGTGAGGCGAGGTGGATGCGGTTTCTACATAACAAAAAAAAAGTTTTTTTTATTAATTTAATAATTTTTAAATTTTAGAGTAAATTAACATGAATAAAAACTGATACTTACAATGCATACACACCGGACACATGTTGCATAACATTATTTGGTGCAACGGACCACCACAATCGCAACACCATTTTTTTAACATTACACCGTACATATTTGTTAAATGTTCACGTACTGCGTGAATAGATGTAAACAATTCCGCTATTCTTACCAAACAATGTGTACACAGTTTGAGATCATGTCCAGGGGTATAATAATAATATATAGCACACATCTTTATAGTTTCATTCACTGTTAAAATTTCTGATGTGCTTAATACTTGCTGGGATGTTTCAGCGAAGTCTTCACTACATTCACTATTATAGTCTGAATCTATGAAGGGTTCTACATCTGACCCTTCATCTAATCCTTCTATATCACTATTATCAGATTCTTCCGCAATATCTATCATCTCCACCTCATTGTCAATGTTGTCGATTATAATTACATCTTCATCACCACTATCAATCATAATAACTTCTCTCTCCATTTTTGTCACTTCTAATCTTTACACCTCAAATATCATAAACTTTATGATGAACATCGCGAAGACAGATCCGTTCTCGGTAGAAACAGTAGGGGGTGTATGACATAATAGCTTGAACGCTTACTCGGCACATAAGATAAGAAAACAGATGGTCCGAGACAAAGATTCCATGATGAGAATAAGCATATGAATAATATTTAAAATTGAAACCACCTTCGAACGTCAATAGAACCATGTTCGAACCGCCTTCGAACCACTTTCGAACCATGTTCAAACATCGATCGAACGTCAATCAACCACGTTCGTACCTCGATCAACCACGTTCAAACATCGATCGAACGTCAATAGAACCATGTTCGAACCGCCTTCGAACCACTTTCGAACCATGTTCAAACATCGATCGAACGTCAATCAACCACGTTCGTACCTCGATCAACCACGTTCAAACATCGATCGAACGTCAATCAACCACGTTCGTACCTCGTTCGTACCTCGATCAACCACGTTCAAACATCGATCGAACGTCAATCAATCACGTTCGTACCTCGATCAACCACGTTCAAACATCGATCGAACGTCAATCAACCACTTTCGAACCACGTTCGTACCTCGATCAACCACGTTCGAACATCGATCGAACGTCAATCAACCACTTTCGAACCACGTTCGTACCTCGATCAACCACGTTCGAACATCGATTGAACGTCAATCAACCACGTTCTAACATCGATCGAACCACCTTCGAACCTCGATCAACCACGTTCGAACATCGATCGAACGTCAATCAACCACTTTCGAACCTCAATCGACTATATTTAAAAAATTATAACATAAGAATGCTGTCACATGATGAAATTAATACGAGCACGTGTGGACATATAATACTTGTATGCGTATGAGGAAAATGAGCGAACAAAGATAATATTATTTCAATATTAATTTATTCAAAAAAAAGGGTGTGGCGAATCATTGTGATGATTTGACCACCAATTAAATATTTTAAATACATTTTCTAAAGCACAATTTTTTACATGTTTATCGCAACGTAGGCTATAGGTAGTATCTAAGTTGTTTAATGCAGGAATATCTTCATAGTTTGCATCCAAGGTCTCAATAATGAAACCGTTTCTCGCATCATCCATTATATTGGTCAACCATTCTCGCTTTTCATGGCCTTTTACGTACACAAGAGAGGATGTCTCTTCTTCTTCTTGTATCATACCAGCGATAGCTGTTGTAATCAAACGCTGAGCCATGCAGTATGGAACGCTTCCATCTTCCCATTGCAATCCATGATGATTTCGAGTCAACCATGAAGCTTGACGCCTCTCCGATTTTATGAGCACACCCCATGGTACGGGGCATGCGAAAAAATAATGTGAAACAACGAATCCTCTTCTCAGAATCGCCGCTTCCTTCACGATAAATCGTTTATTGAGAATAAATCCTTGCAGATCCACAAACGTCGGTACAACCATTTTGTTGCAAGAATGTTGGACGACTGATGCAGATTGTTAAAAATCTCAATCATTTATATTACATCGCAGGAGGGGATAATTGCTGATTATGTAATTTTACGAACTACGTTGGACAAAGGACAATATTCGACAACACGATCATGCAAGATGAGACAATATGCTGTAGTATTTGCCGGTACATCTTCCTTACATTCAAACTCTATTCTCACGTCCACGGTAGAATTTTTGACAGAATCATTTTGTCGCGAACAATCAATAACTGCGAGAGGACCGCAATGTAGAAATTTCGCGATAGTTAGTACATTCTCAATATCACACCCGTAATAAGATTTGCGAAAACGAGAGTACATATCAAACAAGAGTGCGAATCTATTTTTTTCAAAATCTAAATTTAAATCATCATAGGGATAAGATTCAGAGTTTAGATACAGCTTTACGTTGGCTAATTTACAATGATCGAATACAGTAACATCTTTTGTCATAATATTTTTTCTACCAGTCTGCAGTGCAAAGATCACATATCGCGGCTTTTCCAGCTGAGAAGCAGTTTTCACAGTCCATGAATGCTTGGTTGTACTATGTAGCAGAGGAAATTCGTATAGATCCCAAGCGCGAAAACTCATGTTTAAGAATTGCCCGCTTTCCAATGCTCGTAGCAAGGACAGTTTATTAACCTCATTCAATAGTACATGAGGCATACGCCATTGTATCTTGAGTAATTCAATAGCAGCTTCAGCAGGTCCATACAGACAATTGTTGTCGTTGCGCGAACGTATCAAAATTAATTCATGGCGAGCATTAATCACAACACGTTTATAATCTTCGCAAAATCCCAATAGCATGTTGAGCGGCACGCAAAAGTTGAACATACAAATTTCATTACATGACCCATTATGTGTCATATCCCATCCAGCATTCTTCAAGATTTTACTTCTCTCGGTTGTTAAAGAAACATAATTTTTCATCGTTGAAGTTATTCCAACGTTTCTGTTGCGATCAATCTCCACACCATTGAGTTCATATCGAATTTCATCAAACATGAACGCAACACAATTATTTGTTAATATCATCGTTTCATTTGCATCTATTTTAGATGTTATCAACTTTCCCTCGACATACAAAAAGCTTTCGCACGGCAACGTGTACAAATCCTGGTGGTGTATAGGTATCCGTATCTCGTCGCTATGTCCAAGCGATGTGTTAGCATATGGATTGTATGTATGTGTCTCAACCTTGACGATACGATCATCAAAGACAGGTTCACCACCAATATTCAAAATATCAATCATCTTTTCGTACGATGAATCCCAATGATTTTAAAAATTCGCGATTCAATGCGCTGAGTTTCTTTTTAGTGTAACGAGATCTCTGATTATTGTCGCTCACTGCCGCAGTTGCTCTCGCAAAAGTATTGTCCCTCGTAATGTCCCTCGTAAAATTATTATCTCTCACGTGCTCCGTATCATTTAGCACGAGCATCACACGCTAATTTTGTCGACGCCGTACGTGCAATCTTACAGTAACTTCCTCTCCTCGAAAATCCAACAATCGTCCTTCTTGATCAACAATGCGTATCGTTAGATCAGTAATTCCGTACGACGTTCGGGAGATAAATGATCTGTGCAGGCGTTTCCGATATCTTATATCCTGGTGGCACGCTCGGTGAAAATTCATGTATCGTGTGTACGCGCTTGTCGTTACTGTACGCACCAGTGGTGACGCTACATTCTATACGGATAATATTCACGCTAATAATATTTATAGGTAAATCCGAATCATGCCATTTGTGAGGTTGCAATATACGATTCGATGAGAATCCCAACAACGATCCTATATTGTGTGGTTTATTAAAGTTTATTCTATAGATGCATTTGATTTCGCTCTTTAGAGTATTATGATTGGCGCGAAGCGCTATTGCATCTTCATTCTGCTCTTTATTGGAAGGATATTGTGAAATTGCACGTCTCAGATACTCATCTATAGCATGTATTTCGTATGATCCTTCGGGTATTGTAATTTCCTTGTCATCGTTATCAAAGTAAAATTTATTATTCTTAGAATTTACATTCGGAATCGTATGATAAGTTTCAAAATCTGTTAAACCGAGCTCATAATCACCATTCGATAAATCTATAGCTGGAAAGTAGCTTACAGCGAGAACGCTACTTTTGCCAGTCAACGTTAGTGTTAGCGACATGTTGTCAAACTGAATCGTGATGATGGATTGACAGGTTTTATATCAACCGTTTGAAGAAATCGTAAACACAATTGTCCACAATTATTCTGATTATAATTTTGATAGGATGTGTGATTGTATTCTATTTTCGTAACATTTAAATATTGCACCAACTCTTTGGGTGGTCGTAGATTACCAAAACTATCGAAATATATTGATCGATTTCCCCTCTTTACATATGCTACCCAATGGGTACCGGAACCATCAACGTCGTCCAAATTTACAATACCGCTCTCATTTTGTCGCACACCGTTTATTGGTAAATTATTGCGCATGAAAACACCTCTAAAGAATGGTATACGCATACGTCTTGCCAGTTGTTCTAATTGTACATTAGTTGTTACACCCACAGGCATTTTTAGCGTTTTTTTTTTGACGTTTTTTTTTTTCTTAGTTGAGAATCCCTGTCCACGCTTGTATGGAGCGAGATAAACTCCACGACCTTCCATAGCGCGATTATGACGTTGCATTTCTTCAAGCTGACGTTGCGCAGCCTTGCTATCATTCACAGCCTTTGCGACTCCCGCTGCTCCACCGGCCAACGAACCGAGAACACCCAACAATGGTAAAATTGGCAAGATACCACCACGCTTCGCCACAGACAGTATTCGTTTCTTCTTCTTTTTCAAAGATTTTTTCGTCTTCATCCCCATACCGAATTTTGTCTTTGCTTTCATAGCTGCCCAAACAGTCGTAGCGGCTGCTCTTTCACCAAGAGTCGAATCTCTCGCAGTAATACGTTTTCGCGCTTTCGCAGCGAGTATATTATCAGCAACGTGTCGTTCTCTGAGGGCGTTGCTTTGAGAATATGCAATGTCGTGCTCGCGACACGCGGCATCCAATGGATTAATACCTCGATCACCTCTAGCCAATCGCTTTTCCAAATGAGTCCCCGGACCGCAAAACTGATAGCCGGGGATATGTAATTCGATCGGAAGTGCGTTTATCGCGCGATTAAAGAGACCACTACCTATTTTCGTTGACATTCGCTGCAATCCTTTATCATCGGCGCTGGACCGTCGATGTGCGTTTGCTGCCACGGTCGATTGTAATGTTTGAAACATCGACGACAGGTCTGAATCTCTGGATCCGCCTTTATGTGTTCCGGAAGCTTGTCCCACACGTAGTGGATGTGATTTTCATATCGCAATAAAAATGCTTTTGGTACAAATTGCAGCTGTTCGGCGCTTAAACCGTGAATATCGGAAGCACTTGTTAGCAGAACAAACATTTTTTCAATACTGAGTGATTCATGGTTCCGCACAGCTATAAATAGGCTCTCCATGACTCATTCATTCATTCGAGAGAAAACATGCGGTTCGTTCAGCAATCGACGATAATCAAAGTTACAAATTTCGACGATAAAACACGGTTGATGTCGGATAAAGAAATACGCAGACATGGAAACATACTACCGAATACTATACGCGGAATCATTTGCGGTCCTTCGAATTGTGGTAAAACTAACGCGTTGATTAGTTTGATTGAAAGCCCGCACGGCGTTTGCTTCGAGAACGTGTACGTATACTCGAAATCGCTTCAACAACCGAAATATCGATATTTGGAAAATTTGCTATCACCGATAGAAGAAATTGGTTATTTTACATTCTCTAATAATAGTGATGTCATTCCACCGAGTGATGCGCTTCCGAATTCCATTTTTATCTTTGATGACGTGGCATGTGACAAGCAAGATACGATAAGAGAGTACTTTGCAATGGGGCGACACTCGAGCGTCGACTGTTTCTATCTTTGTCAAACGTATGCCAAGATACCCAAGCATCTTGTACGTGACAATGCAAACTTATTAATTTTATTTAAACAAGATGGGACAAACTTGAAACATGTGTACAACGATCACGTAAATACAGATATGTCATACAATAATTTTCGCACATTTTGTCAGAAATGTTGGCAACATAAATATGGATTTGCAGCGATTGACAAGGACAGTCCGCTGACTAATGGACGATACAGAAAAGGATTTAATGAATTTGCAATACCACAAAGCACTTAGTCGCTTTCGATGCATTGATGGAGCAACGTCTAAATTGTAACATTATGAATAACGATCGTGAAAAGATTGTGTTAGAGATTGCGAAAACGAGCGATTCAATCCGTAAAAAATATCGTTTCTTGAAAACTGGTAAAATGGAGGAGGACGATGCATTGGAGAGGCATTTTAAACCAATCTCTGAACCTCTGAAACAGCTTGTTGAAAATACAGTTGGTGTTGAGTCTGGTGAAGAAAAGATTGAACCATTGAGTATGCTCGGAGAGAAAAAAGAGCTTAAAACAAAGCGATCAAATATATCATTGAGCGGTATAACTTCTACTCCAAAGCGAATCAAAAGCAGGCGAATGCAACAATTATTGGATGCAACTACTTCTATTCCGATACTAGATGTACAGCCAAGGCAATTATTGCATGATAAGACATCTATCGAGGAAATTTTCGAGACTTCACCTCAATCGCTTGTGACATCAATTCAACATTCATTACAAACATCCGATGGTCAAAATTCATTGCGAAATCACCTTGGTCCACTTGCTCAAAAATATGTGGCAGCTATATTGAGTCAAGATAAAAATTCCAAGATGGATTACGTATACGGTGTTAAATTTATCGACAAAGGAATGACGCTCGGTAATAAAAATTTCGATGTGGATAAAAATGATAATATAATTATCGATGGGTCAAAATACGTTGGAACAGCAGGTCTTTACGAGTTGGTTTTCAAGAGAATTCCCGACGATGAAATATATACTGCGAATGACTTGCAAAACTATAAAAGTATATTAATAAGAACAAATGCTCACAGACGAAATGGTAATGTGAATCAGCCTGTATTAGGTAACAAGGGATACAAATATAAATATATAATCGCACCATTATTCTCTGATAAAAAATCTGGAAAAGGTATACCACATGCTATGATCTTAAACAATAATAAGATTGATTACGTGCATTGGAATGATCCCAACGAGTTGGTAGATCGTTTGCGATTGCTCGAAGCTTCACGTCAAGCCGGCAACAACGCCCACAGCAATGAAATATTATCGATTATCGAGGAACTTTACGAAGCTCGTATTATTATAAAATAAGTTATACATCCACGATACGAGTCAGTCTGTCAATATTAGTGGTATCGAAATGTCGATTAATAAATTTGGATTATCACTTGGAACGTCGAATAATAATTCATATTATCAATGGGATGGATTACTAAGAAATTATGTGCGCGATAATACTCTGTGTCTAACAACCTCCGGCTATGACGCAAGGTCGCGCAAGATACGGCGTGTAGCGCAACCAGAAGATGATAATGATGCAGCCAACAAACGATATGTCGAAGCGAGTGTCAAGCTTTTGAGAGATCAACAGAAAGAAATTGAGAAAAAAATAATCAGGCTTGAAAGGAATATGCAGGCGCTATTATTAACGCTGGATAAAATGGCTGTAACGCAGACTACATCAAAAGATACATAAAGAACTGTACGTGAAAATTATATCACATTATAAATATGCCTCGATCAAACACCTCTGAAAAGCAGCTACTCGTGGAGGAATTGCACGCTCCAGCGAGAAGAAATTTTCCGCGTAGACGTGTCATAGTACATGGATACGACGACCTGTGGCAAGCTGATGTGGTCGAGATGCGTCCTTATGCAAGAGTCAACAAAGGATACAATTACATACTCACCGTCATCGATGTGTTGAGCAAGTATGCAAGGGCCCTGCCGCTCAAGAATAAGAGCGGACGCGAAACAGCTGACGCTATCGCTGAGATAATTCGAGATAGCAAGAGATGTCCGAGAAACATGCAAACCGATAGAGGAAAAGAATTTTACAATGCAAATGTGCAGAAACTCGTAAAAAAACACAACATCAATCATTACTCGACGTATTCTGTTATGAAAGCCTCAGTAGTGGAACGATTTAATCGTACTTTAAAGAACAATATGTGGAAAATGTTTACACTTAATGGTAATTACAAGTGGATCGACGCGCTATCCCGACTCGTTGCAGAGTACAATGCGCGAAAACATCGCACTATCGATATGAAACCTATCGATGTTACTCCGGAGATTGCCGAAAAACTTTTAAATACGGTATACAGTAACATAAAAATTGCTGCTCCAGCAAGATTCAAAGTAGGCTGTCAGGTACGCGTGAGTAAATTCAAGACCGTCTTCGAAAAAGGTTTTACACCAAATTGGACTACTGAAATATTTAAAATTATCAAAGTGCAGAAAACTAATCCTGCGACATATATACTTGAAGATTTGCGCGGAAATTCCGTCGCCGGAGGATTCTACGAGTATGAGCTACATCATGTTGCAAATCCCGATGTATATCTCGTGGAAAAGGTTTTGCGGAAAAAAGGCGATGATGTTTATGTGAAATGGTTGGGACTGGATAAATCTCACAACTCATGGATTCATAAAAATAATTTATTATAAACATTTATTTAAAATATTTGCACACTATTTTACAATATATTTATCTAATAATTTTATAAATACAAATATACATATAATATACATATTTATATAAAATATACATATACAAAATATACAAAATATACATATTTTACAACAAATATTATTTACAAAGGTATTTTATAATGTCCCCATGGTAATGTATCAGTGGTTTCAGGTATGATATACCGCTTGTCATCGTGAGGACTTAGAGCAATTTTCGTCTCGCGAATGGTGTATACTTCATGCAATTTCGATCTTATACATGACTGACTACGTGCCATTTCAATCTCTTCATTCAAACACCGCGTGTAATCATCAAACGTTATCATTCTCGCGACAACGTTACTCTTGACACCTTTTACTTTTTTGGTATCTTTCTTACCATCCACTCGTAATGCATACATTTTTGCTCTAAGCCCTACAAATTCGATCATTATCGTACCGTTATTTTCATCTTTCATTAGACCTGGCACTTTTTTATTCACGAGCGGTATACCATACACATTGTTAGCAGCGTAATCGCTCGTATCAAATTTGCTTACGTCGCGCTTTATATTCTTATACACATCTTCACATTCGATGTGGTATATTAGGCTGTCTGTGTCTGTGTACATTACCCTGCATCTGTCGCGATATAGCGGTGACATGTACTCGTGATGAAATTCGTATAAACATGTTTTGGAGATGTCGAGTATGCACATGCCAACATAGATTGGTTTGTAAAATTTTACTTCGAGTTTACGTAATTCTACAGCGATTAGATTTTCTGAAAAGATGCTTCTACTGTGGAAATTTGGTTTCGCAATCATTGCCTCTGCACCGTATCTTCCTTCCCAATGTGTGATAAGTTTTACATCAACCCGATTACGCACATTTTCCATCGTTTTGCCGAATACTGCGTTATTCATCAATTTATATAAATTTTTTTCAAAATCATTTTTCGCGTGTGTTCTAAATTGCGTATTAAGTTCGATATAATTTCGAAGCCATGGAGATTGCATGAATTGTAATATGCGATGTATTTTTGCAACGCGAAGGCCGTGACGCGTACATTGCTGCAGGTTGCGGTAGTGTATCACATATCGCTTCTTGTTGTATAGCGTTGCGAGAAGCTTATCTTCCCGCTTGCCTGGTGGCTTGTCGCGTGTCGGGCAAAACGGTAGGTCAGTGTGCGCATTGTGAAGACATTGTGGATATTCTAAATCTACTTCAAGGATGTAGCCTGTAGGCGAATCGAGCGCGATAGATGATAAATTGAAACTAGACATGTCATCGACCCATTGAAAATCGGCATATGGCAACGGTTGACACATTGCCCATCCATACAAATTATTTACATCGAAATACATTAGATATGAAGATGGTTTCAATGGATCGTACGACTGCATATACTTGTTATTAGCGTGTGCATATCTGTTTGAACATTGACTCAGACCACCGCGTATACCCCGTTCGATAAACATAACCATGTCGATATCGGTAAGCAATTCAAACGTAATATTTGTATGCTTTAACATGGCATCCCACGTATATCCGGGGAGAGTATAATAATATGCGGGGTCGAGCCCATAACTCTCGATGCAAGTGTTGCGGAAATTTTCAAAAATATCTGCTAATAACAAGACATCAGTTTTTAAATATAAGTCGCTATATTCACCTAGAGTTCGAAGGGAGAATCGATTCCAGACGTTCTCAGCGTGCGCGTAATCGCTCTCTGATACAGTGTCGCCGGTCAAAGAACTGTAAAATGATTCGCGCGGCGGTAAACACGTATCTTGCAACTTGTCGACACAGTCAATGTATTCATATGGAAAGACACCTTTTCGCGTCAATAATTCGAAATTGTGAGTGGATAAATTTTGAAATTTCAATTGTAAATTTTTGAGTTTATCTTTACTTAGAAATGATGCCAATTTATCGAGACTAGTATTGAGAAATTTATATGAATCGATGAATCGTAATTTTATGCAAGCTTTCCAATCTTTGTCATCGTTGGTACTATTGACAGTTTTTGTAAATGATATATATTTTTCTTTAGTTATTGGAAGTAATTCGATTCCCCCTTCGAACGCTGTAGCTATTTCCTTAATTATGAAATGTGAGTCGTAACCGGATAAATTATGAAATACTATGGAATACAAAAAGAGTTTTTATAATTTAAGTTGCAATTTGAGTGTGCTGGACCTCGGTACCGCCCGGTCAGATGGCAATGATCGCGTACGCGTGTATCGCTATCATGCATGAATGGTTTCTCACATATATGACAATGTGTCGCGCTATGAAATTTTTCCCACTCGTCTGATGTTAAATTTACCATGGGGACGTTAGTTGCCAAAATATTCTTTACGCGTATCGCTAAATTTTGTAGTTGTTTGGAAAACCACGAAACGCAATCTACACTACGGCGAGAATAATACTCGGATAATGAATCGTCATATGAGCAATGTACATAATATGCTATACTAAATACTTGGTGATGTTGATATAAATTCTTTTCTTCTTCCTTCATATCCGCCTTTGTCAGTATACATTCGAGGTCAGCGTATACGACAAAAGGAAGCCGTTCTTTCCTGGTATAGTTGGTGAAGCTGAGCCACTTGTCCTTATCGCTCGGTAACCGGATAGCGCAGTCATTCATCTCTCCACAGTCTACCGTATGTGACTGCAACTTGTCCTCAGACCCGAAATAATGCATACATCTGTAAAATTACAATTATAAATAATTTTATTTTATATACATATATAATTTACAATAAATATAATTTGCAATAAATATACATACCGATCGCAGATATATTTCTTGTGATCTTTTTTGCTCAATTGCGAGCTCACGAGCCGGGAGAGATTCTTGATCCATGTGAAATGTCCAACGCTGTTGCTGTCTTCCACGTACAGCAAGTTGACGTGTCTGTCTTTCTTCTGCTCACTGAGACGCATTGGGACAATGTTCTTTTCTTCGATACAGTACACATTTATTGAAATGTTGTTTGATAGTTCAAATTTCTTAATTTGATTCACAGTCACTGGAAACTCAATGTCTTGGAGATTCAGCACTGTCGAATAATGGGGATATGAAGATTCCCGTTCCACATTTCTTTCTGCGGGGTACAGAGCAGCGACCACCGCCCACGCGAAACATGCATTGTCTTTAGATTGCACGTTCACTACAGCTCTTTTGTTCATTATTTCTCGTGACAATTTAATGTGGCATCCCGCACGCATTGGATTGTATTTGTTTATATTTACAGTTAAATTGTTTATTCGCAATAATGCCCAACCACTATCACGTTCTTGAAATTCTTCTAGCGATGCTAGTGTGGGCTCGATAACGCGGCGTTTGTACCAATCATGTAAATCGGAGGTGTGAAAGATTTCAAAGTTTTTAGTGTTGACACTTTTATTAGCGCGCTTATCGCCTGACACAAACTCGCCATTAAATATAGTGTTCACTTTCACACTAGTGTGTTTTTGCAACACTTTTTGCACGTGTCTGATCACAATGTCTTTGGCCTCCTCTAGAAATTGACGAGGTTCAATGTGATTATAGTTTATTACCGCACCAGTCAAGATGCGACTCTCGAACGCCGTATCAATCTCTCGCCATATGAGTCCGATATCTCGCGAACTACTTCCGGCATGTATAAAACGTCTGCGTACTGAATTCTTCAACCCTTCGAGACGAGCGATTTGGGAGACAAGCGATTGTCGAACTCCGATCGGTAATCGTGGTCGTTTTATTCTACTTTGTTCTTCCAGTGATTCGATGTATTCGTCACATTGCTGCTCCCACACAATATATTCTTCCACCGAATTCACCCTTGCGGCTTGCTCCAACAAACTTGCTTCCAATTGTGCCATTTTTGAGATGCTCTTGCTGAACCTCTGACAAAGATACTGACAGAGTATGCTTCCTTACCAGCATTTTTATTTGATCACTGACACTTGAAAAACTCGAGTATGTTGCATTTTGCACATTTGACCTTGACAATAATTCTAACATTTCATTTGATGATGTCATAGCAGCCGTGCATCGGCGCTTGAGAATTTTGAATATGTTGCATTTTGAACACCTGGGACTAATGTCATAGCAGCAGCTGTGCATTAGCGCTTAAAATTTTGAATATGTTGCATTTTGCACATTTTGACCTTGACAATAATTCTAACATTTCATTTGAGAATGATGTCATAGCAGCCGCGCATCGGCGCTTGAAAATTTTGAATATGCTGCATTTTGAACACCTGGGACTGATGTCATAGCAGCAGCTGTGCATTAGCGCTTAAAATTTTGAATATGTTGCATTTTGCACATTTTGACCTTGACAATAATTCTAACATTTCATTTGAGGATGATGTCATAGCAGCCGTGCATCGGCGCTTGAAAATTTTGAATATGTTGCATTTTGCACATTTTGACCTTGACAATAATTCGAACATTTCATTTGAGGATGATGTCATAGCAGCAGCTGTGCATCGGCGCTTTGATTGGTTGAAAATAATATCGGATCAGCAATAATCCCCACCCCATCACAATGGATATTATGGATAAAATTTAAAAATAATTTAGTATCACATTGATCACTCGATTGAAAAGGTTCTTTTAAAATGTGTTCTGCCGGAAGCATGAATTATTACGCTTCAGAGAATTCATGAGAGTGATGTTTTGTGCAAGAAGAAATGTGACAAATAAGTTTCAATTCTTTTTGTCAAATAATGATTTTTAAATAATGATTTTTAAATAATTTTTGAAATATTGTTCTAATTATTTTTATAGCATTCAACGTGCGACTCGTATACTTGGGCGAAGATATGCTCTAACCGCAACATCCTATAAATATTTGGAAATAGGAATCAGCGTTGGAGCTGTATCATATGTGGAATTAGCTCTTGGTGATAATCGAGGCAACCACATAATATTGCCTATTGAAACATGGATATCACTAATGCGGAAACGTGCGGACATTGAACGATTTTTACAATCATCTCAAACTCCATTATGGATTCGAGATCTAACAATAGAAATTGTTAAAATATCCGATTCAAAAATTGTAAAATTAACATTATCCAATAATTCTTTGTACATGAAACCATTAACGTTACTACATTTATTTGAGTTTGAAAAATGTATTGATCATATGTTTTCCTGGCTGTGTGAAAATACTCATCTTGTGAATGAAAAATTTAAACAATTTGCAACTATTTTACAACGCAATAATATTACTAATGTATGCGATGCTGTAAAAGCGATACGCGAAAGTGATACGTATGATAGCGAATCACTCATAGATTGTGAAATATTAACATGTGCTGTAAATGATGTTTTTTATGATTCTTGTAATAAATAAATTTTTATTGATAAACTGTGAATTTAATTATTTCTTTCCCGCCCCTGTTCTATATGTATATGAATAGTATGATGTGCACATGCATTATCAGCAAAACTCTTTGGAGATGTAGAAAAATGATGAGCTAGATGATACTCCAGTTAGAACAGAGGGATGAAGAGATGAAGAGAGATGTAGAATTAAAATCAAGAGGGGAGCAACATTATAATATATGTGTCGTGTCATAGAGTAGCAGACTTATACTCGCATGCTCGTGCTGTGCGGTTGCATGAAACTGTAAGATATACTCTAATTGAAGGGAAAACGTGTTGCAACTGTAGATGCTCCCTAAATCAAATTTTATCGTGCAGTGTGTGTCCTATTTGCACACATTAAACTGTTTAAAAATTAAAACACTTAAAGTGCTGTGAAAATGGCGAGTGATGTGAAGATGCTAACTCAGGATGAATACATTGCATCGCTGGAAAAAGATGTTAGAACTTGCTGCTGCGTTGGAAAAAAAAAATTTTGTAGTGCGTCCGACTGAATGTGATAAAGTGAGTTATAGTAAATGGGAGTTGGAGTGCAATGGATGTATCGATTTGCTAAAAGGACAATACCCACAACCAAGGAGATTTTTTTGGAAATTTATGAAATAAAAATAAATCCAAAATTATTGATCGGAGATTTGCAGTCACGGACCGCTCGAATCGCGCGACTTGAAGAAATAAGAAGATTGCTACGCAGACGTTACTTAAGCGTAGATACCAATGTTCCAGCACTATCGACAAACACTCCAGTAAATTCAATCGTGCAGGCAATACACGGGCGCGAAATAGGTTTCAAAAAACGTCACACGAAAAACCTGTATGATTGCATCTTTACGCATAATTTGTATCATTCTCCACTCGACTATTTTGATTGGCGAGTTCAAAATTTCTATGTAACAGAACTCAATCCTGGTTGTATTGCAAACGAGTTTTGGTAATCTGTGTAAGTCTCATTAATTTTATAATAAATAAATTAAAATATTAATAAAATAAATAATAACATATTTAATAAAAATTTCTGTCATGTAGGAGTTCCGCCCTGCCGCCTCGCAGCCACCGCCCCACCGCCACCACGCAGCCACCACCTCGCAGCCACCACCTCGCAGCCACCGCCTCATACCCAAGTCGTGATACATGGGTCGATCGTTACGAAATATCATATCGACCCATGTGGTTCGATCATCATGACGCAGCCATCAATGTATTTTATATTTTAAATATATTTAAATTTTATATTAATTATATCAATTTTATTATATTTATATCAATTATATTCATATTTTATATTATTATTGTATTATTATATTTTCATTTTTATATTTTAAATTCACACACACACACATTTTGTAAATACACTTACACACAAAATTGTATCATTGCACACACACACCTATTTTATAAATAAACATTATTTTAAATATTAAAAAAATATATAATTTATTTTAGAATAGGTCCTCTCCCCTTCCTCATCCTAAAAATATTAATTTAAAAAAAAAATATTAAAAGAAAAAAATATTAATTAAAAAAATTCTCTCTTACGAACGCCTCTCTCTTTGCGTTCTCCTTCGCTGCATCAGCTCTCGCGCTCTCCTTCGCGTCATCTCGCTACCTCTCGTCATCTCGCGCTATCTCTCACGCTCTTGCGATATCTCTCTCGCGTGCGCCTCGCGTTCTCCTTCGCGAACGCCACGCGTCATCTCGCTACCTAGCCATCTCGCACTATTTCTCTCGCTCTTGCATATACGCCTCGCTTGCGTCATCTCTCTCACGTGTGCCTCGCGCTCTCCTTCGCGTTCCTCTCTCCCAAAAAAACTTCATGCGGTCTTTCGCGGACGCTCCCCCCTCCTCGCGGACCCCTCGCGGACCCGGCTCCAAAATCGCGGACGCTCCCTCTCCCCGCGGACCCCTCGCGGACCCTAAAATCGCGGACGCTCCCCCCCCCCCCGTGGACCCCTCGCGGACCCGGCACCTAAATCGCGGACGCTTCCCCCTCTCCGCGACTCCCTAGCGGTACATCCCGGTACATTGCGGACGCCTCCCGCGTGACGTCATTCCCCCGCGCCCTGGGTTCCCCTCGCCCCTCACCCCCCCATTGCCCCTGAGTTAGAATCGGCATAGTATATCTACTGATATCATCTTCAGATGAACTATTAGATGTAAAAAATGTATCAATTTCAAGGCCGATGAGCCGCACGTGACAAAATTGCAAAGTTCAACTTTTTCAAGTGTCAGTGATCAAATAAAAATGCTGGTAAGGAGTGTTACGTCCTGGAGGGAGATTTTTGACGCGTTCTGGCGTGACCTATGAAGGTACGCAATAGAAAGCCTGGCTCACGGGCCGAGCGGTAAAACACGCGTGGTCAGGACTTATGAAGAGAACGCGACGTCGCAGGACGACATAAACATGTATGCTTACATATGTGAGCGTAAGGAAGGAAATGTAAGTAGTGAATCTTAAATACTATATTATTGCTTGTGATAATAAATAATGCTAACTCGATGTTCAATAATATATATATATATATATATATATATATATATATATATATAAGTTTATTGTACTCTATAATTAATATATATGTAGATCGGTTGAACTTTATTAGTAATTTATTTATTCTTCAATAAGATGAACTTATTCTGTATTTTATTAATTTACAGGTAGAGAAGGAAGCGGTTATCGCCCTGAGAGAGGCGTGACCCTGAGGCTATAGGCAGAGATTCATCCTTGTAGAGGCGCTCCCCGAGAATTGGGTATAGAGCTGGAAGAATTGTCAAGGATCGCTCGCCCTGTCGGAGGCGCTCTAATGGATAGGAGCGGTGCGACGCCCTGTGAGAGGCGCGCGGTAAACGAATGAATTATTGATAGAAGACAGAATTATAATTAGATAAGTATAGAAATTCTTTAAGTAATAATTATTTTTCTTATATAACAGTCTGAGCTTGTGGTTATTTTACAGATTCGAAAAGCTGTGCCAATAGGGGATTGTAGTTTTACTACTATGCGGTCGATGAAGAGGATTATGGAGAGAAAGCGAAAAGTAGTGAAACTCTGTGTCGAGTTAAATATATATGATATTTGAATCGTGAAACAATTGTTAGTACCGTCGCGATACTTTGGTTATTTCATAGTTAAAGCGTTGCGTTGATTAATTATAATGAATTAATTGATAATGCAATTAGTTAGGAGATAGTTTGGTAGCACTCGAGAATAATTATAATAATAAGCTTGATTAATACTTACTATAGATTGTAGGTTTCCAACAAGTTACTTGTAGAATAAATTTGTAAGATAGTTAAGAATAATGAGTATTTATTTTATACACCCTAGTATAAGTATAAGAATATTAAGTAGATGTGTGTAAGTAGAAGTAGAATAAGAATGCTAAGGGGAATCAATAATAAGTAGATACGAAGTGAATTGAAGTGAATGTATATTGTATATATAATAATAATGATGATAATCCCTTGCGAGCGGCGTATATATACCTCTGGGCTACTCCCAGATTACGGAAACAGGCGGTTACAATATTTCCACGTGTCTCCGAATGATAGGGTCTCGCGAGAGAGTTTGAATATAATAACCGTTGTATTATATTTGCACAGCAACATTTGTATATCTATTTTTAATCGAGATGTTATTATCGCTGTTTTTATATTGTATGTTCTTTTAATATTTGTATATGTCAAACAATAGGTGTTTTTATATTGAGTAAATAAAGAATACGTTGATTTCAAATGTTCCTGTGTTTTGGTGTTGTTATTTTAAATGCCCTTGTTTTCATTTAGTTTGGGAAAGATATATATATGTATGTATGTAATTATTATTATAGAATTTAATAGGGAATATATGTATATATATATATATATGTATATACATATGTGCGTGTGTGTGCCTTTTTATATGAGTATGTATGTACGCGAGTGTATTCGGTAAAATATAATATAGAATTAATAATTACATATGTGTATATATAATTATATAGTCCTTTTGACGCTTATAATACTTATATTTGTATTTTATAATAATATTACTATTGCAAGACTGTTTGTTAAAATAATATATGGTTATTACATATTTTCATTATATATATTTATACTTTAGTATTTAATTAAATTAATACTTATCAAGTTTTATTTTAATGTTTCAATCCTGCAATTGACTTAATGCTAGTGTTAGTATTAAAGATAATATAATTCTTAGAATTATCTTAATTTAACATAATATAATTGTTTCTCTTAAGGGTCGGCAGGAGACCCAGGCAAACTCCGAATTGACATTGGAGGCCTCTCGCGGTGACAACGCGAAACTCTGGTTTCAATGTTGCCAACGCTGAGAAACGAACTCCCAGGTTCTATGGTGTGGTGTATGTATGTACACGTACACACACCATTGCATTGCTCACGCGGACGCACGGTAGAGAGACAAGGATCGATAATCACGTCATCCTTGTTCCTCTACCGTGCTGATCACGTGACCATGCTATACGCGAGATACGGCCTGAAAATGCTTTCTGGCCTTCCGTAGCAGAAGGCAGTAACGTAGCAAGACTAATAAGCACCCATTTTTTGTAAATTTATATATGCTTATGCACATATGTGCGTATATTATATATAAATATATATATATATATATATCACTAAAAATTATATGTATGTTTTATAATTGTCTAATGATAAATAATAACAGTAAATTGAGAGTGAATTAGTATACAAAATATATGTTAGACACGGGTACTTATTAGACTTGACAATTTATTGCTTATACTTTTTTATCGATACTTTATGTATAGTCAGCGCGATAGAGAGATAAGAATAAGAGAACGAATATAAATTAACAATTGGCTTGTAGCAATTATAGATAATATTTTCAATATAAAAATTTTTAAGTTTATATCGCCTTTAAAAAATATATTTCTATGATTTTTCTATATTCCAATATATTATAAAAAAAATTGATATTGATATATTTGAACTCAAGTTTTCTACGAGATTGAATATTCTTGCATTGAGCCATCATACATTACTCCTAAGTTCTTTCACGTTATAATTGTATTTATGTATATAGCAGAGAGAAAGAGAGAGAAAGAGAGAGAGAGAGAGAGAGAGAGAGAGAGAGAGAGAGAGAGAGAGATAAGAGAGAGAGATTATACAATATAACATCAATAATCGAAAAAAAAAATCTAGAACGCTTGTCATATCTGTGTGTGTATATATATATATAAACTTATATATTATATATTTTATAAATAAGTGTAATATTATGCAGACAATGTACAAGATGTTCAGTTTGTGCCATAAAGCTCAAGCTTCAATCAATAATTAATACTCTAATGAATATATAATCAACAATTATTTTTATATAATAATAAGTATTTGAATATATAAAAATATTTTTAAAAAATTTGTTTAACATTATTTTAAAAAGAATATTTAAAATATTTTTTTAATATTTAAAATATTCTTTTTCTCAATTAAAAAAAATATTTTTTAATATTTTTATACATTCAAATATACTATATACTATAATATAAAAATAATTGTTGATTATTATATTGGATTATTAATTGATTGAAGCTAGAGCTTTTAACATGGCAGTAGCGTTTTTTTTTTTTTTTTTTTTTTTTTTACGTGGGGGAAACCTTCAAAAGGCACCCCGGTTTTCCGGGGTAGTGTGAGATTCTTACTCACTAAAACCCCCACTGTGCATAAGTTACCTGCTGCAATATAATGGCGTTGATTCAATGGTATCCACGCCTCTTCATTGAAAGTGATCCGCCCTTCGGACGTCTCCAAATCTATCTGCAACAACAAGCAACTCTATGGTGCATACATAGATTAATATCAATATAATTATAATAAAAGAAATTATTTATTATAAAATCTGCAAGGAAAACAATGTCAATTATATAATATTAAAATATCAATTATTTATAATAAAATCATAATTTTTTGCGCTTATCGGAAACAATAATAGAAGCGCTACAACATATTGTTACATATTCTTATCCCGAAAATCGTTATATATAAATATTTAATACAAAATATTGAAAAAAATATGTAATATAAATATAAAAATATAATATAAATAATAAGAAATGTAAAAGTATGATATATGCCATTTTTTCCAATGCAATCAAACTTCTATTAATTATATATTTGATTGTATTATTTTTGAGATCTTTTCTATTTTAAAGTTTTCAATGCAGTACGATTACTCATCTCATGGGATAAAGATATATAATAATATGTACACAATGTACAGTAAACAATAGCAAGCAATGTACATATAAACATACATTTAAATATCTAATATCTTTTCTATAATTTGAAGTTAATAAAAATTTAAATTAATGTAATTGCTATTGTTTCTGTACATATTTAATAAACAACACGAATTAATAATTCGAGTGGATCGCAATTTAAACTAAATTAAATGATGGCGTCGCAAAGTGACCTCAACCATATTATGGGAAGTATACTGTATAAAATATTTCTTGTTATTTTACATGTAACTTTGTTTATTATGTGTTTCTATACTTGTATTTTGTAATTTGTTTAATTTTCATTTACCTATTACTAAATATTTTTGAAAATAGTACATTGCAAAACAAAACCTATCTGATATTAACACTTTGCGACGCAATCACCTCAGTTCAAATTGCGATCTAATTTGCAATGCACTATTTTCAAAACAAAAGTATAACATAAAATTTAATTGTCATAATAAATTTAATATTACATATATAAAATATAGAATGGGCCCATTCCCGTGAGAACGCAACCAATATTCTTTTATCGTCTCTCCGAGATTTTTATGTTACTATATATATGTTCTATACAATGACGATTGCAGATAACTTCTACCTTATTTTATCATTGCTTATTTTTGCATAATGGCAGCAATAAAAGCTTACAAAGATGGGTTAAATAATGAAAAATATTAATTCGGGAAAGGCAATAATTTGTTGCTTTCTAGAATTTTAATTAAATGACGTCTCATGCATTTTACGTCACTGGAATATTTTTCATTACAAGGATTTCCTTTCAAGGCTACAGTTGTAGCGAAAGCCGCAGCATAAATTCCACAAGAGGTGCAATCCGGTTGTGTTTGCACTTCTTCGAAAATTATATCTTATTTGTTGATCTTAGGATAACGAAGGCGAATATATTCTTTTTCTTTAGCAGCCAATTTTTCGTACGTAGCACCAGGTATGCTGTCGTACACGTGAAGTTTGGTGCCATCTAAATAAATGCATCGCCAATGATCTGTGCAATTTCCGCCAATAATTTGTAAGCTTTTATTGCTACGACTAGCTTTAATTATGTGCGGGTATTCTAAATATAACACACTTTGTGTTTCAAAGCAAGAAGTCTCTCTTACAATGCGTAAAAATAAATCTAACGATTCATCATTTAATTTACTATTTATGGGCAAAACATTATTCTTTACTAATAAAAGAGAAGGTATCACATCATCTAACATTTTTCTTAGTCTTTTTATGTCATCCTCAGTTAGATCTCGTTTTTCATTCGAGTAATCAGTTATAATGCAATCGTCATCTTGCTCTATTTCTGGAATAGCAACAGTGGTAGTAGTGCTTTCGATAACACTTTCCACTTTTATGTATTTTTTCCGAGCCGCTTGTGCTTCGATGACATACTGCGGTTCCCGAATAGGCATATTTCTTGCTACTCTACTATCTATTATTTCAGCAACCAAGCAGTCCTCGTAGAATCGTTTAAGCAGTGCTGACATTTTTGTTTCCCAAAATCTGTCATCACGCTCGACAGTCGTGTACTTCAATCCAAAGGGTGTCCACACAGCAAAAATGCAATACTTTCTTTGCGTTATGTGGAGTTGTCCCTGCACTTGGAAGTAGTACGCGTGTCTTTGATTCATTCGAGTGTCATCCGTTTTATCAAATATTCTATAAATATGTGAAATCTTATTGAGCATTGCAGTGATAGGAGACACATGCCGCGCCGCATAAGGACATTTAATCTCAACGATAGTATCGTCTCCGATAATGCCGTCAGGTGTCGCGGCAAGATATGGGATAATTTCATCTATAAATATACCACAATTATTAATTTCTATCCCTAATTCCACCTGCAATTGCTCTCGTGCCATCATCTTTTTTTCTTTACCCCACTCAACAGCCGCGCCCGTCAATCGAGGAGGATAAAGAATTGCTTTCACAAGATTTTGGCACGAAGTTGTTTCTCTTCTGCTACAAACTTTTCCAAAGTTTGAAGCAGTGAGAAGATTTCGCCGTACGTTGTGCCACTCCGGGTTTTCATGCTGATCCCGTGTAGCACACTCCAATACAGCACAATTACGTTGTTGCTCTAATAACATTTCATAATGATTAAGTCTCAGCTGTTCGTACATATTACCTTCGATATCTGGCCGTTCTACATTTGATCCATAATCTTTATCAGCCGTTATTTTAGCGGAAAATTTAGATGTACGAACAGAGAGACCTAATTCTTTCGCCGCACGTGTTCGTTGAAGTTGGTTGTCATTTTTTTTTATATTTCTATTTTCAATAATTTCTGTTTGTGTGGGTGGTTTTTTATCTATCGCACGACAAACAGAACTTAAGGCTCGCGAAATATTACATTGCACTACGGATGCTTTAACGCGTGTCTGATAAGAACCTTTCATGGCATAATGAACGCGCTTGCCACCAATAAATTTACTTATAATTCCATTACAACTTTCAACGGAATTACTAGTAAATTGATATAGTAAACTATCGGCATTTTCCATAATGCGTTTTATAGCATTTTCTACTTTTTGTAATAATCCTGCACGTTGTAATTGAGGCACAAGATTTTGCTCGCCTTCTTTCTGTTGTCCACAGAAATATTGAAGCGAAGCACAATCTTTATGTTCACCAAATACATGGCTAGGTATATTATTTAAATCTTTCATTAATTCTAAAATTTTTGTTTGCCAACTAACTTCACGATTGCGGCGAAAGGTGACAGCCTTGACCACAGCGTTTCGAATTTTCATAACGCTGTGCTCAACGACCTTCTTTAATTTTGATATATTTCTACTACCGGTACTACCTGCTTCACGTATTTTATTACAAAGATTGCGGAGAAGATGATTCGTGCATTCAATCTTCTCCACAACAATATTTGGATACGGTGGAAAATCTCTCAATTTTTTTAATACGTTACTATCACCGTCACCGATATATTTATTATAAATAAGGCCATGCATTTCTAAACTAAGTCGGAAGTCTTCGAGGATTATATCACTTTCCATACTGGTGGAGCACTGATTACTTCCCCAATTTTTAAAACATGTATGCTCTTTTGCTACTACATTAATTTTAGCTGCTCTCGCGCAGACAATACAATATTTATTACGGACACCAACAAATAACACTTTTTTAGAATGATATCCCGTAATAATAGCTGCTCCGGATGGAGAATCGTAACTACCAGTACGGTAGGATCTCTTCATCCACGAGCCGTCTGTTATCACGGGTATATGCGGAATGCCGTCTATGACATCTCCTTTTTCGATTGCCAAACGTTTTTCCTCTTCGCCAGCCACGCGCATTTCTTTTTCCGCGGCGGCGGCGAAGGCTTCCGATATTTCGTTATGATGCTTTATATATGTTTTACTACTCATGCATGGAACATCCGCAGCAGCAAGAAGTTCTTCAAGCTGCTTATGACCAGTCCCTGTCAATATAGTACCGGATACGATACCACTATTGACATCCAATATTCTGTCGTCTTTCGGTTCACTCCAAAAGCTACGAGTGAAGTTACACATTCGACATTTGACAGAAAATTTGGTTTTCAAACCGTCACGCTTCTTTTCGCTTATTACAAGATCAGTAAAACGACATTCGCCGATCCAATGAGTGGACAGTCTCTGCAATTCAGCAAAAACATGCCCAAAATCAACGATACGTCATCCACTAATCTCTTCAGAATACAAACGATTTGCGTCGATATTCCCATCTGTATGCAAAACAATATTTTCGATATCTTCGACATTTTCGACGTCTTCGATATCTTCGATATTGCTTTGCATTGTACTTTCCGATTCCAATGTGCATGCATCTGCAGAATTTTCAAGAAATGTATTCAACGACTGCGGTGTCAACGCATCATTATCTGTCATCACATTTCTGTCATCGTCTGTATGTGCGGCTCGTTCATCGACAAACTTGTCAAATTTTTACAAAATTCACGAACGTCTGATATAGATCCCACCACAGAATCATCATCATCAAAAATATTAATATTTTTTTCTGATTGAAATTTTTGTGTTGCGCATGCATCGACAGATGATTGAGAACATGTTTCCATACAAGATAATGATGTCAACGTATCGATATCTACATTTCTCTTATTTCCACATGCATATAATTGATGTGACGTACCTGGAATTTCCAAATCCGATACGAATTCCAATGATCCTTTTCCGGAGTCCTCAATTCTTTCTTGATTCACAAAAGAATTTTCACAAAAATAATTGTCACGCGCTTCTCGCATGCGACGCATTTTTTGTGACAGAGACACACGTTTAGCCGAAACTGTTTTATGCCCCCTAGTATATTTAGGCATAATGAATGCATAATATGCTCAAAATAATACTACTCTAATAAATACTATGATAAAAAAGAGAACACTGCACTGACAATAAAACACTGGTACAAAACAATACTCTATACTCTGTGCTACTAAACTCACATGAGAGCTTAGGTCGCCCGATATAGGTTGGGTTCGAGGAGCGCGCTTTTAGCGTGCTCTATCCTTGTTCACCTTTCAGTAAGTAACAGAGATAGAATGACGCTATCAGCGCTAATAGCGTCTCCCCGAACGCACCTATAGTATTGCACGATGTAATTGCACTCGATCTCGATAATGGATAGTACATGTTTGCATAATGGCGAACCATCAAGATGGTAAGTAATTGTTCTTTTTATTGATATATGTATATGTATATATATGTACATATTATACACAAAATATTTGAAATATTGGATTTTATATTTATATGAAGCATTCATTTATCTATTTATGGCATAAAATTGTAATTCTTGTAAGCAATGATTTTTTGGTAACCTGTAATAACCTATTTGACCTTTGTATATTTTTATTGTTGTATATACATATACTTATATGAATAAATATACATATATTGTACGCATTATATACAGGGTATTTTACCCTTTTTTTTCTACACCCTGTATATATATGTATATAGGATATATATAAAATATACATTTTTTGCAGCAATACCGATGCCGCCTATTTCTGGCCACGTGCCAGCAAACAATTTTATGCCGCCCGCGCCCGGAGCATATATAATTTATTATGTGCGAGCACCACAACCTGTGAGTATTTTGATAAAATAAATATATTTATAATAATACACATTCCTTATTTTATTTTATTATTATAATTAATAATAATTATTATAAAGAAAACATATTACTCTGTGTAATATATATCTTGCTATAATAAAAATTATCACACACAACAAAAATAAAAAAAATATTTGTTTATTAAACAAAATTACTAATGATAATGCAAGATATATATTACATGGAGTAATATGTTTCCTTTATGATAATTATTATAATATATAATTAAACGAGAGAGAGAGAGAGAGAGAGAGAGAGAGAGAAAATAAATTTTTCTAATTGAAAATAATTATAATTAATTTTTTTAGGCTAATATTCAAATGGAACGACGACGACGTTATCGCCAACATCGTCGTGAGCGGCGGCGACAGCAGCAGCTACAAATGCCACAGCTGCCGCCACCACCACCATCATCATCACCACCACCGCCACCACCACCGCCACCACCACCACCGCCACCACCAGAACAATTTCTGCCGCCTCCACCGCCATCAGGACATTTTGTGCTGCCTCCGTCCCTACCAGGACATTTTGTGTTGCCTCCGCCCCCACCAGGACATTTTGTGCCGCCTCCGCCACCACCGCCAACATATTTTCCAAATATAAGGGGATTGGGGGGAAGAAGGGGACAAAGAGGTCGAGGTGGAAGGGGAAAAGGAAAAATTTACAATTTAAATTTTTATTAAACATTTTTTATTATTATACATATATATATATATATATATATATATAAATAAATATTTTTAATTTGATCCCTATTTGTTATTTATAAAAAAATTAATTGTATGTGTGTGTGGGTGTGTATGGAGGTGATGTATGTATGTATTATCATTATTCGATCATTTGAAATGTGCATAATGTGAGAGCATCTATATATATTTATGTGTATATATATACATACACACACATAAATATATATAGATTCTCTCACATTATATACATTTCAAATTATCGAATAATGATACATTTGTATATAAATATATATAAATAATTAAATATTTATATATAAATCTATATAAATAATAAAATATTTATGTATAAATAAAATAATATTTGTATATAAATATTATTTTATTTATATACAATTGAAATAAACGTATGTATAAATAAATATATGTATAAATATGTAAATATGTTATGTATATCTATATACATACATATTTCCATATATTTATATACATATATTTATTTACGTTTATTTTAATTGTATATAAATAAAATAATATTTATATACAAATATTATTTTATTTATACATAAATATTTTATTATTTATATAGATTTATATATAAATATTTAGTAAATCATTATTTGATAATTTGAGATGCATAATGCGAAATATTGCGTACACGAAACGATTATTGGAAGATAATGTTAGGCAAGAACTATCGCTATCCTTGTTCTACATATACAGAGAAACAAAGGTAATACGATAGCCGGTTCTTACTGACATATCTCGCAATAATCGCATCCGTGTGCTCAATATATTAGTATCTGTGCCTACATGGACGCTACTACATACGTAATGCAAGAGAGACAAAGACAGAACGATTATCTCTCTCCTTGTCAAGCTGTCAGTATGTTACCACAGAAATTTCCCCATGACTTGCTCCTTATAGATGATCTAGTGAGAATCGTTCATCCCAAATTTTACATCGAAGAAGTTACATAGCTTCGTGAAATTTTTTAAAGTATATTCTTTATATAATGAAGCAAAGCGCTAAAGAGTCGGATTTTGCATTTTCGCTCTTAAAAATTTATAATAAATTAAATACGGACTCATGGCCAACCCAACCTTACCCGTTGCTAGCTGCGCATTTCCCCAAGTTTTATAAAATTTTAATTTTATCTTTTTTCCAAAAAATAGCTCTTTAGCTCCTTGCGGACAATCCTACTGATTATAAATATCATTTATTTAATGAGATTCATTCAGTATTTTGGCTAAAATATGGAATATACGGGAATCCGTAGTTCCCGGCCGGCCGCTGGAGGTCTCCACCATGTCTCCTGCCGACCCTTAATATATATATATATATATATATATATTTACAATTAAATATTGTTAAAAAGGAAACGTGGAACGTAAATGTTCCTTAAGCGGTTTTGGATTTCCCGCGCGTGAGAGAAAGTTTCGAGATCTCAGGAGAGAATCGTACAACTGTGCATTATTGCGGCGGCGCTGATATACATGCAGTGACAGGGCGCCACTGACTGTCTCTTTAAATCTGTTTACGTGCAGCGTTGTGTTTACGTTTGATAATTGTTTATGATAATTAATTCTGTGTGCTGCAGGTGCGCGTTGGGTGAAGGAAAATATTATATCCAAGTGATAAGACAATCGTGCGCGGTGGTTCGGGAAGAAGAAAAGAAAATTTTACGTGACGAGCGGCGGTGGACGTCAAGTGGAGTCGACGGTCGTAACAGGAGGCATACTCTGTCAGTATCTTTGTCAGAGGTACGAGAAGTGCATCTCGAGTAAAGAAATATGGCACAATTGGAAGCAAGTTTGTTGGAGCAATCCGCAAGGGTGAAATGGAAGAATTCATTGTGTGGGAGCAGCAATGTGACGAATACATCGAATCATTGCAAGAACAAAGCCGAATCAAACGTCCACGATTAGCGATTGGAGTTCGGCAATCACTTGTCGCCCAAATTGCTCGTCTCGAAGGGTTGAAAAATTTGGTACGCAGACGTTTCATATACGCAGGTGCCGGATGCAGTACGCAAGAAAACAGATTATTTTGGCGAGAGATTGATACAGCGTTCGAGAGCCGCATCTTGACTGGTGCGGTAATAAACTGTAATCACATCGAACCTCGTCAATTTCTCGAGGATGCCAAAGACATTGTGATCGGACATATACAAAAAGTGTTGCAAAAACATTTTAATGTAAAAGTGAACACTGTGTTTAATGGCGAGTTTGTGTCGGGTGATAAGCATGCCAATAAAAGTATCAATACGAAAAACTGTAAAATCTTTCGCACGTCCGATTTACGCGAATGGTACGAGTGCCGCATTATCGATCCCACCAGGGCCGGTTCTAGCCTAAGCGGGGCCGGGTGCAATTTAAAATGCGGGGCTTAAAATGTTTATATTATCTTTCATTAAAATCTATTTCATATATTTATTTTTCATTGAAAACAAAAAACATATATAATCTTATAAATAAAAATAGTTATTTTTATATTATATATATTTAAGAATATTGAACATTGAACTTTTTGTTTCGGCATTTTAAAAAATTTTGTTGTGTGCCTCGTGAAAGGCACAGGGGTCGCGTCGAATTTGGGATGGGAATCCGTGGGCGTCAGGATGGTCCGGTCCGTGGATATATATTTAATGAAGAAACTGTAGATCTTCGTATAAATATATTCGATTTTTATTCAAACTGTCTACACTTTTATTTAACTCTTATTTCAGTCAGAGTACTCGCGCTCGCGTCGTATCCTTGAATGGTGTAGGATTACGGTCGTTCCGTGACGTTCGTATAGTTTAGAACGTTCGGCGCGTCGTATGTTATAATCTTAGCGACGGCGTTACACTTAATTCGGTTCTTAATTTGCGACTGCTCGAGCGCGTCTATTGTTCGGTTTTATAGCCGGATTTTGGAGTCTTTTGATTGGAGAGGGTGCCTGGTAACAGGCCCTCTTGGTCAAAGTCCCGGGTGCAAGCGAAGGAAATTCGAAGTCTCCTTCGCTTCGCTTGCATTTTTGCAATTTTAATATTTCGCGCGTGACTCGCTGCGTATGCGGTTTTTTTGTAGCCAGCGCGTTGACAAGCGGATGTAACTTAAGTAGTTATAGCTATTGAGGGCTATAACAATTTTATATAATAATATATAAACTTAAATGTAATAAAAATTATATATAAACTTAAAAATATCTTTTTCTTGCTTTTGCCGCGGCAAAGGCATCAATCACAGTACTAAAATCAGTCTCATGAGATATGTCATTTTCTATTGACATCATTGCTATGCCCGACAGTCTTTCTTGCGATATGCAAGAACGGAGATAGTTTTTTATTAATTTTAATTTTGAAAAACTTCTTTCTGAAGAAGCAATCTGAAGAAGCAATCCGTTACTGGTAGAGTTAGCAATATACGAAGTGCTATATATACATATATAATATATATACATATTGGATAAACTGAACTGAGTTGAGTTTTAATCAGGTACTTTAATACATCAAACAAGCAATTTTGTTCATTATCAGGAATTATATGGATAAATGATCTTAATTTCTCAAATAGTTCTAATTCACTTATATCAGAATCATCTTCATCTTGTAATATAATGTGCAGATCGTTACAGTTCTTTTTCAGCTCTTCCTCAGATAAATTTTTAATGTCACGAAAATTATATAAATACCCAAAATTGTCTCTAAAATTCTGATATAGTTTAAATCGTTCATTAAATGATTGTATGGCCTTGTCAATAATTAAAAGGAAATATTTGATGCGAAATTTCTCCTCTTCTTGGGCTATTACCTCATCAGCACATTCATAATCAAACTGACGTGTTGTAATAGCAATTCTTTTTTTAGGAAAATAAGGTATTATGTTATTCTCTGCTGCAATATCTTTTGCAATTCGTACACTTTCGCCGTAGCCAGTAGTTCTAAAAGTTGACAGTCTGTTGAGTAAAGCCTCTAGAAATGATATTGCGACATCCATTTGCATATTTTTTTGTTGCAGCAATTTACTCACTTTGTTCACTTCTACAAGTAATTCGTACCATATAACGGTTGATAATATAAATTGATAAGATTTTATTTCTTTCAACAGAGATTGTGTTTCACTAGCAACTTTTGCGTCTTTAGGCTCACTTAAATTTCTTCAAATGTTTTTATAAGTTCTTTAACTTGGAATCGTACAGCTTTTATACTTTCTATCCGGCATTCCCATCTAGTTTCAGATAATGATTTTGGTGTAAGCTTTAAATATTTTTTCGCAATATCGTATCTATAGTTAGAAGCTGACAGAAAAGTATATATACGTTGAATAACTCCAAAAAATGTAATAGCCTTGGAAGAAACATTAGCAATATCGGAAAGTACAAGATTTAAATTATGGCAACCACATGGAGTGAAAAATGCTCTTTGATTTTCTCGTAATAATTGTGCCTGAACACCAGATCTATATCCTTTCATATTTGCCCCGTTGTCATATCCTTGTCCTCTACAATTTTTTAAATCAAGTCCAAGATCTGTTAGATGTTTTTTTAGAATTTGTGTTAATCCCAATCCGCTACTGTCTTTGACAACCAAAAAACCTGTAAAACTTTCACAAATTTGTACTTCGTCTTCATGTGCATAAACGTAGCGTATTATGCAGGATAGTTGTTCTTCATGGGAAGTATCAGGTGTGCAATCAAGGAGAATTGAAAAATATTTGGCAGCCCTCACACGATCAGTCACTGTATTTCTAATTTGATTCCCCATTAATGATATTAATTCATTTTGTATATCTTTGCTGAGATAATGAATTTTATTTTTTTTATTTTTTACTTTATTGACATGTTCCATCAAAACAGGATCGTACCGAGACATAAGGTCAATTAATCCCAAGAAATTCCCATTATTTTTTGTAAAAAGTACGTCAGACGAACCTCTTAAAGCCATATTATGCTCAGATAGATATTGGATAATAGATATTATTCTTTCTAAAATATTCCTCCATTTTAGTTTTTCTTGGATAAATAATTTTTCAGATACGTGAATAATATTATTTTTGTTTGTAAGCCTTTTGCGTTCATCATTCCACATATCCATTGATTTAAAATGTACTTTAGACAATTCATGATGTTTTAATCTCTCTGATGTGTACTGCCAGTCATTAAACCCATCGGTTTCAAGTTGATCTGAACCAGTTCGAAATAACTTGCATGGAAAACAAAAAATACGATTTTTCTGTTTTGAGTATGTTAACCATGCCCTATCAATTAGTTCTCCATTGCTCATTTTTCTGTTATAATATATTTTGGAAAAGGATCTGTTTTCGTCATCTTTTGGATAATAATTTAGGTACTGTCTTTCAGGGCCTTTTTCTATTAAAAATGTTTTCTGAGATTGAGTTAGACATAATGGCCAGATACCTATATCTTCAAGTTTTTTAAAATCGTCAGCACTTGTACTTTCTTTTTCAATATTTATTGTGTTCTAAAAACAAAATTATATAATATATAAATGAAAGAAAATTAATATGAATAATAAATAAGTCAATAAATAAATAATCATTGTTCTTAAATTTAGTGCAAACAGCACTAATTTTTTTAATAAACTTACAATTCCTATACTTAGATTATGTTCAAGATTATGTTCCAAACTAATATAATTTGGAAAATCCTGATTTTCATTTATATTTTCAACTATTTCATATGAATGTTGTGAACTTGTACTTGAACCAGGCATTTCTTCGGTACGTTCATTCTCTAATGTTGTATTTTCTATTTTCAGAAATTTGTGCATGGCATCTTTTTGTGTTTTAATATATTCATCTCTGGCTTTGCGTTTCCTCTCTTTTTCTGCACCACTAACATATTTCCTACCAAAATCTCTATTCCTACTAGTCATGATCTCTCTCTAAAAAATATTATATAATTTAGAATATATACAAATGGAAGGAGAAGTGTCTACATATACTATACGGACTATACCTTTTGTGGAACGAGCCTGTGTCTAATATCTGCGAGAGACAAAAATATAATAATCGCGATTCTCAAACGCCCACAATATACATACGCAGATATCGTCGAACGCATATGTTTTAAGCGCGCTCCTGCCGTCTGCCCTTCTCTTGTTAAACAATAGGTAACCATGGCAACGACGATATCTGTAATCTGTATATGCGCATTGTCGGCCACTACCTTTCTCTCTCGCACAGATATTGGACACAGACTCAGTACTCAATTTCCTTTCCATTTATGTATGTTCTAAGTTATATAAGTTATAAAACTTTACTTTTGTTTGCACACAACCCGCTGGGCGAAATTTACATTTGTCGTACGACAAATATAACACCGGCCTAATATATGCATTATACGACAAGTTTGTTCTAATTAACTGTCAGATACAGACGCATGTAATATAAGCATTATAGTAAATTTGATTGTTTAGCTAGCGCGGGGCCGGTCAAACCGCGGGGCCGCGTGCAACGCACCGTTCGCACGCCCCTAACGCCGGCCCTAATCCCACGCTAGCATCACTAGAAGAATTTCAAGAACGCGATAGTGGTTGGGCATTGTCGCGAATAAACAATTTGACTATAAATGTAAACAAATACAATCCAATGCGTGCGGGATGTCATATTAAATTACCGCGAGAAATAATTATGAAGAGAGCAGTGGTGAATGTGCAATCAAAAGACAATGCATGTTTTGCGTGGGCAGTGGTCGCTGCTTTGTACCCCGCCGAAAGAAATGTGGAACGGGAATCATCATATCCGCATTACACAACAGTGCTGAATCTCCAAGACATTGAGTTTCCAGTGACTGTGAATCAAATTAAAAAGTTTGAAGTTCATAATAACATTTCGATAAATGTGTACAGCATCGAAGAAAAGAACATTGTCCCGATACGTCTCAATGTGCAGAAGAAAGACAAGCACATCAACCTGCTTTACGTGGAAGACCAGAACAACGTTGGACATTTCGCATGGATCAAGAATTTCTCCCGGCTTGTCAGTTCGCAAATGAGCAAAAAAGATCACAAGAAATATATCTGCGATCGGTACGTATATTTAATTAAAAACGCAATATATAAAATATATAAAAATGTAATATAAATTATATATGGGGAAATAAAACTAATTATTTGTTTTTACAGATGCTTACACTACTTCCATTCGGAAGACAAGTTGCAGTCACATACGGTAGACTGCGGAGAGATGAATGACTGCGCTATCCGGTTACCGAGCGATAAGGACAAGTGGTTCACGTTCACCAACTACAACAGAAAAGAACGGCTTCCTTTTGTCGTATACGCCGACCTCGAATGTGTGCTAACAAAGACGGAAGAAGAAAAAAACTTTCAACATCACCAAGTATTTAGTATAGCATATTATGTACAATGCTCGTACGATAATTCATTATCCGAGTATTATTCACGTCGTAGTGTAGATTGCGTTTCATGGTTTGTCGAACAACTTAAAAATTTAGCGATACGCGTAAAGAATATTTTAGCAACTAACGTCCTCATGGTAAATTTAACATCAGACGAGTGGGAAAAATTTCATAGCACGACGCATTGTCATATTTGTGAAAAATTATTCACACAAGATGACGATACATGCGTACGCGATTATTGTCATCTAACCGGCCGATACAGAGGTCCCGCGCACTCAAATTGTAACCTAAATTATAAAGACTCTTTTTGTATTCCTATTGTTTTTCATAATTTATCCGGTTACGACTCACATTTTATAATTAAGGAAATAGCTACAGCGTTCGAAGGGGGAATCGAATTACTTCCGATAACAAAGGAAAAATATAAATCATTTACAAAAACTGTTAAAATAGAGCAAGAAAAATCGCGAAATCATATTAAATTACGTTTTATCGATTCATATAAATTTCTCAATACTAGTCTCGATAAATTGGCATCTTTTTTTAATAAAGAGAAACTCAAAATTTTACAATTGAAATTTCAAAATTTATCCACCGAAAATTTCGAATTATTAACACGGAAAGGTGTCTTTCCATACGAATACATTGACTGTTTTGAAAGATTACATGATACATGTCTACCACCGCGCGAATCATTATACAATTCCTTGACCGGCGCCACTGTATCCGAGAACGATTATGCGCACGCCGAAAACATCTGGGAGCGGTTCTCCATTCGAACGCTGGGCGAATATAGCGACTTATATTTAAAAACTGATGTTATGTTATTAGCCGACATTTTTGAAAATTTCCGGGATAAATGTATCGAGAGTTATGGGCTCGATCCCGCGTATTACTATACTCTCCCCGGGTATACGTGGGACGCCATGTTAAAGCATACAAATATTACGTTCGAACTGCTCACAGACATTGATATGGTAATGTTTATCGAACGGGGTATACGCGGCGGTCTGAGTCAATGTTCAAACAGATATGCACACGCTAATAACAAGTAAATGCAGTCGTACGATTCATCGAAACCATCTTCGTATCTCATGTACTTTGATTGTAAATAACTTGTATGGATGGGCAATGTGTCAACCACTGCCTTATGCAGATTTTCGATAGGTCGACGACATATCTAGTTTCAATTTATCATCTATCGCGCTTGATTCGCCTACATCCTCGACAGGCTACATCCTCGAAGTAGATTTAGAATATCCACAATGTCTTCACGATGCGCACACTGATCTACCGTTTTGCCCGACACGCGACAAACCGCCCGGTGCGCGGCAGGAGAAGCTGCTCGCGACATTATACGATAAGAAGCGTTACGTGATACACTACCGCAACCTGCAGCAATGTACGCGTCACGGCCTTCAAGTTACAAAAATACATCATATATTGCAATTCGTGCAATCTCCGTGGCTTCGAAATTATATCGAACTTAATACACAATTTAGAACACTCGCGAAAAATGATTTTGAAAAAAATTTATACAAATTGATGAATAATGCAGTATTTGGCAAAACGATGGAAAATGTGCGTAATCGTGTCGATGTAAAACTTATCACACATTGGGATGGGCGATATAGTGCAGAGGCAATGATTGTGAAACCAAATTTTCACAGTAGAAGCATCTTTTCTGAAAATCTTATTGCTGTAGAATTACGTAAACTCGAAGTAAAATTTTACAAACCAATCTATGTCGGCATGGGCATACTCGATATTTCCAAAACATGTTTATACGAATTTCATCACAAGTACATGTCACCGCTGTATCGTGACAGATGCCGGGTAATGTATACCGACACAGACAGCCTGATATATCACATTGAATGCGAAGATGTATATGAGAATATGAAGCGCGACGTAAGCAAATTTGATACGAGCGATTACGCTGTGGACAATGCGTACGGTATACCGCTCGTGAATAAAAAGGTACCCGGTCTAATGAAAGATGAAAACAACGGCGCGATAATGACCGAATTTGTAGGGCTTAGAGCGAAAATGTATGCCTTGCGAGTGGATGGCAAGAAAGATACCAAAAAAGTAAAAGGTGTTAAGAGTAACGTCGTCGCGAGAACGATAACGTTTGATGATTATACGCGGTGTTTGAATGATGATATTGAAATGACACGTAGTTAGTCTTGTATAAGATCGAAATTGCATGAAGTATACACCATTCGCGAGACAAAAATTGCTCTAAGTCCGTACGACGACAAGCGGTATATCGTACCTGCAACCACTGATACATTACCGTGGGGACATTATAAAATACTATTGTAAATAATATTTTTGTAAAATATGTAAAACTGTATATTATATGTATATTAGTATGTATACCATGTAAAATATCAAATTGTATTATTTATAAAGATTATGTGTTAAATGTTTTTACAATATATTATTTGTAAAGTAAACAGTGTACAGATATTTTAAATAAATGTTTATAATACATTATTTTTATGTATCCCCATGAGTTGTGTCATTTATCCAGTCCCAACCATTTCATATAAACATCATCGCCTTTCTTCCGCAAAACCTTTTCCACGAGATATACATCGGGATTTGCAACATGATGTAACTCGTACTCGTAGAATCCTCCGGCGACGGAATTTCCGCGCGAATTTTCGAGTAGATACATTACGGGATTAGTTTTCTGCACTTTGATAATTTTAAATATTTCGGTAGTCCAATTTGGCGTAAAATCTTTTTCGAAGATGGTCTTGAATTTACTCACGCGTACCTGACAGCCTACTTTGAATCTTGCCGGAGCAGCAATTTTTACGTTACTGTATACCGTATTTAAAAGTTTTTCGGCGATCGCAGGCGTAACATCGATAGGTTTCATATCGATAGTGCGATGTTTTCGCGCATTGTACTCTGCAACGAGTCGGGACAGCGCGTCGATCCACTTGTCATTGCCATTAAGTGTAAACATTTTCCACATATTGTTCTTTAAAGTACGATTAAATCGTTCCACGACCGAAGCTTTCATAACAGAATACGTCAAGTAATGATTGATGTTGTGTTTTTTTATAAAGTTAGTTCTGCACATTCGCATTGTAAAATTCTGTTCCTCTATCGGTTTGAAAATTTTTCGGGCATCTTCCATCGTCTCGAATTATCTTTGCAATCGTTTCGGACATTTCGTACCCCATGCATACTTGCTCAACACATCGATGACGGTAAGTATGTAATTGTATCCTTTGTTGACTCTTGCATAAGGACGCATCTCGACCACGTCAACTTGCCACAGATCGTCGTATCCACGTACTATGACGCGTCTACGCGGAAAATTTCTTCTCGCTGGAGCGTGCAATTCCTCCACGAGTAGCTGCTTTTCAGAGGTGTTTGATCGAGGCATATTTGTAATAATGTGATATAATTTCACGTACAGTTCTTTATGTATCTTTTGATGTAGTCTGCGTTACAGCCATTTTATCCAGCGTTAATAATAGCGCCTGCATATTCCTTTCAAGCCTGATTATTTTTTTCTCAATTTCTTTCTGTTGTCCTCTCAAAAGCTTGACACTCGCTTCGACATATCGTTTGTTGGCTGCATCATTATCATCTTCCGGTTGCGCTACACGTCGTATCTTGCGCGACCTTGTGTCATAGCCGGAGGCTGTTAGACACAGAGTGTTATCGCGCGCGTAATTTCTTAATAATCCATTCCATTGATAATATGAATTATTCGACGTTCCAAGTGATAATCCAAATTTATTAATCGACATTTCGATACCACTAATATTGACAGACTGACTCGTATCGTGGATGTATAGTGCTTATTTTATAATAATACCAGCTTCGTAAAGTTCCTCGATAATCCACAATATTTCATTGTCGTGGGCGTTGTTGCCGGCTTGACGTGAAGCTTCGAGCAATCGCAGACGATCTACCAACTCGTTGGGATCATTCCAATGCACATAATCAATCTTATTATTGTTTAAGGTCATAGCACGCGGTATACCTTTTCCAGATTTTTTATCAGAGAATAATGGTGCGATTATATATTTATATTTGTGTCCCTTGTTACCTAATACTGGCTGATTCACATTACCATTTCGTCTGTGCGCATTTGTTCTTATTAATATACTTTTGTGGTTCTGCAAGTCACTCGCAGTATATATTTCATCGTCGGAAATTCTCTTGAAAACCAACTCGTAAAGACTTGCTGTTCCAACGTATTTTGATCCATCGATAATTATATTATCATTTTTATCCACATCGAAATTTTTATTACCGAGCGTCATTCCTTTGTCGATAAATTTAACACCGTATACGTAATCCATCTTGGAATTTTTATCTTGACTCAATATAGCTGCCACATATTTTTGAGCAAGTGGATTCAGGTGATTTCGCAATGAATTTTGACCATCGGATGTTTGTAATGAATGTTGTATTGATGTCACAAGCGATTCAGGTGAAGTCTCGAAAATTTTCTCGACAAACGTCTTATCATGCAATAATTGCCTTGGTTGTACATCTTGTATCGGAGTAGAAGTAGTTGCATCCAATAATTGTTGCATTCGCCTGCTTTTGATTCGCTTTGGAGTAGAAGTTATACCGCTCAATGATATATTTGACCGCTTTGTTTTAAACTCTTTTTACTCTCCGAGCATACTCGATGGTTCAATCTTTTCTTCACCAGACTCAACACCGACTGTATTTTCAACAAGCTGTTTCAGAGGTTCAGAGATTGGTTTAAAATGCCTCTCCAATGCATCGTCCTCCTCCATTTTAGCAGTTTTCAAGAAACGATATTTTTTACGGATTGAATCGCTCGTTTTCGCAATCTCTCTCACAATCTTTTCACGATCGTTATTCATCATGTTGCAATTTAGACGTTGCTCGATCAATGCGTCGAAAGCGACTAATTGCTTTGCGGTATTGCAAATTCATTAAATCCTTTTCTATATCCTCCATTAGTCAGCGGACTGTCCTTGTCAATCGCCGCGAATCCATATTTATGTTGCCAACATTTCTGGCAAAAAGCGCGAAAATTATCGTAAGACATATCTGTATTTACGTGATCGTTGTACACATGTTTCAAATTTGTCCCATCTTGTTTAAATAAAATTAATAAGTTTGCATTGTCACGTAGAAGATGCTTGGGTATCTTGGCATACGTTTGACAAAGATAGAAACAGTCGACGCTCGAGTGTCGTCCCATTGCAAAGTACTCTCTTATCGTATCTTGCTTGTCGCATGCCACGTCATCAAAGATAAAAATGGAATTCGGAAGCGCCTCACTCGGTGGAATGACATCGCTATTATTAGAGAATGTATAATAACCAATTTCTTCCATCGGTGATAGCAAATTCTCCAAATATCGATATTTCGGTTGTTGAAGCGATTTCGAGTTTTGATAATCTACGACCACCCAAAGAATTGGTGCAATATTTAAATGTTACGAAAATAGAATACAATCACACATCCTATCAAAATTATAATCAGAATAATTGTGGACAATTGTGTCTAAAATTTCTTCAAATATTGATATAAAACCTGACAATCTGCCATCGCGATTCAGTTTGACAACATGTCGCTAACACTAACGTTGACTGGCAAATGTAGTGTTCTCGCTGTAAGCTACTTTCCAACTATAGATTTATCGAATGGTGATTATGAGCTCGGTTTAACAGACTTTGAAACTTATCATACGATACCGAATGTGAATTCTAAGAATAATAAATTTTACTTTGATAACGATGACAAGGAAATTACGATCCCCGAGGGATCATACGAATTACAAGCTATAGATGAGTATCTGAGACGTGAAATTTCACAATATCCTTCCAATAAAGAGCAGAATAAGATGCAACAGTGCTACGCGCCAATCATAATACTCTAAAGAGCGAAATCAAATGCATCTATAGAATAAACTTTAATAAACCATACAATATAGGATCGCTATTGGGATTCTCGTCAAATCGTATATTGCAACCTCAAAAATGGCATGATTCGGATTTACCTATAAATATTATTAATGTGAATATTATTCGTATAGAATGTAGCGTCACCACTGGTGCGTACAGTAATGACAAGCGCGTACACACGATACATGAATTTTCACCGAGAGTGCCGCCAGGATATAAGGTATCGGAAACGCCTGCACAGATCATTTATCTCCCAATCGTCGTACGGAGCATTACTGATTTAACGATACGTATTGTTGATCAAGAAGGACGATTGCTGGATTTTCGAGGAGAGGAAATTACTATAAGATTGCACGTACGGCGTCGACAAAATTAGCGTGTGATGCTTGTGCTAAATGATACGAAGCACGTGAGAGACAATAATTTTACGAGGGACATTACGAGGGACAATACTTTTGCGAGAGCAGCTGCGGCGGCGGTAGTGAGCGATAATAATCAGAGATCTCGTTACACTAAAAAGAAACTCAGCGCATTGAATCGCGAATTTTTAAAATCATTGGTGTTCATCGTACGAAAAGATGATTGACATTTTGAATATTGGTGCTGAGCCAGTCTTTGATGATCGTATCGTCAAGGTTGAGACACATACGTACAATCCATATGCCAACATATCGCTTGGACATAGCGACGAGATACGGATACCTATACACCACCAGGATTTATACACGTTACCGTGTGAAAGTTTTTTGTATGTTGAGGGAAAGTTGATGATATCTAAAATAGATGCAAATGAAATGATGATATTAACAAATAATTGTGTTGCGTTCATGTTTGATGAAATTCGATATGAACTCGATGGTGTGGAGATTGATCGCAACAGAAACGTTGGAATAACTTCCACGATGAAAAATTATGTCTCTTTAACAACCGAGAGAAGTAAAATCTTCTCTGAAGAATGCTGGATGGGATATGACACTAAATGGGTCATGTAACGAAAGTTGTATGTTCAACTTTTGCGTGCCGCTCAACATGCTATTGGGATTTTGCGAAGATTACAAACGAGTTGTAATTAATGCCCGCCACGAATTAATTTTGATACGTTCGCGCAACGACAACAATTGTCTGTATGGACCTGCGGAAGCTGCTATTGAATTACTCAAGATACAATGGCGTATGCCCCATGCACTATTGAACGAGATTAATAAACTGTCCTTGCTACGAGCATTGGAAAGCGGGCGATTCTTAAACATGAGTTTTCGCTCTTGGGATCTATACGAATTTCCTCTGCTACATAGTACAAGCATTCATGGACTGTGAAAACTGCTTCTCAGCTAGAAAAACCGCGATATGTGATCTTTGCACTGCAGACTGGTAGAAAAAATATTATGACAAAAGATATTACTGTATTTGATCGTTGTAAATTAACCAACGTTAAGCTCTATCTAAATTCGGTATCTTATCCCTACGATGATTTAAATTTAGATTTTGAAAAAAATAGATTCGCCCTCTTGTTTGACATGTATTCTCGTTTTCGCAAATCTCATTACGGGTGTGATATTGAGAATGTGTTAACTGTCGCAAAATTTCTACATTGCGGTCCTCTAGCAGTTATTGATTGCTCGCGACAAAATGAATCTGTCAAAAATTCTACCGTGGACGTGAAAATAGAGTTTGAATGTAAGGAAGATGTACCGGCAAATACTACATCCTATTGTCTCATCTTGCACGATCGTATTGTCGAATATTGTCCGTTGACCAACGCAGTTCGTAAAATTACTTAATCAGCAATTATCCCCTCCTCCGATGTAATATAAATGATTGAGATTTTTAATAATCGACGTCAGTGGTCCAACATTCTTGCAACAAAATGGTTGTACCGACGTTTGTGGATCTACAAGGATTTATTCTCAATAAACGATTTATCGTGAAGGAAGCGGCGATTCTGAGAAGAGGATTCATTGTTTCACATTTTTTCGCATGTCCCGTACCATGGCGTGTGCTCACACAATCTGAAAGACGTCAAGCCACATGGTTGATCAGAAATCACCATAAACTGCAATGGGAAGATGGAAACATTCCATATAGCATGACTCAGCGTTTGATTACAACAGCTATCGCTGGCGGGGTACATAAGAAGAAGAGTCATCCTCTCTCGTGTACGTAAAGGACTTGAAAAGCAAGAATGGTTGACCGATATATTGGACGACGCGTTTCACTATTGAGACTTTGGATGCAAACTATGAAGATATTCCTGCCTTAAGCGAATTAGATCCTACATATAGCCTACGTTGTGAAAAACATGTAAAAAGTTGTGCTTTGCAAAATGTATTTAAAACATTTAATTGGTGGTCGAATCAACGCAATGAATCACCACACCCTTTTATTGAATAAAGTTTTATTATTGAAATAATATTCTCTTTGTTCTCTCATTTTCCTCATACGCATACAAGTATTATATGTCCGCACGTGCTCGTATTAATTTCAGTATGCGACAGCATTCTTATGTTATAATTTTTAAATGTAGTCGATCGAGGTTTGAATGTGGTTTATTGATGTTCGATCGAGGTTCGATTGCGGTACGAACATGGTTCGAAAGTGGTTCGAAGGTGGTTGATCGAGGTACGAACGTGGTTTGAAAGTGGTTCGAAGGTGGTTGATCGAGGTACGAACATGGTTCGAAAGTAGTTCGAAGGTGGTTGATCGAGGTACGAATATGGTTCGAAAGTGGTTCGAAGGTCGTTGATCGAGGTATGAATGTGGTTCGAAGGTGGTTGATCGAGGTACGAACGTGGTTCGAAAGTGGTTCGAAGGTGATTGATTGATGTAATAAAAGGGTGTGGTGATTCATTGCGAAGAATTATTATATATTAATATTAATATTATTATTATAAAAGAATTATATATATTAATATTATTAAAATATTATTAAAAATTCTCTCTCTCGCGAACATCTCGCGCTCTCCTTCGCTGCATCATCTCTCGCAACATATCTCTCTCTCTCTCTTGCATATACGCCTCTCTTGCGCTATCTCTCTCTTTACTCACTACCTCTCGCTACCTCTCCATCTCGCACTATCTCGCGACCGCTATCTCTCTCCTTCACGTGCGTCATCTCTCTCGCGTTCACCTCGCGCTCTCCTTCGCGTCATTTCCTTCGCGTTCCTCTCTCCCAGCGGACCCCTCACCCTTAAAGCTCCACGCGGTCTTTCGCGATTTCCCTCTCCCCGCGGACCCCTCGCCCACAAAGCTACAGGCGGTCTTTCGCGGATTCCCCTCTCCCCTCGGACTCCTCGCGGACCTTAACATCGCGGACGCCTCCCCCCGCCCCGCGGACCCCTCGCGGACCCGCACCTAAATTGCGGACGTTTCCCCTTCCCCGCGGATCCTAACGAACGCTTCCCCCTCCCCGCGGCCCCCTCGCGGACGCCTCCCCCTCCCCGCGCACCCCTCGCGGACCTGCAACCTAAATCACGGACGCTTCCCCCTTCCCGCGGACCTCTCGCGGTACATCGCGGACGCTTCCCCCACCCGCGTGACGTCATTCCCCGCACCCGGGTTCCTCTCGCCCCTCGCCCTCCCTTAGAGGACCAGAGTTAGAACCGGCCTAGTATTACTACCCTTATTCTCATCATGGAATCTTTGTCTCAGACCATCTGTTTTCTTATCTCATGTACCGAGTAAGCGTTCAAGCTAATTCTTATGACATACATCCCGTACTCTTTTTAACGTGAGTCTTTTTAATCCCGTGGTGTCCGTACATCCGTCATAAAGTTTCTAACAGTTAATAATGGAGCACGAGCTTATAGTTATTGATGATAGTGATGATGAGGTGATAGTGATTGACTATATATCGGACGTTGAAGATATATCGTCAACCACCTCCGCTTGCCACCGCCTCACCATCACCCAACACTGCCATCACCTCCGCTTGCCACCGCCCCACATCCCCTATTTATATTATTATATTATTATATTATTATATTCATTTTATATTATTTTATATTATATTTTAAGCACACACACATTTGTAAATATGTATATATTAATTAAAAATTATTATTAATATTAAATTATATGTATTTATTTTAGAATAGGTCCTCTCTCCTTTCCTCATATTAAAATATTATTATTAAAAATTACTAAAAATATTATTATAAAAAAAAGTCTCTCTTGCGTACGCCTCTCTCGCTCGCTCGCGTCATCTTGTGGCTGCGCTATCTCTCTCTCTCGCTCGCGTCATCTCTCGCGACATCTCTCTCACGTGCGCCTCGCGCTCTCCTTCGCGTTCCCCTCCCCCGCGGACCCCTCGCCACCAAACTTCCACGCGGTCCTCCACCTCCCCGCGGCCTCCTCGCGGAACCAAACCTCGCGGACCATCTCGCAGACACCTCCCCCTCCCCGCGGCCCCCTCGCGGACACCTCCCCTCCCCGCGGCCCCCTCGCGGACCACAACCTCGCGGACCCCTCGCGGACCAAAGCGGACGCTTCCCCCTCCCCGCGTGACGTCATTCCCCCACCCCGCGTGACGTCATTCCCCCTCCCCGCGTGTCGTCATTCCCCCGCGCCATGCCCCCCCCCCCCCACAGGACCTGAGTTAGAACCGGCCTTATACCACTACTTATATTAAAAAATTTTATTAAACAAATATAATTAAGTTTCTTTAATAATTTATAAAATATAAATATTCCAGAAAAATCAAGCGGACGTGATAATATTATAAAAAACGATAACATAATCTTAAAATTAAATTTAAAATTGGCTGTATAATTATATAATATATAATATAATATAATATAATATTTAACATAATATATAATATTTAATTTTGTTTTTAATTTTTTTTTACTTTTTTAACATTAATTGTCTTATTATTTTTAAAATTTTCTTCATCATCTTCTTCGTTACTGTTTTCTTTCCGCTTCTTAAGATTTGTAATATTATTTCCTTTCTTTATTTGTTTTCGAATGTTTTTAATTTTTTCTTCAATATTCTCTGTATGTTGATTATTTTTATTAGTCTCTATTATCGTATTACATTCATGCTCTTTTATTTTTTGCTCCTCTTCGAAAGCCATTGCTGCACTTAGCAGTACATCATCCATACCATCGTCAAGTACTAAAATTGTTAATATATATATATAATATTAAATATCAAGTGGGCCACTTTTATTATTGCAAAAAAACGATTTTTTTTCATTTTTAACAACTAAATTTTATCTTTAGGACCTCTACACTAAAACCTAGTAGTTATAGAATGTTCGTTGGACAATGTGGTATGGAAAGAATTTTATGAAAATTTCTCTGATTAATATTTATCACAATAAACATAATAATATCTACACGTTAAAATATAAAACATGTTTGAGTAATTTTACTATGCAGTTTAGTAAAATTAATCAAACATGTTTTATATTTTATTGTGATAGATATTATTTTTATTATGATAAATATTAATCAGAGAAATTCTCATAAAATTCTTTCCATACCATATTGTCCCATAATTACCATGATTTTCAGGGTAAATTGTAAGAGAAAATTCTCTCTATATAAACCATACAAAATATATGATTCAAAAATAATACAAAAATTAATTAATTAATATTTTAAATTACTTTTTTGAAATTCTTCAATTTCCTTCATGCGTTTGTTGAATTCCTCCATTTTAATTAAATATTCTTAGTTTAGTGTCTTTAAATATATATATTTCAAAATATAATTCTATAAAATACGAATTATGATGTCAGATTATGACATATAATATGTGAACTCAGCAACAGTCATTTATGATATGACAATCAGAGACTCAGTTTAGTAAATAGCTTTATAAATTCGTATGAATTGTAAAGCTATCAGACGAATATGTTTTAATATTTCCAATATTAGCAAACTCTATATATAATAAAAAAATATTTTCTTAAAAAATTTTTTTAAAGATTTTTATGCTAATGTGTTCTGAATATTGTATAAATTGTCAATTTACAATTTAAAGAAATTGACCAATTCTCAACAAATTTAATATCAATCACGCTTTAATGATATTTTATTCAGGACTTCCAAAAATTAATATTTTTAATTTTAAAATAACTAGAACACTACAAAGCGCGCGCTTCGCGCGCGCCATTTATTTCCTTCAACTATACAATATAAGCTGCGGTCGAGAATGTGCTACTAATATGGAACAAAGATAGAATGATGTTTCGAATTATTCGTAGCGCATTCTCGATCCACAGCTTGTACGTTAATTACATATTATACAACAATTATAATATTTATCTTTTGGGGACACTTAATCACACACATCAAATATATAAATAGAAATATAGGCTCGAGAATGTGTTGCAAATAATTCGAAACATTATTTTATCTTTGTTCTTTTGTAATGTAGAGCAAATATAGAATCATGTTTCGAATTATTCGTAGCATTCGTAGCATTCGCGCATTCTCGACCGCAGCCTATATATTATATATACTATTTAGATATTTGATATGTGCGATTAAGACACCCTGTACATACGTATTGAAAAAAAACATACAGTAGAGCAAATATAGAATCATGTTTCGAATTATTCGTAGCATTCGTAGCATTCGCGCATTCTCGACCGCAGCCTATATATTATATATACTATTTAGATATTTGATATGTGCGATTAAGACACCCTGTACATACGTATTGAAAAAAAACATACAAAGTCAAATGTCATACATATTCATATATCTATATTCACGTAAGATATTCTTTCTGTTTTTAAATAATTTTCATTTGTTTTATGTCAATTCAAATATCATTTGGAGCTTGGAGCTTGGTTAAAAATATTTATTTTGCTGTAATATAATATATCATATTGCAGGTAAGTGTAAATTTATTATTTTTATATCTGTTATTTAGGTCCAATTGCATCAATGTCTTTTTGATTTTGAGCGAGATAAAGATAAATATATATTTAAATCTCGCTTAAAACCAAAATGACATTGATGTAATCAGGCCTAATTCATTTCGTTATTCTTTCAATATCATTCTTTCATTTCTTTTAAACAAATGTCCTTTTTTCTTTTAAATCTAACTATTAGTTTATAACTTTTGATATTTTCTCCCTTTCTATCATTTTTTCTATTAATCTATTATATTCTATCTACTCTTTTTAGCTTTTTTCTTTTCTTCGATAAAATATAGATTATAATTAATTTATTATATTTTATAATTAATCGATGTCCTTAACAGCTTGATTATTTCAATTTAACACGCGTTTTGCAATTTTTTGAATTGTTCATTATTTCTAATGCATTTTTAATTAAACAAGTTTGATTTTATTAGTTGTATTTATTTTTTCTAAGAAAAATCATGATTTTTATAATTGTACAACATTATATAATAATATACAAAAATATGGTATTTACAAAACAATATATATTATATAATTATATAATATAATTTTAAAAATATATATCAAACATAAATAATATTAAATTATAATAATAGTATTAACAATAATAATATAAAAATTATAATAGATATAATAAATATAACAATATTGTAAAAATGATAAGTGTAATAATAAATATAACAATAATAACAATAACAAAAATTAATTAAAATTTAATAAAAATTAATAATAATAAATTAATACTAATTATAATTTTCTATCTGCAGAATACATATTTCCAAAGAAATGGCTGGAAAAAATATTGAAGTTAAGAAAGTTAATGAAGATTTGAATGAGAAAATGATTGCAGATAATGAAGATTTAAATGAACAAGAAGAGGATGTAGATCCGATAAACTTGTTTTCCACGAATGAAGCTATAGATACCATTCAAGTTTTTGACTCAACTGTGTAAGTCTAATATAAATTAATTTTCAACCATTCTCAGTTATAAAGATTTTTATTCTTTAAAAATAATAATAACTTGACACACTGGCAAATTTTTATTCTTATTTTCTGAAATTAAATTTTTGACTTAATTGTGTATGTTTATTATAAATTAATTTTCAATCATTCTCAGTTACAAAAATTTTTATTCTTATTTTTTAAAATTAAAATATATTTTTTAATATTATTAAAAAATTTTTTGTTTTTGCATTTTTCTAAATTTAATTTTTAAAAATTATGATTAATTTAAAATCGTTAATACTTAATAGTGAAGTTATTGGTTATATCGACGGAATCGAGTCGTCACGATACGTAGGAGACAATAATCAATACAAAATTTTCAAATTTTTTATTAATAACGGAAACGGACGTCGTATACAAATCATCGCTTGGAATGATGATATAGATAATATTGAATCGGCAGTACAAACTAATTGTGTAAGTGTCATTATTCAACCGTTTCCAGACTTGGGACACCTTGTATATATCATAAAATTATTTTTAAATTATAAAATATATTTATAGGTAATTCATCTGGACGGTGTGCAAGCACGTACACCAAAAATTACAAAATTTAATAACGGCAATGTGCCGTTCGAATTACACATCAAAAGCAATACAATCGTTACAAATTTAGGAAGATATGAACCAACAAATATATCAAATTCTAAACCGGATTTTGTAGAATTAAAAGATGTTTTAAATACTTCGCGGCGTATAAGTGAGTTTTATATAAACAGTTTAATATATAATATAATTCCAATTATGTATATTATTATTGAAATAAATAAATAAATAATAATAAATAATAAATAAATAATAATAATAAATAATAATAAATAAAATAAATAATAATAAATAAAATAAATGAAATAAATAAAATAAATGAAATAAATAATAATAATAAAATAATAATTTATAACAACAATAAAAATAATAAAATAAATCACAATAATATCAAAATAATAATAATATAATTAAATATAATTATAATATATAATTACATAGTAATAGTTATATATAATTAAGTTTTTATATATTAATAATAATTACATTATTATTATAATTATTTTATTTTTATTTTATATTTTTTATATTTTACTTTAATTTTTTATTTTTTAAATTTATTTTATTTTGGTATATTAATTAATAATATTAATGATATATATTTGTAATATATTTATAATATAATTTTAATTTGTTAAATATTTATTTTGCAGTATTACAAGCATATATTAAGTCTAACTTTTATGAAATGTTTAATAATAAATTAAACAAAACCATTGGATACGGACGGAACATTTAAAGTGGAAGTCCATATAATAAATTTTACAAATGAAGAATATGATTCAAAAATTAAAAAAGGCGATAAAATTGAAGTTATTGGAACAATGTATTCTGCAGGTAATGGCTCATATATTCATATATATAATATATTTAGTTATATATATAATTATATTATATTTATTTTTTTCTTTAAAACAGTTGATCCACCATATCTAATTGTAAACAATTTAACTGACATAAAGAAAATAGAAGGGCATATGGCACTATCGAAATTATTAAAAGGAATACGTACTCCGAAAAAAAGAATTTTAGAAGAAAATACGCAAAAAGTATAAAATATACATAATAATTATTTTTTATTGACCATTCGTATTTTCTCAATTTCTATTCTTCTTTAAACTTCCTCATGTGTATCCTTACTTTTATTCTTATCTTTTTTCTTCACTACTTTTTTCATCACTATCTCTTTCTCTTTTGTTTCGTATCCTCCGCAATCTTCAAAATTTTTTCAATCTTCGATTCTGCTACGTGCTTCTTCTCGAATGTTCCTTTTCGCCAGCCGCCATACTCTTCTTCGCACTGTGACTTTTTAATCGTCGATCAATTTGTCCTTGAAGAAAGACAACCTTATTTTATTATTCTATTATCTTTCTTTTTATTATCTTATTTTTAATATTTATATGAATAGAATTATAATATGTAGAATTAATAAATGCCACTTGGCGTCTAGAACAAAGCCATTTTTTGAGTGACTTTGATAAAGTTTTTTATAAAATTCAATATACATGAGTAAATTATTATACGATTTAAATTATTTGATATCTGTATAAATTTCCAGTATCGATGATTACTAATTCGCAATTAGAATTATAAAATGCAAAATGATGAATCCAATACGCGATTGCTATATACAATAACAGCAATATTTTTTATTTTATATTCGATGCGAATACATGTAGTATTTCTTTGTATTATTTTTGATAGAAAAGATAAAAAAATTGAACTTTTAAAGATAAATTAAATTTAAATGAAAAAATTAAAATTTAATTCATCCTTAAAAGTTCAATTTTTTTACTTTTTCTATAAAAAATAATATAAAGAAATACTACATTTTCAATAAATATAAAATAAAAAATATTGCATATGTAGCAGTCATATTGGATCCATCATTTTGCATTTTAGAATTATGATTGCAGAATAGTAATCACTGACATTGGATAAAGATATTAGATCATTTAAATCGTATAACAATTTAAGCTTGTATATTAAATTTTTTAAAAAACTGTCAAAATTACTCAAAAAATGATTTTGTTCCATCCGCCAAGTGGCATTTAATACTAAAGTTAGAATTAGACTCTTCTTACGTTTATGTATATAGATTTCGACAAATTTTGGTTTGAGTCATTTGCGTTATCGTGTACAATGATGCATATATATATATTTTTTTAAATAAAAATTATATTAATATTTTAATGAAATAATAATTAATATTTTTAAAATTATTAATATTTTAATGAAATAATAATTAATATTTTTAAAATTATTAATATTTTAATGAAATAATAATTAATATTTTTAAAATTATTAATATTTTAATGAAATAATAATTAATATTTTTAAAATTATTAATATTTTAATGAAATAATAATTAATATTTTAATGAAATATAATAATTAATATTTTAATGAAAAATTACAACTAACAAGTACACGTTACACATGTAACATGCATATTAAATATGTGTATACAATAGTTATATATCTGAAATGTTTAATTGGTTTTGTAATCGCGCGTTAATAGATTTTATATAATATAAAATAATAAAAAATAAAAAAATAAATAATATAAAATTAAATGGTTTAACCATTAGTGCGTATACCTGGTAGTGTATATTGGAACATGCCTAATATCAATAAATTACTATGTTATCTGTGATATACATAATTACATACAATATGTATAACTACAATATAATATATGTTATATTATAAATATTACATCTAGTTATAGATGTAGTATGGAGTACATCTATTTACATCTATTTAGATGTAATATTTGTAATATAAGACATATATGTTATATTGTTATTATATTGTAATTATATCCCAGATAGTACAGTGATTTATTGATAATAGGCATGTTCCGATATACACTACCAGTACTGAAATTTATAGTTTACGTTATATATATTATAAATGTTTAGTACTGGTAGTATATCGGAACATGTCCATTAATTGTAACTAACATATATGTTATATGCACATTAATTACATATTACAACAATTATTTCTCTTTTGGAGAAGACATGTTAGATAGCCACAAACTAATACTCACATGTGTTATGCTATATTACACGCCAATTTACTGCTTCTTTTTTCTTCGTATTATTCATTTATACCTCCATCGCACTTAGTATGTACATTCAACATAGCTTGAGCTCTGTAAAATAAAAAATGTTAATTTGAATACTATATATATATTAGTTACAATTAATAGACATGTTCCGATGTACTGTCAGTATTAAAAATTCATAATATATGTAACGTAAACTATAGATTTTCAGTGCTGGTAGTATATATCAGAAAATGTCTAATATCAATAAATTACTGTACTATAATCACAATATAATATGTTATATTGTAATTATATTTTAATTATATCCCAGATAACAGTGATTTATTAATATTAAACATGTTCCGATATACACTGCCAGCACTGAAAATCTATAGTTTACGTTACATATATTATAAATTTTTATTGCTGATAGTATATATTAACGTGTTCATTATAGGATGATGTAAAATGATAAGTGAGAAATTACAACTAATATGTATGTTACATATGCAACATGTTAGTTGCAATTAATGGACATGTTCTGATATACTGCCAATACTAAAAGTTTATAATATATGTAACGTAAACTATAGATTTTCAGTACTGGTAGTGTATATTAGAACATGCTTAATATCAATAAATCACTATGTTATCTGTGATATAATTATAATATGTATAACTACAATATAATATATAAATATACATATATATTATATCCCAGATAGCACAGTGATTTATTGATAATAGGCATGTTCCGATATACACTACCAGTACTGAAATTTATAGTTTACATTACATAAACAATATATAAAGAATACACGTCTTTCATTAACACGCGATTAGGGAAAGATCACAAATCAATACTCACGTGCTGTATTACATGCGGCATATCTGTTATTTCTTCTCTTTGCACTATTCTTATCATAATACTGCGTTGATTACATGATGACACTTCATAGTTGATCGCATGGATATAATTATTCACACGTACTTTCCTATGAGATTCTAAGGTACTTGCGTTACTTCGCACAGTACTTTCATCACGATTGAAATGGCTTCTGCACATAGGATGCGGTAAAGCTTGCCACGCGGTAAAGCTTGCCACGCGATAAAGCTTACCACGCGGCAAGAAGAAACGCAGTGGCCAATCAAATGCTTGCTTATATATATATATATATATATATACAATATATAAGCGATTTTTGGCGTCATTCTGGTATAGCAACCAATGTGTACCAGAATGTGTATCGAACCAATGAGAATCGAATATTTCGATTTTGGTACACATTGGAGTAAATATACTATGCCGATAGATTCTAACCCAGGTCCTCTGAGGGGGGTGCGGGGCGCGGGGGGTTCTCCAGGGCGAGGGGTATGACGTCACGCGGGGTGGGGGTATCTCGGAGGCGCGGGGGCTGACGTCACGCGGGTGGAGGGGGATGTTTCGACAAAGGAGGGGGGGGGGGTCTAAGCATGTCCGGCAACTGATTATCTTTGTGATTTATGGCTACCCGAAGCCATAAAACTATGTTTTTCATTTTATGGACATTTTATCATTAGGAAAGGAATGAAGATTTTAGGGCCGACGCTGCGACGAATATGTCAAACGTTATTTATAGGGGTGCAAATGTAAAAGCGTTGACGTTCGGCAGCTTTGTACCCTCGCGGAAAATCGATCGTAAACGAGAGCGAAACATCTTCCTTAATATTTTTTTTTTAAGGAAGAATGCAACGTATCGGCGCCAACGTTCGGCAGTTTTGTACCCTGCAGAAAATCGGTCGTAAACGAGAGCGAAACATTTTCCTAAATATCTTTTAAGGAAGAATTGCGATAATTTTGAGAGGGATGGGGGTTGAAGCTTATGGAGAGAGAGTCTGTCTCCACATCAAAAAGTCTCGAACCGTCGCCGAGCGAAGTGTCACCGAGCGAAGTGAATAAAGTGTTGTGAATCAATAATTTACGTGAATTCTAAAAGTACTACAATCATGTCTGAAACATATAGAACATTTACATTGGCTGTTTTAAAGAAAGAAGATGCATGGGGGTATAAAGTTGAACCATGGAATTTCCTTCCGCCAGTGAATTCGGTTGTGGAGTTTGTAAAAAATCGCGAAATTGGTCGACAAAATCCTCGAACTGCGATTCTGCATTATCATCTACGAAATCATGAATGTGTTGCACTAGGGGAGTGCGTTTGTAAAAAATGCTGTTTGCTGAACCGGAATCCACAAGCGTGTCCTGAGGAGAAGCGACGCTACCATGATAAAATGTATTGGAAGTATATGCGTACGTGGAATCTTTAGGTGTCCGATGTGTAGGAATTGTAAGTATCTTTTTAAATTTATAATAATTGAAAAAAAATTTAAAGATTATTAATGTTTTTTTCTTCTGTGTTATAAAAGATTCCCACATTTATCCGGCTGCTGCCCGCCATCCATGTCAATCGGATTAAATCAAGGCACTCCAGCCTCATGACCACCACCGCCCACCGTCGCCTTACCACCCCCACCATCGTCGGCACAGCCGCCCGGCCACCTCACCGCCTCGCATCCACAATCGTCGGCTCCACCATAGCCACCTCCACCACCGACAATTTTTATATATTATAATATTTATTTATATTTTCATCTTTATATTCTTATCTTTATATTCATTTATATATTTTTTTTTTAAATTTTATATCCATTTTATATTCACATTTATATATTCACATTTATATATTCACATTTATATACATTTATATACATTTATATACATTTATATCCATTTATATTCTTTTAAATACACACACACACAAATGTATAATACACATTTATTCATAATTAAAAATAATTAATATTAAATTAATATATTCATTTTAAAAATTCCTCTTCTTTTCCTTCACTGCGTCATCTCTCGCATGCGCCTCTCGCTATCTCTGTCTCTCGCGTTCACCTCGCGCTCTCTCTTTCTCTCCTAAGCGCTATCTCTCTAGCAGTCCCTAACCTCGCGTCATCTCTCTCTCTCTCTCTCTCTCTCTCTCTCTCTCTCTCTCTCTCTCTCTCTCTCTCTCTCTCTCTCTCTCTCTCTCTCTCTCTCTCTCTCTCTCTCTCTCGCTCTCGCTCTCGCTCTCGCTCTCGCTCTCGCTCTCGCTCTCGCTCTCGCTCTCGCTCTCGCTCTCGCTCTCGCTCTCGCTCTCGCTCTCGCTCTCGCTCTCGCTCTCGCTCTCGCTCTCGCTCTCGCTCTCCCTCTCCCTCTCCCTCTCCCTCTCCCTCTCCCTCTCCCTCTCCCTCTCCCTCTCCCTCTCCCTCTCCCTCTCCCTCTCCCTCTCCCTCTCCCTTCCCCTCTCCCTCCCTCTCCATCACTCTCTCTCTCTCCATCTCTCTCTCTCTCTCCTCGCGCTCTCCTTCGCGTCATCTCTCTCTCCCTCTCTCTCTCTCTCTCTCTCTCTCTCCCTCTCTCTCTCCCTCCTCGCTGCGACACCTCTCTTGCGGTCCCTAGTCTCCTTTAAGCGCTACCTCTCTCATGGTCCCTAGCCTCGCAGTCCCTAGCCTCGCAGTCCCTAGCCTCTCGGTCCCTAGCCTCGCGATCCCTAGCCTCTCGGTACCTAGCCTCTCGGTCCCTGACGTTCCCCCTTCCCCGCATGACGTCATCCCCCGCAAGGACCTTGCAACGAGCTACGTATGAGAGCTGGGACTGCTTACGGGTGGGAGAAAAATGGAGAATGGAAATGCATGCAAAGAAATTACATCATAATTTAGACTTAAAAACTCTTTATTCTTCTTTTAAATATTTTTTTTTTCTTACATATTATGGACTAAAAACTAAAGCTGCCAGCTCGCAATCGATGAGCTGATGCTTGTTGAAGGCGTCGCTAGCGCGTATTACATTTGATACTTCTTTAGGATTCGTTACATTGGACGCGATATTTGAAAATTGCGTAAACTTGATATCGACTGTATTGGTAATTTTAACCAATCGGTCAAAAGTTACATCAATGCATGGATCGAGATTGAACATACGGTGTAACGTCGATTCGATCATCATCATGCATACATTTGAAGATTCAAGACTTATTAACTTGGCGTCGTTAATCGTACGAACTCGCACTGTTAACGATCCAACGCTTATAAAACTGTAGGCATCTTTAGAATCGTTTCGAAGCAGATTCTGAATATTGTGACGTTGCTCGTAGAGTCCTTTCCACGCTTCGAGAGATAGTATCAGTTCCTTTCCTCGATGATCTCCTATGGCGATTTCCACGTAACTCGGTGGATCCACTTTGATACCAATTTCGAGGAATTTAAATTCCGTAGCTGTCAATGCATATCGTCTACCTAGTATACGAACCGCACGAGGCTCCAACGAAATGCTGTAAAAATGAAATTAGTTTGAAAAATAATACAATTTGTAAAAATATAAAGACATAAAAATAGAAAAATAGAAAAAGTTAAACTTACTTGTCGCATTTGTTCTCAAACGATGGAGTTTCATTACAATTCGGTATGTAATTATTCACACGTCTGCCGGAGCCACTGCTTCTTTCAGCGTAGTACATATTTCCAGATTTTAAAAGTGAACCACCAGCACGAACGGTTAACGCTACACTGATCGTATAAAGAAATTAATCGAGTGTTGTACATGACGCTTATTTTTAAAAGTAGTGGGGTAAATGTGGTGGGAGATTCTAGAATACTATTGGCGCTATGAAATTTAGGAGAAGGGGAAACGGCGCTCGGATAAAAAGAATTCTTACAAACGATTCGTGAGGAAAGGATTGGGGAAGGGGAATAAGAAATAAAACACATTAATGTTTAAATATTTTATTTTTCCAAATCTTGCAATTCTTTCTGGCGTTGCAACCACCAGTTAAATATTTTGAATACATTTTGTAATGCGCAATTCTTAACATGTTTTCCACATCGCATAGTGTTTTTAACATCTAGATTATTTAGAGACTCGATATCGTCGTAATCAGCATCCAAGGTCTCAATAATGAAACCGTTTCCCGCATCATCCAATATATCATCCAATATCGGCTAACCATTCTCGCTTTTCAAGTCCTTTTACATATATGAGAATGGATTCTTCTTCTTCTTCATGTGGTCCACCAATGATAGCTGTTGTAATCAAACGCTAAGCCATGCTGTATGGAACGTTTCCATCTTCCCATTGCAATCCATGATGATTTCGAGTCAACCATGAGGCTTGGTGTCTCTCCGATTTTATGAGCACATCCCATGGTACAGGACATGCGAAAAAATAATGTGACAAAATAAATCCTCTTCTCAGGATTGCCGCTTCCTTTACAATGAATTGTTTATTGAGGATAAACCCCTGTAGATCCACAAACGTTGGTACGGACATGACGAGATCTCTCTCTTCGATGTATCAGTTAAAAAAGAAGAATGACAATCATCTCATAACACTTTGATTTATATTCTGCTATGCTTCCCCCTCTCTCTAAATTGTTGGTGCGTTTAGGTGATTTTGCGCACAACGTTGGTCAACGGGTTGTACTGGATCACGCGATCGTGTATGATGAGACAGTACGCAGTGGTATTCATCGGCACATTCTCTTTACACTCGAATTCCAATCTCACATCCGGTTGCGCTCTTGACCGATTCGTTTTGTCGAGAACAATCGATGATCACGAACGGACCGTTACGTAGAAACATTGAGACGGTGAGACTCGGCTCGAGATACTCGTATCCAATAGTTCTTGCAGAAACGCGCATACGTATCGTACAGAATCGACCATCTGTTTTTATCGAAATCCAGATTCATATCGTCGTACGGATAACATTCCGAGTTCAGATAGAGTTTCACATTGGTCATCTTGCAATCGTCGAATCGACTCATATCCTCAGACATGATGTTTTTCCGACCTGTCTGCAGAGCGAAGATAACATATCGTGGCTTCTCCAGCTGAGTCGCTGTCTTAATGGCCCATGAATGCTTGGTTGTACGCTGCAATAGCGGATACTCATACAGATCCCACGAGCGAAACCCATGCTGAGATAATGTCCGCTTTCCAGAGCGCGCAGCATCGACAGCTTCTTAATCTCGCTCAACAACACATGTGGCATTCGCCATTGTATATTGAATATGTTGATCACAGGCTCCAGCGTCGAATCTCCAACCAATTGTTGTCGTTGCGCGATCGTATTAAGATTAACTCATGACGAGCGTTAATCACCACTCGTCTGTAATCCTCGCAAAATCCCAATAACATGTAGAGCGGTACGCAAAAATTGAAGTTTCCATTTGCAGTAGTCGGATCAGTCCAGCCGGCGTTTCTCATAATCACGCTTCTATCGGATGATATCGTTACATAGTTTTTGAGCAAACTTGTTATTCCCACGTTTCTGTTGCGATCAATCTCCACGCCATCGAGTTCGTATCGAATCTCATCGAACATGAATGCGACACAATTATTTCCCAGTATCACAGTAGATCCTTCGGCTGGTTTATTTATCTTTAGTTCTCCCTCGATGTATAGGAAACTTTCATACGGTAACGTATACAGATCCTGTTGTTGTATGGGTATTCTTATCTCATCACTGTGTCCGAACGTGGTGTTGGCGAACGGGTTGTACGTGTGAGTCTCAATTTTGACGATGCGATCGTCGAAGATTGGCTCTTCCCCGATGTTGAGGATGTCGGTCATTGTTCAGATATTTCGCACCGCGAATCCCAACAATTTTATCTATTCAATTTATGTTATTTATTATTTTATCTCACCGACAATGTCTCATCAGTTAATTTCCACTTTTTACGGATTATTTATTTCACTGTTTACTTATTTTAAAATGATTACAATTAATTATGACATAGCTTCTATGTATAATTTTTGTGCTTTAGGATTTGTTTTGATTTTATTAAATTTCAATACACATTTCATTCGACAAGTTTACATATCAACAATGTAATTTCTATATTTTTATATTGTGTGTTTATCTTTAGGCTTTTTATATGTATATTTATGTACTGAGGAAGACCGAGTAAGATTGAAACGTTTGCATTGATTTATTATGTTCATTTGAATAAGAAATAAATTAAACTTTGTCAACACCTCATAATTATGTCTCGTTAGTTGGCCCACTACATTTTGTTAATATACATACATATATACAGAATGTTTAAACAAGATGGAGATCCCTGAATAACTACAAAAATAGGCTAGCTCTCGAAATAAGAATATGCAATAAAAATGGAGGTTCCCATCAAAAAATTTCAAGGTGATTTCTACGTGACTTTGACAACGCTATTCAAGATCATACAGGTATTGGTATATAATGCGTCACTAAATCCTGCAACTTTTGTTTAAAACAATTTTTTCTATCTAGCATAGTTTTGGAGTTATTCAGGAGTCTCAACTTTTTTAACACCTTATATATGTATATAAATTATTATATATGTATATAAATTATACTGATATATGTATATAAATTATACTGATATATGCATATATATGTATATATTAATATATATATATATATATATATATATATAATTATATATATATATAATATATATAAGGAGGATGAGAGCGCGTCAAACCATAGTACGATTTGAAAGCGCATAGATGCAGCGGTGAAAAAAGTTTCGTGGTTACTTTCTTGTATTAGAAGTGTTAGTGGTATAATAGTGAATAAAAGAAATAATGGAAAACATCGAGCAGAATGAACGCGACCTGTTGGAGCGGTCCCATCAAATCACCACCTTGGGCGAATATTTTGAATGGGCGCTGCGCTGCGAGGACTTTATCAAACTGCTCGAAGAACGCAGTCGTGTCAAGCGTCCGCGACTCTCCATTGGATATAGACAATCTTTGGTTGCTAGAATCGCGCGACTCGAGGGTGCAAAGACTCGATTGCAGAGACAGTTTATACCCAGTGGTGGTAATTACAGTGGCGGTAATTACAGTGGCGATAATAACACGGGAAGACTCGTTTGGCGAGAGATCGATACCGCGTTCGAAAATCGGATACTGACAGGTGCGGTGATTAACGCAGACTATATCGAACCGCGACAATTTTTGGAAGACGCTAGTAGTGTAGTACTCGAGCAAGATGTTATAAAAATATACAACTGTGCAAAAGTAAATACCGTGTTCAACGGTGAGTTTGTGTCCGGTGATAAACGCGCCAACAAAAGTATTAACACGAGAAATTATGAACTCTTTCGCACGTCCGATTTACGCGAGTGGTATGAGCGGCATGTCATCGAATCTACATTGGCGTCTCTCGAAGAGTTTCAGGAACTTGATAGCGGATGGGCATTGTCACGAATCCTTGATCTTACGGTTAACGTTAACAAGTGCAATCCTAGGCGTGCTGGGTGTTATTTAAACTTGCCGCGAGAAATTGTGACGAAGAGAGCAGTGGTGAACGTGCGATCAACGGAAAATGCATGTTTCGCATGGTCAGTGGTGGCCGCTCTGTACCCCGCAGAAAGACATGTGGAAGGAGAATTTTCATATCCTCATTACACGACAGTGTTAAATCTTCAGGACATTGAGTTTCCGATGACGTTAAACCAAATTAAAAAGTTTGAATTGGCAAATAACATCTCAATCAACGTCTACGGCATTGAGAGGAAGAAAGAACTATTTATTCTTCCGATACAGCTCACTGATTGGAAGAGAGAAAAACATGTAAATATGCTGTATGTGGAGGAGGACGACAGCGTTGGGCATTTCGCGTATATAAAAAATTTATCCCGGCTTGTCAGCACGCAACTGAGCAAACATGACCACAAGAAATATATCTGCGATCGGTATGTATATTTATTGCAAATTATATAATAATTGTAAATAAAATTGTAAATAAAATTGTAATTTTTTTTCTTTCACAGATGCTTGCACTTCTTTAATTTGAGCGAAAAATTGGAGGCTCACATTGCGGACTGTCGAGAAATGAACGACTGCGCTATCCGATTACCAAGTGATAAAGACAAGTGGCTCGGCTTCGACAACTACAACAGAAAGGAGCGACTTCCCTTCGTGGTGTACGCCGACTTGGAGTGTGTACTGAGGAAGACACCGGAACACGTGTCATACGATCAACATCACGAGGTATTCAGCATCGCTTATTATATACATTGTTCGTACGACAACATTACTATACTCATACACCACACACGTACGTTATCGCTGTCGTCGTCGTACGTGCAATCTAATGGTGATCTCTTCTCCTCGAAAATCGAGCAATCGTCTGTCCTGGTCGACAACGCGTAACGTTAAATCCGTAATGCTCCGCACGATGATCGGCAGGTAAATGATGTGCGCCGGTGTTTCCGATATCTTATATCCTGGTGGTACCCTCGGTGAAAATTCATGTATCGTATGAACGAGTTTGCCGTTGCTGTACGCGCCCGCGGTCACATTACATTCTACGCGGATAATGTTCACGTTGATAATATTAATCGGCATGTCCGACTTGTACCATTTTCGCGGCTGCAGTATACGGTTCGAGAATCCCAGCAGCGATCCAATGTTGTTAGGCTTGCTAAAATTCATTCTGTAGGCGCATTTGATCTCGCTCCTCATCGTATTATAATTAGCGCGGAGCACTATCGGATATTCTCCATCTTCAAAGTCACCGTCGTCATTCGTCCGAATATGCGTGATGTCAGCGTGTTTTTTATCATCGTCACGAACAGCGTGTCGCGGACGTTTTCGTAAAATTGCATGTTTCAAAAACTCATGTATCGCTTGCAGCTCGTACGATCCCTCGGGAATCGTAATTTCCGCGTCATCTTTGCCAAAGTAAAATTTATTATTCGAGGAATTCACGTTCGATATCGTATGATAAGTCTCAAAATCCGCTAGACCTAGCTCGTATTCATCGTCGCTCAAATCTACGGCGGGAAAGTAGTTTACCGCGAGAACACTACTCTTCCCGGTCAGTGTGAATGTCATAGACATGTTGACAAAACTGTTAAACGAATACTGAGTTAAATAGCGCAATGTCAGTCTTTAAATTCACATGCATCGACCGCTCGGAGAAACTGTAAGCACAATTGTCCACAGATGCTTTGATTGTAAGTTTGAACAGGTGTGTAATTGTATTGTATCTTTGTTACATTTAAATATCGCACCAATTCATTCGGCGGTCGAAGATTGCCGAAACTGTCAAAATATATAGCGCGATCTCCCTCAGCTCTTTGCATACGCTACCCAATGAGTACCCGATCCTTTAGCGTTATCCAAATTTACGATGCCGCTCTCGTTTCGATATATACCACCGATCGGTAATGAATCACGCATGAAAACACCTCTAAAATACGGAATGTGCATACGTTTTGCCAGTTGTAGCAATTGTATGTTGGTAGTTACGCCCTGTGGCATTTTTAGCGTCTCTTTGACGTTTTTTTTCCCCCTTTTTTCTCGTTGAAACTCCTCGTCCGTGTTTGTATGGAGCGAGATACAATCCGTGACCTTCCATGGCGCGATTGTGACGTAGCATCTCTTGCAACTGACGTTGTGCAGCTTTTCCGTCGTTCACCATCTTTGCTACACCAGCCGCTCCACCGACCAGAGATCCGAGCGCGCCCAACATTGGTAGAATCGGCAATACACCCCCAATGGGTTGATACCTCGATCGCCTCTGGCTAATCGCTTTTGTAGTCGCGTGCCCGGACCGCAAAAGTGATAGCCGGGGATATGGAATTCGATCGGAAGTGCGTTTATCGCGAGATTTAATAGGCCTCTACCTATTTTTTTTCGCTGACATTCGCTGCAATCCTTTATCATCGGCGCTGGACCGTCGATGTGCGTTTGCTGCCACGGTCGATTGTAATGTTCGAAACAGCGGCGACAGGCCTGAACCTCCAAATCAGCCTTTATATATTCCGGAAGCTTGTCCCACACGTAGTGGATGTGATTTTCACATTGCAGTAAAACTGCTTTTGGCACAAATTGCAGCTGTTCGGCGCTTAAACCGTGAATATCGGAAGCACTTGTTAGCAGAACAAACATTTTTTCGTTACTGAGCGATTCGTGGTTTCGCGCAGCTATAAATAGGCAAGCGTTCGATTCAATCGGGGAGTGGGAAAATGAGATTCGTGCGACAACCTTTCGCGATACGCGTGACGAATTACGACGCCAGATTACGATCGATGGGGGACAACGCGGAGATGCGTAGACACGGTACGATACTGCCGACTACTATACGCGCGATCGTTTGCGGCCCCTCGAATTGCGGTAAAACTAACGTGTTGATTAGTTTGATAGAAAGCCCGCACGGCGTCCGCTTTGAAAACGTGTACGTGTACTCAAAGTCACTGCAACAGCCAAAATATCAGTATCTGGAGAATTTGTTGACGTCGATCGATGAAATCGGCTATTTTACATTCTCCAATAACAGTGACGTCATTTCACCGAGCGAAGCATGTCCAAACTCGATTTTCGTTTTCGATGACGTGGCGTGCGACAAACAAAATACGATAAGAGAATACTTTTCAATGGGACGCCACTCGAACGTCGACTGCTTCTATCTCTGTCAAACATACGCAAGAATACCGAAACATCTTATACGCGACAACGCAAACCTGCTAATCTTGTTTAAACAGGATGGTACCAACTTGAAACATGTGTACAATGATCACGTGAATACTGACATGTCATACGAGGATTTCAGTGAATTATGTCGTACTTGTTGGCAGCAAAAGTATGGATTTCTAGTGATAGATAAGGATAGCTCGCTTACGAACGGCCGATACAGAAACGGATTTAACGTGTTCGCGATACCGCAAAACAATTAGTCGTTGCCGATGTTCTGTCGAGAGAGGTGAAACACGAGCGTTCGACACTCTACCGACATGGCTGAGAACGATAATATTCGCGAGCGTGAAAAGATAGCGAAGGAGATTGCGAAAACGAGTGAATCAATCCGCAAGAAATATCGCGCTTTGAAGACCGGTAAGATCGATGACGATATCGCGATCAAGACCCATTTTAGACCTATTATTGAGCCGCTACAAAAGATTGTCGACAACTCGATCGCGGTGAAAAACGAGCCGGAAAGTACCGCAAAGATTAAAATCTTACCCATCAAGCGGTACAAGGAGGAGGAGGAGGAGGAGGAGGAAGAGGAAGAGGAGAAGGATGATGCGACACCGAAAAAGAGGAAACGGTCAAACCCGAATCGCTCATCGACACAGCGTACATCGGATGCTTTACAGGATGAACCGATGATAACCTCTACACCGTTCGCGACAACGAGAATCGTACAACCTATACCCGAAACACTCGCAAACGAAAATGTTTTCGAAACCTCGGGCAGCACGCTCGAAACATCGTTTGTTCGAAACACATTACAAACGCTGGAAGGTCAAGAAATGTTGCGAAAGCACTTGGGACCACTGGGACAAGAGTACATGAGCACTCTCCTCGGTGGCGACAAAGAAAGGAAAATCGATCACGTGTACGGTGTCTATTTCGACAAGGATGAAATGCGTCTCGGTAACAAACGATTCGACATTGACAAATATGACTCTATAATTATAGATAAAGTGAGGTACATTGGTACACCAGGATTATACGAATTGATCTTCAAGAGAATTCCCGATGATGACATTTACACGGAGGATGATATGCGTAAATACAAGAGCATATTATTGGCGACGAACGCGCATAAACGCAATTATGACACACAAGGCCAATTACGAAGCAACAGGGGATACAAGTACAAACATATAATCGCACCATTGATATCGATTGAAAAGAAAAAATCTGGAAAGGGAGTATTCATGCCTCACGCGATGGCGCTAACCGACAATAAGATCGATTACATACACTGGGATGACCCCAACGAGCTAGTGGATCGGGTACGATTGCTGGACGCTTCGCGCCGAGCTGGCCACAACGCTCACGACAATGAGATCCTGTCGATCATCGAGGAACTTCGCGAAGCAGGCATTATTATAAATTGAATGGTGTCTCGACAAATCTAATCAGTCGATCAGCGTCACTCGTATCGGGGAAAAAAAATGCCTATCAACAAATTTGGATTATTCGAACCAAGAAATGATGCAACCGGCACAAGCGGTTCTTGGGATAGATTGGTGAAAAGTTATGTGCACGAAAACGCTCTGTGTCGCGTCGTTACGGACTATGACGCAAGGTCGCGAAAGATTCGTCGTGTAGCGCAACCTGAGGCTGACACCGATGCCGTCAACAAACTGTATGTGGAATCCTGCGTTAAAAGATTGATAAATCAACAGAAAGAATCAGATGAGAAGCTGACTTCATTCGAGAAGGATGTGCGGGCAATACAGATTGTGATAAACGAACTTCAACGCGCGGCTAACGCTAACTCAGAAACGGCTATCAACCTGAATGAGCAGCAGTGAACGGGTTAGGAGCGGCTATCGAACGGTTATCGAACATCTACGAAGGGTTATCGAACGGCTACGAACAATTATCGAACAGCTACGAAGGATTATCGAACTACCATCTAACTACAATGAGTGGTAGTGAACGGCCTAGCAACAGCTGCGAACGAGGCTATGAACGGCCTAGCAACAGCGAACGAGGCTACCAACAACTCAAGCAGGGCTGCGAACGAGGCTACGAACAAGTCTTTAAAGGCTACATGCAAGGCTACAAACAACTCAAACAGGGCTGCGAACGGGTCAGTAACGGCTGCGAACGGGTCAGGAGAGGCTACGAACGGGTTAGAAACGACTGTGAACAAGGCAGCGAACGAATCAAGAACGATTTTCGAATGGGTCAAGAACGGAAGTAAACAACGCAAGAACGGCTCAAGAACGGCTCAAGAACGGCTCAAGAACGACTACGAACGGCTCAAGAACGGTTCAAGAACGGCTCAAGAACGGGTCAGGAACGGCTCATGAATGGGTCAGGAACGGCTCAAGAACGGGTCAGGAACGGCTCAAGTACTCTGCGTTGATACCACTGCTT
>NW_028141171.1:432782-566950 GCF_030444845.1 Prenolepis imparis
AGCAGTGGTATCAACGCAGAGTACTAAAACTAACGTGTTGATTAGTTTGATAGAAAGCCCGCACGGCGTCCGCTTTGAAAACGTGTACGTGTACTCAAAGTCACTGCAACAGCCAAAATATCAGTATCTGGAGAATTTGTTGACACGTCGATCAACGCAAGTACTGGCTACATTCTCCAATAACAGTGACGTCATTTCACCGAGCGAAGCATGTCCAAACTCGATTTTCGTTTTCGATGACGTGGCGTGCGACAAACAAAATACGATAAGAGAATACTTTTCAATGGGACGCCACTCGAACGTCGACTGCTTCTATCTCTGTCAAACATACGCAAGAATACCGAAACATCTTATACGCGACAACGCAAACCTGCTAATCTTGTTTAAACAGGATGGTACCAACTTGAAACATGTGTACAATGATCACGTGAATACTGACATGTCATACGAGGATTTCAGTGAATTATGTCGTACTTGTTGGCAGCAAAAGTATGGATTTCTAGTGATAGATAAGGATAGCTCGCTTACGAACGGCCGATACAGAAACGGATTTAACGTGTTCGCGATACCGCAAAACAATTAGTCGTTGCCGATGTTCTGTCGAGAGAGGTGAAACACGAGCGTTCGACACTCTACCGACATGGCTGAGAACGATAATATTCGCGAGCGTGAAAAGATAGCGAAGGAGATTGCGAAAACGAGTGAATCAATCCGCAAGAAATATCGCGCTTTGAAGACCGGTAAGATCGATGACGATATCGCGATCAAGACCCATTTTAGACCTATTATTGAGCCGCTACAAAAGATTGTCGACAACTCGATCGCGGTGAAAAACGAGCCGGAAAGTACCGCAAAGATTAAAATCTTACCCATCAAGCGGTACAAGGAGGAGGAGGAGGAGGAGGAGGAAGAGGAAGAGGAGAAGGATGATGCGACACCGAAAAAGAGGAAACGGTCAAACCCGAATCGCTCATCGACACAGCGTACATCGGATGCTTTACAGGATGAACCGATGATAACCTCTACACCGTTCGCGACAACGAGAATCGTACAACCTATACCCGAAACACTCGCAAACGAAAATGTTTTCGAAACCTCGGGCAGCACGCTCGAAACATCGTTTGTTCGAAACACATTACAAACGCTGGAAGGTCAAGAAATGTTGCGAAAGCACTTGGGACCACTGGGACAAGAGTACATGAGCACTCTCCTCGGTGGCGACAAAGAAAGGAAAATCGATCACGTGTACGGTGTCTATTTCGACAAGGATGAAATGCGTCTCGGTAACAAACGATTCGACATTGACAAATATGACTCTATAATTATAGATAAAGTGAGGTACATTGGTACACCAGGATTATACGAATTGATCTTCAAGAGAATTCCCGATGATGACATTTACACGGAGGATGATATGCGTAAATACAAGAGCATATTATTGGCGACGAACGCGCATAAACGCAATTATGACACACAAGGCCAATTACGAAGCAACAGGGGATACAAGTACAAACATATAATCGCACCATTGATATCGATTGAAAAGAAAAAATCTGGAAAGGGAGTATTCATGCCTCACGCGATGGCGCTAACCGACAATAAGATCGATTACATACACTGGGATGACCCCAACGAGCTAGTGGATCGGGTACGATTGCTGGACGCTTCGCGCCGAGCTGGCCACAACGCTCACGACAATGAGATCCTGTCGATCATCGAGGAACTTCGCGAAGCAGGCATTATTATAAATTGAATGGTGTCTCGACAAATCTAATCAGTCGATCAGCGTCACTCGTATCGGGGAAAAAAAATGCCTATCAACAAATTTGGATTATTCGAACCAAGAAATGATGCAACCGGCACAAGCGGTTCTTGGGATAGATTGGTGAAAAGTTATGTGCACGAAAACGCTCTGTGTCGCGTCGTTACGGACTATGACGCAAGGTCGCGAAAGATTCGTCGTGTAGCGCAACCTGAGGCTGACACCGATGCCGTCAACAAACTGTATGTGGAATCCTGCGTTAAAAGATTGATAAATCAACAGAAAGAATCAGATGAGAAGCTGACTTCATTCGAGAAGGATGTGCGGGCAATACAGATTGTGATAAACGAACTTCAACGCGCGGCTAACGCTAACTCAGAAACGGCTATCAACCTGAATGAGCAGCAGTGAACGGGTTAGGAGCGGCTATCGAACGGTTATCGAACATCTACGAAGGGTTATCGAACGGCTACGAACAATTATCGAACAGCTACGAAGGATTATCGAACTACCATCTAACTACAATGAGTGGTAGTGAACGGCCTAGCAACAGCTGCGAACGAGGCTATGAACGGCCTAGCAACAGCGAACGAGGCTACCAACAACTCAAGCAGGGCTGCGAACGAGGCTACGAACAAGTCTTTAAAGGCTACATGCAAGGCTACAAACAACTCAAACAGGGCTGCGAACGGGTCAGTAACGGCTGCGAACGGGTCAGGAGAGGCTACGAACGGGTTAGAAACGACTGTGAACAAGGCAGCGAACGAATCAAGAACGATTTTCGAATGGGTCAAGAACGGAAGTAAACAACGCAAGAACGGCTCAAGAACGGCTCAAGAACGGCTCAAGAACGACTACGAACGGCTCAAGAACGGTTCAAGAACGGCTCAAGAACGGGTCAGGAACGGCTCATGAATGGGTCAGGAACGGCTCAAGAACGGGTCAGGAACGGCTCAAGAACGGGTCAGGAACGGCTCAAGAACGGGTCAGGAACTGCTCAAGAACGGGTCAGGAACGGCTACGAACGGGTCAGGAACGGCTACGATATGTAAAATAGCCGATTTCATCGATCGACGTCAACAAATTCTCCAGATACTGATATTTTGGCTGTTGCAGTGACTTTGAGTACACGTACACGTTTTCAAAGCGGACGCCGTGCGGGCTTTCTATCAAACTAATCAACACGTTAGTTTTACCGCAATTCGAGGGGCCGCAAACGATCGCGCGTATAGTAGTCGGCAGTATCGTACCGTGTCTACGCATCTCCGCGTTGTCCCCCATCGATCGTAATCTGGCGTCGTAATTCGTCACGCGTATCGCGAAAGGTTGTCGCACGAATCTCATTTTCCCACTCCCCGATTGAATCGAACGCTTGCCTATTTATAGCTGCGCGAAACCACGAATCGCTCAGTAACGAAAAAATGTTTGTTCTGCTAACAAGTGCTTCCGATATTCACGGTTTAAGCGCCGAACAGCTGCAATTTGTGCCAAAAGCAGTTTTACTGCAATGTGAAAATCACATCCACTACGTGTGGGACAAGCTTCCGGAATATATAAAGGCTGATTTGGAGGTTCAGGCCTGTCGCCGCTGTTTCGAACATTACAATCGACCGTGGCAGCAAACGCACATCGACGGTCCAGCGCCGATGATAAAGGATTGCAGCGAATGTCAGCGAAAAAAAATAGGTAGAGGCCTATTAAATCTCGCGATAAACGCACTTCCGATCGAATTCCATATCCCCGGCTATCACTTTTGCGGTCCGGGCACGCGACTACAAAAGCGATTAGCCAGAGGCGATCGAGGTATCAACCCATTGGGGGTGTATTGCCGATTCTACCAATGTTGGGCGCGCTCGGATCTCTGGTCGGTGGAGCGGCTGGTGTAGCAAAGATGGTGAACGACGGAAAAGCTGCACAACGTCAGTTGCAAGAGATGCTACGTCACAATCGCGCCATGGAAGGTCACGGATTGTATCTCGCTCCATACAAACACGGACGAGGAGTTTCAACGAGAAAAAAGGGGGAAAAAAAACGTCAAAGAGACGCTAAAAATGCCACAGGGCGTAACTACCAACATACAATTGCTACAACTGGCAAAACGTATGCACATTCCGTATTTTAGAGGTGTTTTCATGCGTGATTCATTACCGATCGGTGGTATATATCGAAACGAGAGCGGCATCGTAAATTTGGATAACGCTAAAGGATCGGGTACTCATTGGGTAGCGTATGCAAAGAGCTGAGGGAGATCGCGCTATATATTTTGACAGTTTCGGCAATCTTCGACCGCCGAATGAATTGGTGCGATATTTAAATGTAACAAAGATACAATACAATTACACACCTGTTCAAACTTACAATCAAAGCATCTGTGGACAATTGTGCTTACAGTTTCTCCGAGCGGTCGATGCATGTGAATTTAAAGACTGACATTGCGCTATTTAACTCAGTATTCGTTTAACAGTTTTGTCAACATGTCTATGACATTCACACTGACCGGGAAGAGTAGTGTTCTCGCGGTAAACTACTTTCCCGCCGTAGATTTGAGCGACGATGAATACGAGCTAGGTCTAGCGGATTTTGAGACTTATCATACGATATCGAACGTGAATTCCTCGAATAATAAATTTTACTTTGGCAAAGATGACGCGGAAATTACGATTCCCGAGGGATCGTACGAGCTGCAAGCGATACATGAGTTTTTGAAACATGCAATTTTACGAAAACGTCCGCGACACGCTGTTCGTGACGATGATAAAAAACACGCTGACATCACGCATATTCGGACGAATGACGACGGTGACTTTGAAGATGGAGAATATCCGATAGTGCTCCGCGCTAATTATAATACGATGAGGAGCGAGATCAAATGCGCCTACAGAATGAATTTTAGCAAGCCTAACAACATTGGATCGCTGCTGGGATTCTCGAACCGTATACTGCAGCCGCGAAAATGGTACAAGTCGGACATGCCGATTAATATTATCAACGTGAACATTATCCGCGTAGAATGTAATGTGACCGCGGGCGCGTACAGCAACGGCAAACTCGTTCATACGATACATGAATTTTCACCGAGGGTACCACCAGGATATAAGATATCGGAAACACCGGCGCACATCATTTACCTGCCGATCATCGTGCGGAGCATTACGGATTTAACGTTACGCGTTGTCGACCAGGACAGACGATTGCTCGATTTTCGAGGAGAAGAGATCACCATTAGATTGCACGTACGACGACGACAGCGATAACGTACGTGTGTGGTGTATGAGTATAGTAATGTTGTCGTACGAACAATGTATATAATAAGCGATGCTGAATACCTCGTGATGTTGATCGTATGACACGTGTTCCGGTGTCTTCCTCAGTACACACTCCAAGTCGGCGTACACCACGAAGGGAAGTCGCTCCTTTCTGTTGTAGTTGTCGAAGCCGAGCCACTTGTCTTTATCACTTGGTAATCGGATAGCGCAGTCGTTCATTTCTCGACAGTCCGCAATGTGAGCCTCCAATTTTTCGCTCAAATTAAAGAAGTGCAAGCATCTGTGAAAGAAAAAAAATTACAATTTTATTTACAATTTTATTTACAATTATTATATAATTTGCAATAAATATACATACCGATCGCAGATATATTTCTTGTGGTCATGTTTGCTCAGTTGCGTGCTGACAAGCCGGGATAAATTTTTTATATACGCGAAATGCCCAACGCTGTCGTCCTCCTCCACATACAGCATATTTACATGTTTTTCTCTCTTCCAATCAGTGAGCTGTATCGGAAGAATAAATAGTTCTTTCTTCCTCTCAATGCCGTAGACGTTGATTGAGATGTTATTTGCCAATTCAAACTTTTTAATTTGGTTTAACGTCATCGGAAACTCAATGTCCTGAAGATTTAACACTGTCGTGTAATGAGGATATGAAAATTCTCCTTCCACATGTCTTTCTGCGGGGTACAGAGCGGCCACCACTGACCATGCGAAACATGCATTTTCCGTTGATCGCACGTTCACCACTGCTCTCTTCGTCACAATTTCTCGCGGCAAGTTTAAATAACACCCAGCACGCCTAGGATTGCACTTGTTAACGTTAACCGTAAGATCAAGGATTCGTGACAATGCCCATCCGCTATCAAGTTCCTGAAACTCTTCGAGAGACGCCAATGTAGATTCGATGACATGCCGCTCATACCACTCGCGTAAATCGGACGTGCGAAAGAGTTCATAATTTCTCGTGTTAATACTTTTGTTGGCGCGTTTATCACCGGACACAAACTCACCGTTGAACACGGTATTTACTTTTGCACAGTTGTATATTTTTATAACATCTTGCTCGAGTACTACACTACTAGCGTCTTCCAAAAATTGTCGCGGTTCGATATAGTCTGCGTTAATCACCGCACCTGTCAGTATCCGATTTTCGAACGCGGTATCGATCTCTCGCCAAACGAGTCTTCCCGTGTTATTATCGCCACTGTAATTACCGCCACTGTAATTACCACCACTGGGTATAAACTGTCTCTGCAATCGAGTCTTTGCACCCTCGAGTCGCGCGATTCTAGCAACCAAAGATTGTCTATATCCAATGGAGAGTCGCGGACGCTTGACACGACTGCGTTCTTCGAGCAGTTTGATAAAGTCCTCGCAGCGCAGCGCCCATTCAAAATATTCGCCCAAGGTGGTGATTTGATGGGACCGCTCCAACAGGTCGCGTTCATTCTGCTCGATGTTTTCCATTATTTCTTTTATTCACTATTATACCACTAACACTTCTAATACAAGAAAGTAACCACGAAACTTTTTTCACCGCTGCATCTATGCGCTTTCAAATCGTACTATGGTTTGACGCGCTCTCATCCTCCTTATATATATTATATATATATGTAATTATATATGTATGTCAAGAGGTAGCTTTCGGGACGATTTTTAGAATGCATCGGCAGTTTTGAGAACTCTTGGTGGTTTTCAAGTCAGTCCTGAAAGCCATATATGTTTATCGGCATTTTTAGGAACTGTCCTAAAAACTACCATTCTTTAATTTCTTTATATAAAGTCCTTAAAATTGCCAATAAATATAAAAATTTTATACTAAATACATTTAATTGTTATTATTTAAAAGATAAGCTTTATATATGTTGTATATATTTATAAACAATTTAGTTACAGTACTAATTACTTGGTTAATCTTATATAAAGTAAATATATAGTCTTTTAGTCAACTTTGCTATATATGTTTTTAAAACTGCCGTTAGACATCTTTGCAAATATAAATAAATGATTAAGTAAAAATTATAATTTTAGTATGTTTTAAAGAAGAATAATTAAAGATGTTTTAAAATAAGATCAATATTTAAACATTTTGATATTTTTTTGTTAAAAACTAATTGATCTGCAAACTACCATTTTACTGTATATATAATATAAACCTATCATTTGCGCCAGATCTTTTAATACTTTTGCTTTTCATACATCCATATGATTTAAATAATTCATTAAGACCTTACGAACTTCTAATAACTCATTAAGGCCCGTATTCATAATCCGTTCTTATATTTAAGATCGTCTTAAGACATCGTTCAATCAATCAAGAGATGCTATGCGGCCATTTGATTGGTTGAACGAGGTCTTAAGACGATTTTAAATATAAGAACGGACTATGAATACGGGCCTAAGTGTCGATCTTAGAAGAATAAATACTTATGGAAAAATTGTAAGTTGATTGACTATCGCATCGTTTTTTGCCGCGTAGCAAGTGTTGCCGCGTTATAGCTGTCACTGTGTTTTGAGTGTAGTTTCTGAATGCAGCCTAAGAAATAGATAGTAAAATATCCTCTTTTAATTTGTGAGACACAGTGTTACACAATGTATTCTTTGAGCAAAAATAAAAATAATTATAAAATAATGCGTAAAAAAAAAAGAAAAACCAGAGGATGGATAATATCTAGTAGTAAGTAGATAAAATTATGTAAAATTTTATATATGTAATTATATCTATGTATCCAGTAAACATTAAATACTAACTAAATTACATTAAATACTAAATAATAACATAACATCTATGTTATAATTTTCTACTGACTATTATTGTAACTGCAACAATGTAATATGCCTTCTATCTATGTAACAGTTAGTGAGAAATTATAACATTGAGGTTATATTACTGTTACTTACTGGGTAATACTTGTTAAGTAATAATTTTGTATACAAATATTGTTTTAAGAAAGTTATATGGCTCTTGAAGAAATTGCTAAAAATCTGAGGAATAATATACCAAAAATATATTTAAAACGAATCGACTTAAGTATCACTTCAAGTTCTATGGAAAGTAATGAAGGTGACAAAAAGTTTTATATCAATATATTATTTTTTATATCAATTTTATTTCTTCTAAAAATATATAAATTATTTTTTAGATTTTGATACTAATTTGTTAAGAAATACAGAAAAAAGCAATCAACAAGGTATGCGTTTTGATATTCATGTTTATATAAACTTATTTCTTTATAAAAGTAATATGCGTAGAAAAGCAATACGTAGCTGAGATATTTAGCTATCTTTTATTTAGTATTTTTTCATAAAATATTAATTATCAATCATTTAGAATAATTATAGTTTCTTTTTTAGATATTCAACTAAGTATTTCTGAAATATCTCCAGAAAAAAGTAATCAAGGTGTGTGCTTTGATCCATGTTTATATAAACTTATTTCTTCATAAAAGTAATATGCGTAGAAAAGTAGTATGTAGCTGAGATATTTACCTATCTTTTATTTAATATTCTTTTTATAAAAATATTAATTATCAATCATTTGGAATAATTATAGTTCCTTTTTTAGATATTCAACCAAATATTTCTGAAATATCTCTAGAAAAAAGTAATCAACAAGGTATGCGCTTTGATATCCATGTTTATATAAACTTATATCTTCATAAAAGTAATATGCGTAGAAAAGCAATACGTAGCTGAGATATTTAGCTATCTTTTATTTAGTATTTTTTCATAAAATATTAATTATCAATCATTTAGAATAATTATAGTTCCTTTTTTAGATATTCAACTAAGTATTTCTGAAATATCTCCAGAAAAAAGTAATCAAGGTGTGTGCTTTGATCCATGTTTATATAAACTTATTTCTTCATAAAAGTAATATGCGTAGAAAAGTAGTATGTAGCTGAGATATTTACCTATCTTTTATTTAATATTCTTTTTATAAAAATATTAATTATCAATCATTTCGAATAATTATAGTTCCTTTTTTAGATATTCAACCAAATATTTCTGAAATATCTCTAGAAAAAAGTAATCAACAAGGTATGCGCTTTGATATCCATATTTATATAAACTTATGTCTTCATAAAAGTAATATGCGTAGAAAAGTAGTATGTAGTTGAGATATTTATCTATCTTTTATTTAATATTCTTTTCATAAAAATATTAATTATCAATCATTTGGAATAATTATAGTTCCTTTATTAGATATTCAACCAAATATTTCTGAAATATCTCCAGAAAAAAGTAATCAACAAGGTATGCGTTTTGATTCATGTTTATATAAACTTATTTCTTCATAAAAATGACATGCACAGAAAAATAATAACATTATTTGGTATAATTAGTTCTTTTTTTAGATGTTCAACCAAGTATTTCTCAAACTAATCTTTTTGAAATACTAAATGATAAAACAATTGATAATACAGGTAATATAACTAATTTAAATATTGAAATGTTATGTTTAACTGCATGATAAGCATTATTACATATAAATATAAATATTCTATATCCATTTTTGATAATAATAATACTAATTTTGTTACAATTGTATTTTTGAATAAATTTTTGGAAATTTTAAATTTTAAATAAACAAGAAACAGCCTATCTACAAAATAATATTTATAATTCATATTCAGTTTATTATTTTAATTTTGAAGTTAACTTGCTTAATTAATATTACAATATTAATTAAATATTTTAATTTACAAGCAAATTTATCATGAATTTTAATTATTTTTTAGATTTAAATATTAATTTTTCTATGAACGAGGATATCTCTTTGGAACATATATTGAATTCATCTTTTATTACTTTAGCAGAAATAAATGCTCAATATAATGAAGTGACAGAAATAATAAATGACTCCAATGGTAAAGTATTGTATAATAATTTAATTGTTTTTATGTAAACTAGTGGTCATATGTCACATAAATTATATGGATATAATGAATTTATACAAGAGAGTGTGTATATGTGTGAGAGAGAAACTTCTTTTATTTAATTATTATAGTTAAAAAATAATTGCTAATTAGTTAATCTAGTATGTATGTACTAGTTAATCTATTATGATTTATTCTCGTAGGTATTAATTCTAATGTTGCAGAAGACAATATTCAAAATAAAACTTTAAAACTTTGTCAAATAACAACAGTTAACCAACAAGGTAACAATACAATTTATATCTATTTGCTTCCAAATTAAACGTTGTTACATATAATTTTATAACGAACATAATATGGTTATTTTAATATAATGTATTATTAATAGATTAATATGTATAGTTATATGTATATTTTGTTATATAATGTCATGCCAAAGTTTTGATATTAGATACACAAGCAAAATCTTTAAAAAATCCTTAAGAACTATAAATAAAGATAAATTAATCAAACAGATAATTTAATAAATTAGATTAAATTCTTTATTTTATTGAACTTTTTGAAGAACTTATAAGGTATCTGTTTATAAATAATTACAATTAAAAAGTTTCATAACTTTAATAATATTATAGAAAGCTCTCTATAAACATATAGCATATATAATAGTTTTGAAATTTATTTTTAAGTATTTTAAGTATTCTAAGTATTCTATTTTTCTCTTTTGTATCTTTGATATAATTATTGATATTGAAAATAATATATATATATATATATCTATTACACATTAATATATATATATATCTATTATACATTAATATAACACATTAATGTATATTCATTACGTATTACATCAAAAATTATACATTTTGATTTCAGACAATATTTATGAAGACAGTGAGGATTACAATAATGATCCAGATTATGATGTTTCCAATGATTCAGATGATGAATCAAATATTTCTATTTCTGAAAGCTTTGATAAAAATGAAAAGTCTAATACTACAAATGATAGTCTTAATACCTCGAAATATACTTATGAAGAAAAAGCAAATTGTGATGATACAAATCTTATTGTGCTTAAATCTCAAGAGAAAGGACAAAATAAAAAATATTTTTGCAAGTATTGCAAAAAATTACAAACTAAATTCGCACGACACTTAGAGACTGTCCATAAAAATGAGGAAGAGGTAAAAAAATTTATTTTGCTTCCTAAAGGTAAATATAATATATAATAATCTATACACATCATTTTGAATCAAATGTTGCATTATACATATCTTTATTAAAAAATGTTTATATTATTTTTCTTTTATTTTTATATTATTTTTCTTAGGTAATTCAGAAAGAAAGGCCATCATAGAGACTATTAGAAAAGAAAGTAATTTTATATATAATACTAGTTCGCAGTTTAATACAGGAGAATTGATAGTATCTCGGAGACCTTCGAAAATTAACAAACCTGCATCAGAATATATTTGTTGCCCAAAGTGTAAGGGCTTTTATACAAAAAATAATGTAAGACATCACTTTCAAAATTGCAACAAAAGAAGTATTGGCAGACATGTTATGGTACTTGGTAGAAAAGTACAAGCACGGATACACACTAAAGCCAGTGATATGGTTAGAAAAGTAATCTTCCCAATTATGAGAGATGACAATGTGTGTAGAATAATAAGATATGATGAGTTAGTGATACTTCGCGCAAATAAATTATGTAATAAATTTAGGAATCAACGCCACCATGATATGATAAGAGCAGAATTAAGACTTTTAGGTCGTTACTTAATTTCTATTAAGAAATTTAATTCAAATATCACTAATTTTGCCTCAATATATCAACCATGCAATTATGATTCATGCATTTTAGATGCTAAAGATGTAGCTCAATTTAATCCTGATACTAATAAATTTAAAACACCGTCTGTCGCTACACGACTTGGTACGCTCTTAAAAAAATTAGGAAACATATTATGTACTGAATATATAAAAAAAGATGATAATGAGGGTTTAAGAAAGGTAGAAAATTTCTTGAAACTTTTAGAAGAAGATTATGGAGCAACAATAAATAAAATAGCAGAGGAAACTGTAACGCAAAATAAAAGACATAATAAAATTGAATTACCAAATATGGAGGATATACAGAAATTATATAATTATTTAAAAGAAGAAAGAAACATATTGTATAGTGAGCTTATTAAATCTTATAATTACAGTACATGGTTAGAATTATTAAAAATTACGCTTATTTCTATGCAAGTTTATAACAGAAGAAGAGCAGGTGAAATAGAAAAAGTTCTAATAGAAGATTACAAATGTTATAAAAGTGTAGGAGAACACACAGATTCCGAAGTGTACAGTTCATTATCAGAGGCTGGAAAAGAGGTAATATTATTTTAATAATTATTAAATAAATAAATTATTGCGTTAAAATATATTTTATATCTAATAATTTATATTTTTCTTCCTTTAAATTATTTATATTTTATTAATTTTAATGCATAAAATTTAAAATACTTTTATTATATTTATTCTATAATAATTTTTCTTTTATGTATTTTTTTCTGTTTGTTGCATTAGGCTATTAAAAAATTCGTTACATTTGATATTAGAGGTAAACTAGGTCGTACAGTTCCCGTATTGTTGCATTCACAATTACAAGATTGCATCGAATTATTACTGCAACATAGATTAAATGCAAAAATAAAATCAGAAAACCCTTACCTTTTTGGCATTCCTGGATACGATAAACATCGATATAAGCATTTGAAAGCGTGCATTCTTATGCGAGACTATTCTTCAAAATGTGGAGCAGCAAAACCTCTTACTTTACGAGGCACCAAACTACGAAAACATATTGCCACAAAATGCATCACACTTAATCTTTCAGAATCGGAAGTTACAGAGTTGGCAAACTTTATGGGTCATGATAAAAGCATACACAAATCGCATTATCGACAGTCAATTCCTGAATTAGATATTCCAAGATTCTCCCGACTTCTAAATCTAGCTATTTTTAATGAGGAAAATGACAATGAAGATGGAGAAATTGAGCAAAATCTTATTTCTGAGAATTTAAATGACTCATCTGAATCCTCTCATTTTGATGATATTGAAATTAACAATAATATACCATCATCAAAAACACCTAAGAAAAAACGAAGCAGTAAGCATATATTTTAAATAATTTTTTGCATTATATAATAAAATTTTTATTTTGTAATTTCTGTTACATTTATAATATATTAATAATATATAATAGCTCTCTTTCTATAAAAAAATAGTAACTGTAATTATTACAATTACTAAAATGATAACTTTTTCTTTAATATTTATCTTAACTAATAACTTTAACATTATTTTAATATGCAAAGTGTCCCAGAGTAAACGTATCAAATGTTACTAGCATATTCTTGAAATCATTTTGAGATGAAAATCCTATAACAAAATATCGAGGCTATAATAAGTTTTAAAACATTAAAAGTTAGCTAGTCATTGCGCTATTCAGTCAACTGTACATCGTACAATAGTAAAGATGATTGAATGACTTTAAATGCTTCTCATTTAAAAACTATTTTAGCCTAAAGATTTTAATATCATAAGATTTTTATTTTAAAATGATTTCAAGAATGTGCTAATAATCTTTCCTGCATTTGATTTTGGACTGCATATTAAGAAAACATTTTATATTACTAATATTTTATTTTATAAATTATACATATGTTTCTTATATAATAATTAGTTGTACTAAGTTATTCAATAAATTAATAATATAATTGCTAGCATCACCATTTGGGCCAACTAAAAGGAAGCGATGGACGCAAAAAGAAATTCAAATAATATTAACAGATTTTTCTCAAGAAATAGAAAAATCACCATCTGGAAGAGATATTGAGACTTTAAGACAAAAACATTCATGTCTACAAAAACGCACAGTGCCGCAGATAAAGACATGGCTTCATAATATTATAAGTGGTAAAACAAAAATTCCAAAGATTTAATTAATTTTTATAATATATTATCTTCCCAGAAATATTTTTAATATAAATTTAAATATAAATTATTATTAAATATTCTCAAAATAATAATAACTAGAAGTATAAAATTACTTAAATCAAAAATATTTAGATAAAAAATTTATAAATTTTTATTTTATTTTTAAATATATTAACGTGCTTAATAAAAGAGTTTTTTGCACAAATTTTATACAATTAACATGATAAAATTAAGTTTCTTGTAATTTGGTTTTAAAATATAACTAAGAAAATACAGTTTAAGTACATTTATATGCAAATTTTGTTATAATATATGTGGCTAAACTTTTAGTCTTTTTTATTAGTATGTTAAGCAATAATTTAGTTTTGAAAAAAAGATTCCGGTAATATTCCAAACTATGAAAGAATTTACAGTATTATGAAGAGATTGTTGTAATAGATATAAGATTACAAAATGTATTACAGTTAATAGAAAAATTTTATACCAGATAAGATTTTTATGTATGTTAAACAGTACAATGTAGTACAATATTTTCTGTTGTTAAATCTGCAAACTATTATAATATTAAAAAAGATTCTTTCCTTAAAGTGCTATATAAAACTGTGATACAAGTGATAAGACTGTATTAAGAAAAAGTTAAAATGCATTGTTATGTGATAGGTATAACAAATAAATTATATTTTATAAGATATTGTTATAACAAAATCCCTATAATGTATTACCTCAAAAAAAGAAGTACAACTTTGAGTGTGTATTAATAATAAATTTTATGAAAAATATTTATTAATTATTGTTAAGTATTATTATTTATTATTTAGTGATTACTTTTACCTTGTAACAGATGCGATAAGATACGATAAGATATATAATACATTACTAATTAACTAATATTTTGATTAATAATTTACTTACAATCTCAAAATATCTAATATTTCCCAATTTCTTAAAAATACATACATATATGTTTTATTCAGAGTCAAGATTTAAATATTTGATCGTCTTTCTTGTTGCCTAAAAAAAAAGACTTAGAAATGCGGATACTAAAAACGAATTGCATAGAAAAGGGTAGAATAATAATATATAAAAAAAAGAATTAAATTACACGCTGAAATCCTAAGTATAATGTAAGAAATTGTACACAAAAAAATATTAAATATTTCCTTTTTAAATTCATATTTGATTAATTATGATACATTCCTTTTTCTCTCTAGCATAATATTAAAAAAAACAGAATGGAATAGTTTTTTCTTCTCTTTCGGTCCGTTCTCTTTCATGTATTAGTGAGCATTTTAGCATATTATAGAATTCAATGCAAAGAAACAGACTATTAAAATTAAACATAGACAGGTTAAACATTTTCATAATAATAAAAATTATTATTAATTTTCCTTAAATAATTACATTGATAGAGATTTGCCCATCATAGATCATTTAAACCGATAATGCAACATTCTGAAATAAATCATAAAAAAACATACAAAAGAAGAGCTTTGTAAAGTATGTCGATAGTGTTTAGAAAGCCAAAAATATTAAAGATCTTATAAGACAGCAGCTTTCAGATCTATACATAACAGCAAAATGGCAGTTATCAGACCGTTGACTTTTTGACAAGACCGAAATGAAATCTATTTGATTCATTAGTTCGATAGATATTTGTCCATCACGAGACAAAGTAATTTTTAAAATTATTAAACAAAATTCAGTTCCCATAAGTTTGTCATTTAAATCCGCTTTTGTTCCGCAGATTAACTAAGACCGATGTGCAGAATTAATGTTTTGGATCACGTTAAACTAATACTGCAACATGTTTCTAAGCAAACATTAAATGAAACATATAACAGCTTTAGCAGGTATTGGAATTACGCGTAAACGCTGTAGGAATTATATTGTTTTGCTCAATTGGTAGATTTCAGGTCTATACATAACAGCCGAATGGCAGTTTCCGATCCGTTGAATTTTCGACAACAGATGACCTAAATTATTAAGTCTGTTTGATTCATTAATTCGATAGATACTTGTCTATCTGGAAAAAAAGTAATTTTCAAATTATTTACACAAAATTAAGTTTCTATGAATTCTTCATTTGAACCCGATTCCGTTCCGCAGATTAACTAAAACCGATGTGCAGAATTAACGTTTTGGATCACGTGAAACTAATACTGAGACATGTTTCGAAGCAAATATTAAATGAAACATATAACAGCTTTCGCAGGTATTGGAATTACGCGTAACCGATGAAAGAATTATACTGTTTTGCTCAATTGGTAGATTTCAGGTCTATACATAACAGCCGAATGCCAGTTTCCGATCCGTTGATTTTTCGACAATAGATGACCTAAATTATTAAGTCTGTTTGATTCATTATTTCGATAGATACTTGTCCATCAGGAAAAGATGTAATTTTAAAATTATTTATACAAAATTCAGTTTCTATGAATTCTTCATTTGAACCCAATTCCGTTCCGCAGATTAACTAAAACCGATGTGCAGAATTAACGTTTTGGATCACGTGAAACTAATACTGCGACATGTTTCGAAGCAAATATTAAATGAATCATATAACAGCTTTTGCAGGTATTGGAATTACGCGTAAACGCTGAATGAATTATATTGTTTTGCTCAATTGGTAGATTTCAGGTCTATACATAACAGCCGAATGGCAGTTTCCGATCTGTTGATTTTTCGACAATAGGTGACCTAAATTCTTAAGTCTGTTTGATTCATTACTTCGATAGATACTTGTCCATCAGGAAAAGATGTAATTTTAAAATTATTTATACAAAATTCAGTTTCCATGAAATCTTCATTTGAACCCGATTTCGTTCCGCAGATTAACTAAAACCGATGTGCAGGATTAACGTTTTGGATCACGTAAAACTAATACTGCGACATGTTTCGAACCAAATATTAAATGAAACATATAACAGCTTTTGCAGGTATTGGAATTACGCGTAAACGCTGAAAGAATTATACTGTTTTGCTCAATTGGTAGATTTCAGGTCTATACATAACAGCCGAATGGCAGTTTCCGATCCGTTGATTTTTCGACAATAGATGACCTAAATTCTTAAGTCTGTTTGATTCATTAATTCGATAGATACTTGTCTATCTGGAAAAAAAGTAATTTTTAAATTATTTACACAAAAATCAGTTCTATGAATTCTTCATTTGAACCCGAGTCCGTTCCGCAGATTAACTAAAACCGATGTGCAGAATTAACGTTTTGGATCACGTAAAACTAATACTAAGACATGTTTCTAAGCAAACATTAAGTGAAACATATAACAGCTTTAGCAGGTATTGGAATTACGCGTAAACGCTGTAAGAATTATATTGTTTTGCTCAATTGGTAGATTTCAGGTCTATACATAACAGCCGAATGCCAGTTTCCGATCCGTTGATTTTTCGACAATAGATGACCTAAATTCTTAAGTCTGTTTGATTCATTACTTCGATAGATACTTGTCTATCTGGAAAAATGTAATTTTGAAATTATTTACACAAAATTCAGTTTCTATGAATTCTTCATTTAAACCCGATTCCGTTCCGCAGATTAACTAAAACCGATGTGCAGAATTAACGTTTTGGATCATGTGAAACTAATACTGAGACATGTTTCTAAGCAAACATTAAATGAAACATATAACAGCTTTAGCAGGTATTGGAATTACGCGTAAACGCTGTAAGAATTATATTGTTTTGCTCAATTGGTAGATTTCAGGTCTATGTATAACAGCCGAATGCCAGTTTCCGATCCGTTGATTTTTCGACAATAGATGACCTAAATTCTTAAGTCTGTTTGATTCATTAATTCGATAGATACTTGTCTATCTGGAAAAAAAGTAATTTTTAAATTATTTACACAAAAATCAGTTCTATGAATTCTTCATTTGAACCCGAGTCCGTTCCGCAGATTAACTAAAACCGATGTGCAGAATTAACGTTTTGGATCACGTAAAACTAATACTAAGACATGTTTCTAAGCAAACATTAAGTGAAACATATAACAGCTTTAGCAGGTATTGGAATTACGCGTAAACGCTGTAAGAATTATATTGTTTTGCTCAATTGGTAGATTTCAGGTCTATACATAACAGCCGAATGCCAGTTTCCGATCCGTTGATTTTTCGACAATAGATGACCTAAATTCTTAAGTCTGTTTGATTCATTACTTCGATAGATACTTGTCTATCTGGAAAAATGTAATTTTGAAATTATTTACACAAAATTCAGTTTCTATGAATTCTTCATTTAAACCCGATTCCGTTCCGCAGATTAACTAAAACCGATGTGCAGAATTAACGTTTTGGATCACGTAAAACTAATACTAAGACATGTTTCTAAGCAAACATTAAATGAAACATATAACAGCTTTAGCAGGTATTGGAATTACGCGTAAACGCTGTAAGAATTATATTGTTTTGCTCAATTGGTAGATTTCAGGTCTATGTATAACAGCCGAATGCCAGTTTCCGATCCGTTGATTTTTCGACAATAGATGACCTAAATTCTTAAGTCTGTTTGATTCATTACTTCGATAGATACTTGTCTATCTGGAAAAATGTAATTTTGAAATTATTTACACAAAATTCAGTTTCTATGAATTCTTCATTTAAACCCGATTCCGTTCCGCAGATTAACTAAAACCGATGTGCAGAATTAACGTTTTGGATCATGTGAAACTAATACTGAGACATGTTTCTAAGCAAACATTAAATGAAACATATAACAGTTTTAGCAGGTATTGGAATTACGCGTAAACGCTGTAAGAATTATATTGTTTTGCTCAATTGGTAGATTTCAGGTCTATACATAACAGCCGAATGGCAGTTTCCGATCCGTCGATTTTTCGACAATGGATGACCTAAATTTTTATGTCAGTTTGATTCACTAGTTCGATAGATATTTGTCCATCACGAGAAAAATAATTTTTAAAATTATTAAACAAAATTCAGTTCCCATAAGTTCGTCATTTGAATCCAATTCTGTTCCACAGATTTACTAAGACCGATATGCAGAATCAATGTTTTGGATCATGTTAAACTAATACGGCGACATATTTTTAAGCAAACATTAAATTAAACATGTAATAACAATTTAACCACGTTTTGGAATACGTGTAAATGTTGAAAGTATTATATTATTCTTTTCAATTGGTAGTTTTCAGGTCTACATATGGCAATGGTAGTTTTCAGGTCTATATATGACAGTAGTTTTTTAGTCTATAATATGTGGCTGATATCAAATCATTAATTCTCGGCAAAAGATTTCGAAAATTATTAAATTTTGTTAAATAATACTCTGAGTCTTTTTAGATTGTTTATATTCTGAGGAGAAACTATTTTATAATATTAATATTAATTTAGTAAATTTTTTATTTTCTTTTTCATAAAAATAAGTTTAATTATGATTTTTCCTAACTGTTTATTCTTGTTTTTAAACAATAGTCTGAAGAATGTAATGAAAATTATATTTGAAGTATTTTAGAATATATAAGACCTGAAATCTGCCTCAGCATTTAACTTAATTCTGACGAAATGGTGGATTTTAGTACCTACATTTTTTTACATGTAATTTCTATTCCCTCTTAATTAATAATACACTTTAATTATTTATAATATTTCTAATTGACATTATTTTTATGTGAGAGTAAAAAAAATTTAATAGGATAAGTTAATCACTATTTTTTCTTAAGAAAATAAAGAGTCTGAAAGTTGCCTTTTGCCTCAATAAAAATTTAATTAAATGGCAGTATTAAGGACTTATAAGAAAATTACATATATTTTATCAATTTGTTTTTCGTATAATGCAAAATTGATCAAAAACTATTAATAAATATCGAATCAATAACATGCATATGTTAAATAAAGAAAAATTTATCGTTTTAGTTAAAAATAAGATTGACCTGATAACCACCATTCCGTACAGATTTCAATATATATTCAAAAATACTGATTTTTGTTGACTAAAAAGTATTCTAAACATTATTTACTACACTATTATCCATAGAAATCATATGTCTAAGATGCGTCCTGAAAACTACCTTTTGACATACATATATATATATATATATATATATTAATATATACATATATATGCATATATCAGTATAATTTATATACATATATCAGTATAATTTATATACATATATAATAATTTATATACATATATAAGGTGTTAAAAAAGTTGAGACTCCTGAATAACTCCAAAACTATGCTAGATAGAAAAAATTGTTTTAAACAAAAGTTGCAGGATTTAGTGACGCATTATATACCAATACCTGTATGATCTTGAATAGCGTTGTCAAAGTCACGTAGAAATCACCTTGAAATTTTTTGATGGGAACCTCCATTTTTATTGCATATTCTTATTTCGAGAGCTAGCCTATTTTTGTAGTTATTCAGGGATCTCCATCTTGTTTGAACATTCTGTATATATGTATGTATATTAACAAAATGTAGTGGGCCAACTAACGAGACATAATTATGAGGTGTTGACAAAGTTTAATTTATTTCTTATTCAAATGAACATAATAAATCAATGCAAACGTTTCAATCTTACTCGGTCTTCCTCAGTACATAAATATACATATAAAAAGCCTAAAGATAAACATACAATATAAAAATATAGAAATTACATTGTTGATATGTAAACTTGTCGAATGAAATGTGTATTGAAATTTAATAAAATCAAAACAAATCCTAAAGCACAAAAATTATACATAGAAGCTATGTCATAATTAATTGTAATCATTTTAAAATAAGTAAACAGTGAAATAAATAATCCGTAAAAAGTGGAAATTAACTGATGAGACATTGTCGGTGAGATAAAATAATAAATAACATAAATTGAATAAATAAAATTGTTGCAATATTATCGAACACTTTGTACAAATTTTTTCCTAAGCTATTGGTACAGTAATTTATAAAACGTTATAAAGTAATTTTTTGTCAGATTTAAAACTAATAAATAGATTTTTTTAAAATCTGTATACATAAATCACAGTTAGACAGGAGACTTGTCACATATAGGAAGCCAGTGACGCAGTATTAGAATACACTCTCTTCTTTTTCCTTTTTCGTTTAATTTGGCAAATTGTAAGTAAATATTTGAACCGATGTAATTTATTATATAAATTTGAATTCACTACCTAAATATCTATATTAGTTTCCAACATCAAAAAAATCGAACACGCCTTCACATATTACAAAAAGGACAATCAATTTTTAAACAGTTACGTAACTTCGTTTTTTGTCCAACTATCTATTTTCAACTCTTGGACCGACATATTCTCGCCATCCAACGAAGAATTTGTTCTATTTATTAGTTTTAACTAAAATCTTACAAAAAATTTCTTTATAACGTTTTAGAAATTACTGTAACAATAGCTAAAAAAATTTTTACAAAGTGTTCGATAATATTGCAACAATTTTATAGTTATTCAATTTATGTTATTTATTATTTTATCCCACCGATAGTGTCTCATCAGTTTTTCCAATTTCTACGGATTATTTATTTTAAAATACTGTTTACTTATTTTAAAATGATTACAATTAATTGTGACATAGCTTCTTTTATGTATAATTTTTGTGCTTTAGGATTTGTTTTGATTTTATTTAATTTCAATACACATTTCGTTCGACAAGTTTAACATATCAACAATGTAATTTCTGTATTTTTATATTGTATGTTTATCTTTAGGTTTTTTATATATTTATGTACTGAGGAAGACCGAGTAAGGTTGAAACGTTTGCATTGATTTATTATGTTCATTTGAATAAGAAATAAATTAAAACTTGTCAACACTTCATAATTGTGTCTCGTTAGTTGGCCCACTACATTTTGTTAATTTTGTTTAACATTACACGAGCTTTTTATCTAATTGTTTAAACTTTGGTGTATGTATATTAGTATAATTTTTTAAATATTAAAAAAATATTTTAATATTTTTTTATCAATAAATATTATATATTCTTACATCCTATTATTATTATTGTAATTTTACTAATTTATTTTTATATAATTTGTCTAAGAATATATATATGAGTAGTATGTGGGCCACTATAATGAGTCAAAACAAACCCCCACCACTCGGCCACTGGCGCCAGAGGGGCGTGGCTAGACAGGGCTTTTCGATCCGTAATTGGTCGATCCGCTAATAGGGGTCATTAGGCCCAGGGCTCTGATAGGCCTAACTATAGTGGCCCAGCACTCTGATTGGTTGGTTTTTGGGAAGAGAGTGGGAGAGTAGGCAAGGTTTTTGAAAAAAGCCGACAAAATGGCGATAAAATATCGTGGTATAGCGTAGCAGGCGTGGGGATTATGGCGCCCCCACCCCGTCTATGATAGGCTCTAACTATAGTGGCCCAGCACTCTGATTGGTTGATTTTTTTTTTTTTTTTTAAGGGCAGGGGGTGAGCAGACAGCGGTGCTGAAAAATGCTGAGAAAATGTCGATAAAAAAACGCGGTATAACAAAGCCGTCATAGAGCGGTTGGTCCCCGGTGATCGTGTATAGCGCTGAAAAAAGATAAATAAAAAACGTACTAATTTCGGCTGACCGTCGGCATCCTCGCTAATAAAGAAAACAAAAAGATATACAAAAAGTACATGCGGCTAGCCTCCGCTTTCAATTTAGGCTAATTATCGTCACCTCGGGTAACAAAAAGAGGCCTAATAGAAAACACGTACATTCGAGTTCGCATTCTAGTGACGCTATGTTAAGGTTTTATTGCTGAAAAGAATAAAATTATTTCGAGGTAAAGGAAGAATAGAGAATGAAAATGTAAGACAATTTAAGGTACAAAATTTTACTTTATGGTAATTTTTAAATAAAATCGATATTATTACATAAACATGATACATAAAAATATATTTCCTTTATAGCATATTACATTTAAAATAACAGGAATATGACATTTTATTTTTAAATTTATTGTTACAATTGCAGAGAATTATTACTAATACTATATACATATACTTTTTACAAAAATTTACATTGCTTTCCTAATAAATGTATAAAATACTTATATAAAATATTGAAGAAAATACGCGAGAAAAGAATTATTTCGATGATAAATATCCGTACGAAATCGAGTAACGGTTATTAATAAATCTACGTTTCACCAACACTGGTGCGCATATTTTCGACTCGTCCCGCGTTACAATTACATGAAACGCAGTGCGTCGAATTGCGCTAAAACGTAAATTTATTGTAGTTTCATCTTCTTCTTCGTTATCTTCTTGTTCTTTTTCTAGATTCTTTTCTCGCGCTAATAATAACTTTTTAATGCTATTAAAATTAACGCGCCGTGAGTTCTCGTAATTGAGGGTTATTCCCTTAACTTTACAGGTTTCATATACTCGACCCTCGGGTGTTCGCACGATGTAGGCGTAAAATTTTGGGCCACCGGACACGAACTCTTCGATGTAGCTACCGCCGTAGCTCTCGTCCGTAGCTCTCGAGTTCGTCGGTCATATCGCCTAGAAAATTACCCGTGTGAGGTTCATATTCAGTCGGATCACCGGTGCTCGCATAAATACAGGAATCGGTATCGTAATATAACACGCGACGATCTAAACGCTCTAAATATTCGTATAATTTTAAACGTGCTTGCGCTGTCGTATATGCGACTATCACTACGTTGGTTATCGGCGAGGGTACGACAGCCTCTTGTCGCAACCGCCACGAAACATATATTACCTCATCGTTTACAGGTAATATATCGGTTATCTCGTGCTCGGGACTTGTTAATAACAACATAAAACGCTGATGTGTCTTAACGACTTCGGTGTTTGGTAAATTGGATCGCTGGCCGAATTTATCCCAGAATGAATTCAGACAAAGCTTCGCGACCGAGCGTAAACCGGGATTTCGCGCGATGTTACGCTTATCGAGAACAATACCCTCGGTTTCCTCGTACTCCCGCAGGTATCGCTCTTTAGCATCATCGTCCTCGCATTCGCCCGGCCACCCGCTTGCTTCCTGTTTAAGTTGTAGAAATGAGTTTATATATTCGGCGAACAATCCACCTTGCTGTGTTTCACGATTATATTGGCTAATTTTATATTGCCAAATTTCATTTACTTTTGTCACGAGATAACCTTTTTTGATGGCCTTGCGTAATTCGCAGGTCACCCACGTGCCATCGAATTCGCGTTCGCTAGGACGCTCGTGCGTACACGACGTCAGCGAAAATGTTTCGCAGCAACTGCGACATAAGGCAAATAACAATTTTCCGTGCACGCGATACGGGAGTATTGGATGAAATAAATCGCGCGGTGGAAGTACCGTGCAACGTACGAGGCCTTCGATCAAAATCATAATTCGGAGCCGTTCCGATTAAAGTGGAACATTCATCGCCGACATAAATATCGGGATGGCCGATAAGGAAAGCACCCGTCTTCAATACATACGGGTACAAAGAACATACATCCACGTAACGTATTTTCTCCGCATCGGTGATTTTGTAAAGAGTCGCGATATTTCCCGTACGTCCACCGAAAAATGCGTCGCGAGGATCGAGCGGTGCTGTTTCCACCATCGGATGGCTCTCGAGAAATTCGCGCATCTCGCGATTGTCCCGCATTTCCCGATCGAAGGTACACTCCCACTTTTCTGTCACCAAATACCCCCGCTGTCGCAGTCGCCACGAGTTCGTTCGTATCGCGAGTCAATCGTGTCTTTACGGTCCATAGCCGACGAAAGCGTTTTATCGCGATTTATCAGAAAGCACGATGTACATCCGTGCCAAAAGCAGCCGTGGAATTGCAGCACGTGACGCGACGTTACTCCCGTTTCCGATGTTTTTTCATAATAACCATCGACGAGTGTGCCGTTGATACGATATTCGCGCGCACGCCCTGCATGGTTTATAGGATGACCGAGCTCGCGCTCCTTCCATACCAGCCACTGCAGAGCTTTACGCGAATACATGTTCGCTTTTCTGTATCCGCCGGCTGGAATGACACCTATTGTATTCAAGTGTAAGAAGTTTTTCCGAAAAACTGTCATACACGTCGAAGCGATAGTTGTACATTCCTCCAACGGGCATACATTTCCGCGATCTATAAAAATTTTTCTAAACGCCATGCACGCTCGTCGAAGTATATCAACATCGGTACGGCAATATTGCACTATCTCGCGTTGAAAATCAAACACGGCGTTTTTTAGCCGCATGTCCGTGTGCCACGTGAGAAAGCGTTCGCGCTCTTTCGATTTCATAGTTTCGGGGGAGTAGTAATGTGCGGTGGGTAATGGTCCGACATACGATTGATTTTCGATAGTATTGAATAAATGCGGAAAAATGCCTTTATCCGGCGTATCCTTCAACCCGAAAGCCTTCGGTAAATCAGATAAACGCATCGGCATATAATTCACGTTATCGATAAACTTTGTACGTCCAACCGTTAATACGACGATCTTTGTCCCGTTCAAAATTACTTTCGGCTCGAGATTGACGCGATTTTCTACAATATATTGCAAAATAAATTGAGCGTCGAACGCTTTCGCATTGTGTGCTATACATATGATCTGCTTGAAATATTTCGTCTTTCGCGTTGCGAAATCAACAAAATGTTTCACCGGATCGTTACGAAACACGAACTCTCGCACTCCGCACCAGTGACAACGCACTGACATATCATTGTTTGCGCGCACACTTCGCAAATTTGTTGCGCGACGCAGAGTGTCGGAACGTGTTTTTTTACGGACGTCGTACCTTCGATCGTTTCGTCCTGCCGCGTTTCAAAATCGTAAAACACGAATGCTACGCGTCCTTTTCCGCCTTCATATGCAAATTTGCTCGCTTCCTCGTTATTAATTGCGCTTTCTTGGCGCTCCTCGGCGGATGTACCTAATACTGTCGACGCTTCTACCACCGGATGTGATGTCGACGACGATGATCCGGCGGAGGAATTAACGTCGCGACGAAGAGGTCTCATATAGCATAAATGATTTCAAGGTTGTGCCGAATGACATAATCTACAATAAGAAACGCCGCATTCGTGTTTCGCTTTTGCTTTAACTACACAGCCGCATTCATCGCAAGATCGTATGACACTACAAACACTCGCGTGCGATCTACCGTCATATGATTTTTCCCTACGATGACGCTCGAAACACGATGCACCGTAAAACGTCCGATTGCATGCGTCGCATTTTACGATTTGCGCGTCGAAGTAATCGCACGCTGGCACGGCAAAACAACGCGGACATTTATTTGAATACCGGTGACCGCTACCTCTATCGTTGCGAAAGCCTACATTACACGCTACGCAATAATTACGAGAACCCGCGGCGGCTTTTAAATTTAGTACAGGGTTGAAATGACACGAATCCTCATAATACATAATATTTAGCCGATGAGAGGATTCGCGTCCGAGAGAAGCGAGTATCGCTGTGCCGTCGTAGAACGGTTTCTCGCCGCGACCAAAAGTACTAAAATTATATACAGCGATAGCGATATTATCAGCGGCGAGATATTGCTGGAAGCGCTCGATTTCATGACTCCCGCATCCTTCTTCGGGTATTATTACACCAGCATTTCTTGTTAATTCTAACGCCCATTCGCGTTGTAACGCCGATTGCGGATGCCTAACTCTATTCCATTTATCGTGTAATTCTCCCGTACGTATGTTACCGCGTTCACAATAAATTTGTGCTACTACGAGAGAGCGCGGAAAACACAAGTTGTCAGAATTAGCTATTTCGATTATCGAGCGCTTCGCGATATTTTCACACGTTAATGCGACACGTCCGCGACCCGAAGGAACAGCGATGTTGAAAATATGTACATTAAATTGTTCGGCGATATCGAGTCCTCCCGCGCTCTGCGCTACCGCGCTTACGAGACCCCAAATATCCTCGTGGGACAAGTCGCGCACCGGACGAAAAGATAAATCCGCGGGACCGTGCGATAAATTCGGCGAATCGAACAATAATCCTACATAATCGCCCGGTTCACTCGAATTTGTCGCATACGCGTGAATTTCTCGAAACGCGTTTTCTAAGGAACGATAAATATCCCCGCCTTCGGGTAGCGGACGTATCGCGAAACTCGCTTCTCTGCCGATTACCCCGAATCTTCTAAATCGACGCGCATTTTCTCTAAGCAAAGTTATATAATTAAAATTATCGCTGACCTGATGTTGCTGTTGTCGCGCCTGCTGTTGCGAATGTCTATGCTGCTCCTCTTCCACCTCCTCTTCACCCTCTTCCGCCTCCGACGAAATATTATCCTGTTCATGCTCTTCCCTCACGATTTCTTCTCCATTATTCTGCGAGTGCGATAATAATACTCTCTTAGGCGCGTTGCTTTGCTCACTTCCTCTACCACCTCCGCCACTTTGTACTATTAAAAAAAGAAAATTGTTAAATCGAATATACATTACATAAAATACTAAGATATTTTCTTTTCTTTTATGCTCGAATTTAATCTTCGCGCAACTGCTAGCGTTATAATACAATGAGATAACTCACCTTTTGGTGGTAATCGTTGTATCTCGAGTAACGCTTCCCGCTCCCCCGCCGCTAATATTCCGGAGAATAATTAACCGACAAGCGACGAATTGCTAAAAATTTAAATCCGTTTAAGATTAAATTCGAACATAAAAATTTGAAAAAAGTAAAATAACTCCGTTACCTTCTACACGAGGATCGTATTCATCTTCTTCGTCCTCCTCGTAATTTTCTTCCTCCATTTGTTCTTCCTCTTCCTCCTCATCGCCTTCTTGCTCATCTTCCTCCGGTTCCTCTTCCCGCTCCATTTCTACTATTTTAATATTTGAAATTTTGTTATAAAAATAATATATAATATATAATTTAAAAGTTTTATATTGCTTTGTATTTAAATTTTTTGCAGAGCTATGTAAACTTATATTTTCTAAATATCGTCTTACCTTGTGTGAACACCTCGCTATCCGCTGAGCTTACAGCAGTTATGGAAGCGGCATCGTCGTCGTCGTCGTCGTCGACATTATTATTATTAATAATATCATCTTCGTCATCTAAAATAATATATTTATATATTAAGATTACTAATTTTTTATATTAAAAAAAAAATATTTTATTATTTTTTAAAAAATGTTAACTTACCAGATATATCGATAACAGCAATCGGCAAGTTTTCCGGCGAGTGTATTCGTGCTCTTCCTGAAAATATTTAATTTTTCAGTAACTGTTATTTTACGAATAATTATTATATATGTTTAACGTTTGTAAACTTACGCGAAGGTCCTGCCTCGGGCTCTTCTTCCGCTCTGCGTCTTCGGGTGGGGTGTACTGTGGCTAATTTTACAGGAGTGTTCCTCGCTACGAATAATTAATAACGATTAAAAATTTAGGCTTATAATATAATTACTGTTTCATATTTTTTCTCATCTCTCGAAAGGAATAAAATAATTACCTGTTAATTGTTTTCTTTGATAATCCGCCAGTAGATAGGCTGCATATCCACCCACATCCTCTTCTTCGTATTGAAAAGCCTCACGCATTAATATTATTTCAGCGGCGGCGTTTAATAATTCTCTATCGCCGTCGAAATGCCCCAATCTATATAATACTCCAAGTAACGAATTGGAGATCAAGCCCGCGAATTTTCTAAAAATATTATAATTATTACACGGCTCTTCCGTCAGCCGTGATAAATACGACGCGGCATTTATCGTCGGCGACAAATTCGCGGCCAAAGTTATGCATTCAGAAATTAACTTTTTCTGAGCTGCCATTTTTTATTTGCACTTAACGTTTGCACTCACAACACTAACGCGATACGTCGAAACGTGTACGTCTACGAGACTGAGTAGTTAGGACGATGTCAAACTCAAAATGTGCATTTTCTATTACGCTTCGGAAAATTTATACTTTATATCCACGCCCACCGAAAGAATGAAGGCGTCGAAAAATTCAACATTTTCTTCGTTTATATTTTAAAAGAGTGGGAGGTTCGGAAAAATTTTCAATTCTCCCGCTAGCGCTTATTTTGTTTTTCGAAAAGGAGGCGGACATAGAGCATACGCACATTTCTTAGTCTACTTTACTATCGAATGGTGCTTTTCTTAACAACTAGGCGTGGCTGAAAAGATTTTTAGTTATTTAATTGGTAAACGTCGATTTTCTTTCCGACGAATATTCTAGATGGTGTTTGAGTTTTACAACTATTTTCCTAGCCGGGTCGGGGAAAATCATAAAATCATTTTCTTTTATTTCTTCAGATACAAAAAATAGTTGTATAGAGTATAAGCCTGCTTTTTTTATCCCATATAATGTTACGAGGTCTAAATCGCCGATCTTGCTTTTTCATGTCCGCAAACATTTATTTTACTTTTTATTACAGGGTTTATTACAGAGGATTATTACACGCTATTCTTCAACCTAATTCGGCGTTTTCGAACTCGCAAATCCTTATTACTATATTTTAGAGCAAAAAATATTTTCAAATCAAATATAATCTCTCACGCGTTTTCTTTTTGTTTAAACATAATTCGATTTTACATAAAAAATTAATTTTCCGTTTATTCACTTACGTACACAAATTTTGTTGTCCTCTTCTCTCGTGTTACACGATCTCAAATCTCATCTCTAGAAATTTCTAAATGTTTCTAGAAGTTTTATATTTACACAGGACTGAACATGAAAAATCCTGATTTTTCACATATAAATTGTCTTCCCCACTTTGATTTTTTAAATTTTTGCGAGAGAGGGAGATTGGCAATATAAGCACGTCGACAAATCGCTCTTCCGTATTCATTCGAATTCGAGCGTACGAAAACATAAGTTTGTGCTACGAAGAAAGAATTCCACGTGATTTCGCCATTTTGCCGCGTGTCGTGACTATTCGTGTCGTTTTACAAGTGAAAACAATGGCCACACGTAAGGAAGTAACTAATTTTGCGAAATCTGAACGCGATCGCAATATTCGCAAGGCGGATAACAACGACAACATTGACATCGATAACGTCGGAAGAAACGAGCAACGTTATTTATTGTTATCTACAACGTATGGACTTAATTCTTCGCACACTAAGAAGATACACATTGGTTTGCAATCGAGGAACGACGGCGGTGGCTTCGTACCGATTGTTAAATTATCAGGCAATTATGCCGATGGAATTTGCTTCGACGTCGACACATGGCAGAAGTTTCAAGCCAATATGGAGCATATGAATCTATACTTGAATGAGACTCAAAAGATTAAACCTGATCCCATTATTATCGAGAATATTTCGATCAACTTCACTACTGCTTACGGAGCGAGGGCTGTACTAGTGACATACAAGGAAAACAAGGATCATGTTGCGAATGATAAGGTGGAAGAAGAATTGCAGCCGCCGTTGAAGAAACGAAAAACTTACGCCGTTGCGATAGTGATGCAGAAAACTACTTTCCTCGGCTTGGAAAATATTAGAAAATGCGTGGATGCGCATTTGACGCAGTTTCTATAGTCGATACTGTTAATGTAACTGCAAGATATTTAATTAACGAAATAGAAAGATTAAAACTTCCCTTGTCTTACATTGATCGCGAAATTATAAAACTTACTGTCAAAGGCAATTATCAGAAAATTGCACATAATGTACAAACGCAAATAAATAACTTAACATTTTTATATGTTTACTTTGACATTGTATTTGTAGAATTACTTTCGCTTCGATTTAATGAAATTGTTCGTATTATTTTGCTAAAACGCGAATCTTAATTTTATAAAAAACAAAAATTATTATTAATAATAAATGAAATTGTTTCTATCTTCAATCAGAACATTTTCTTTTATCCTCCCTATAATATTGCCTCCTTGTGCCTACTGCGAGCGTAGAACATTGCGACGTAAATTATAGTTTGATCCTCGAACGTTAAACGAGCTTATCATTTCCGTCACGAGTGAGCGGCATGGAGAGCACCGCGTACATAAGCTCATAAGTAGCGGTGCTCGGAGAAAAACGCTGGCGCGAGCGCATCTCCGCGGAAACGCTTACTCGCGTCGATCCTGCGGCAACGTATCGGCTAAATGGGCCGCGGTGCTCTTCGCTCGTACGCGTGTAAGAAAACGCTAGCGCGAGCTTGTGGCCGCCGCGGATGTGGCCCCCGAAACGCGAGGATAAGCTTATGACACGGACAAAACCATCTCTTCAATATTTTAAAAATATATGCGACACGCGCGTATGTTTTTAACACGCACACACACTCGCACACACACACGCACACACACACACACACACATACACGCACATACACAATAGTTACTAAATCGCATGCGTTAACTTTTTCATTTATGAACTCGTGAATAGAACCTAAATTAATCATTTCGCGAAATGGACGTGCGATGGAAACATCCGTGAACGTCGATCGTCTGCGGACCTACGGGATGCGGAAAAACAATTTTCGTGAAAACTTTTCTTCGTCATTTATCCGGCATGTCCGATGTTCGATTCGAGAGAATTTTATTTTATTACGCCGAATGGCAAGATGCGTATCAGCGCCAGCAGTGCGACACGAGTAAAAATAAAGAAGAAGAAACAAACGATGTACATAATAACGGATACGGTGATACTTTGCTAAAAATAAAGAAAAATATAATCGAATTTCGCGAGGGGTTACCGCGTCCGGAAGATTATTCAAACGATCCGCTATCTCCAAAATTAGTGATAATTGACGATCTTATGAGGGAATCGTCATCGTGCGACGCTATCGTAGATCTATTTACCAAAGGAAGCCATCATAAGAATCTTAGCGTTATACTCATCTCGCAAAATCTCTTCCACCAAGGTCGCGGACAACGCGATATATCTCTCAACGCTAATTATATAGTAGTTTTCAAAAATCCGCGCGATCGTGCTCAAATTCGTCATCCCGCGCGTCAAGTATATCCCGACGATCCGAAATTTCTGGAAGAAGCATACTACGACGCTACCTCGCGATCTCACGAGTATTTATTGCTCGATCTGAAACAATCGACTCCAGACGAATATCGATTTCGCATGTGCATTTTTCCCAGCGATACGTTGCATTACGTCTACATTCCTCGTAGATCGATTAGTCGAGCAGTAACGGAGGACGTATAAAAGGTCAGCATTTACATGCGAGACTTGTCAGTTGCGCAACTTTAGCGTAATGGTAACACGCGGAAAAAGACAGCAAAAAGAGACGTCGACAACGTCAAAAAATTCATCCGATGACGCGATAAAAATCGCCAGACGTTCCATCGGTGAGAGAAACGCCTGCCTTTTGAAAACTCTATATTATCTGAAGAGAAATCAAAGAGCGTCGTTCTTACGTACCGCCGAAAATAATCTCATAAAGTGTATTCAAGAATGTATTTATAATACTTTTAAAGGTAACGTGCCGCTCAATAATCACGAAAAAACACGTTTAGTCAAGCATAAATCTATCCTTCGACGCGTCGCTGCAAAACGCGGCAATTGGAAAACCAAGAGAAATCTGTTGGTTCAGCGCGGAGGTTTTTTGCCCTACCTTATTGCTCCTTTGCTCAACGTTGTATTATCCCGGATTCTCGGCGAGTAAAAAAAAAATATAACTCTGCAAATATTTGGTTTTTCCGTGACTAGAAAAGAAGTAATAAAAAGATTTGAAGCGTTCTCGTTCGTCATATGGAATAATGGACAGAGCAAAAAAATAGTACTGATTTCGACGGAAAATCTTGAAAGAATGCGACAAACGCAATTATCAACAACAACCGGAAATAGCGAAGACTACAACAATGCTGGATAACTCGCCGAAGAAAGAAAATACAATGATATCGAATGAGGAAAATGCTAATAATAATAACACCGTACGAACTCCTGGAACCTCCTTATCGCGACTCGACGCGGAAATGTGGCGTATTCTCAACCTCGCGACTCTCCTCGATGAAGGCGAAAGATGGAAATTGTATAAAGAAGTACTTCAGCGTTATCTTCACTTTGTTCGAGAAACGAAAAGACACTTACGCAATGATTCGCGCAACAATACGCGCAATAATGCCGACGACGCTAGTAATGTTGACAATGACGGGGGCGAAGACGATCAGGATAAAGATACCGAGATGCCCTTGGATGACGAACTTATGGAAATACAATCTTATGGAAATACTTCAATCAGCAGTGATAATACGGTTAGCGAAAGTAGTTTCGGGAAGAAACGTGCACAATCAGCGGAAAAAATCAAAGAAACATTCAACAGCGTGCCCCAAACTTATCGTTCAAAAGCAAACGCCTTATTGAAATATTTGTTAGATACCCCGTCATCGAAAATTAGTTGGGATAAACGCGGACTCGTGACTATAGACGGCGTCGTTGTAGCGGGGTCGAATATTAGCGATCTTATAAACGACGCGATACGCGAGAGAAAAACGATAAATGCAATCGGGAGATTTCAGTTTGCACAATTACTGCGCGACATAGGTACACCCACCAATCTTGTAGGGAATCGCGATTTATTGGCTACGTCCGCACGTCGATCCCTGCGTATTGAGAAAACGTTACCGCGTGGAAGCTCCACTCCGAAAACTTTACTGTCGCGTTCAAAGTCATACGGTCGGGAGTTAAACGAGACCGAAGGAGACACGGTGTTTTTATCCGCCACTGACGACAGCGACGATAATAAAACATTAATGCCGAATTCTTCGCCTAAGAAAAAGAAGGGTTTATTTCGCTGGAGTAAACTCGAATAATGGAACTCGAAAAATTGTATTACGTTCCTTCGCATTACGCAGGCTATTCCGCGACGGAGAATTTATCTCGAGCTGCTAAACCAAATTTTACGCGCAACGATGTCGTCGAATGGCTTAAATCGCAAGATGCGTATACGCTACATCGACCAGTACGACGAAAATTTCCTCGTTTACATTACAACGTGACAAATATCGACGATTTATGGGAAGCAGATTTGATCGATCTTCGTAATCTCAAGAGCTATAATAACGGATATTCTTATTTGTTGATAATTATAGATGTCCTTAGTAAATTCGTTTGGGTAGAACCTTTACGCGACAAAACAGCTACCTGCGTGACAAAAGCCTTTCAGCGTGTACTTTTGAAAAACAAAGATCGCCAACCTGTTTATCTGCAGACGGATAAAGGTAAAGAATTTATAGCGCAGCCTGTACAGAAATTCTTAAAAGAAAAAGACATTCGTTTTCGCGTAGCCCGTAATCCCGATGTTAAAGCAGCTGTAGTGGAGCGATTTAATAGGACGCTCAAGGAACGGATGTGGCGTTATTTTACACATAAAAATACGCGACGCTACATCGATGTTTTACAGGATATCGTTCGCGCTTACAACCTTACTCGTCATACCTCTATTAAAATGCAGCCCGCAGCCGTTACGCGGGAAAATGCACGCATCACGCGTGAAAATATGAATCGCCGATGGAAGGACGACAACGAGAAGAAAAAGAATCGTGGCGATAAACAAAAGGCTAAATATAACGAGGGCGATCACGTGCGTGTCGGTAGGGCAAAAGTAGTCTTTGAGAAAGGATACGAGGCAAAGTGGAGCGAAGAAATATTTCGAATTTGCCGTGTTCTTGAATGGAGAAAACCACGCGTATATGAATTAAGCGATTTAGCGGGTGAGGATATAGACGGAATTTTTTACGAACAAGAATTAACTCCGGTCAATAAAGATTTGCAAGGGGAAGAATTTATCGTCGAGCGGGTAATAAAAAGCAGAGGACGTGGCAACAATAAACAATTACTAGTTAATTTGCAAGGATATCCCTCCAAATTCGACTCTTGGATACCCGCTTCAAGTTTAAGATCTTTGAGTTAAAATGAGGGAAGAAGAATTTTACATGATTCTTCCGAGCAACAGTAGCATGCGTTACTTTCCCGAAAATACAACCACATGTTTCACCACTGAATTACCCCAGCGTATAGAATTACACGGACGTTGAGAAGTAGCGCTCACGGAGATTCAGATTTCCGTGTAGTTTTTTACATATACGAAATAATGAAAATTTAATCAGATTCATCGATATTAACGAGCGCGATAAGACAGTTAAGGCTATGAAATCGCAGGTACCCGCGGGTATTTACTTAAGTATGCGCGATATTATCGAGAGTGTGAATTACGCCGCTAAATCTGTCGATTCGCATATCGTTTGGCATTTCAACGTCTTCATGGGTGGTACAATTTTCATGAAACTTGCCTGCGAAGAAAATAAATGTAGTATGACGCATTATGTAAATTTTTCCGACAAACTCCGCCGCATACTCGGCTTTGATATACACATCAAGCGCAGAGATCTTGTTCAGCTCGATAGCGAACCCACTGTACCATCTCCGTTACCCGCGTGCTTTTATAATGAAATCGGTATCGAAATGTACAATAACAACGAAAAGCTAGTTAAAATCGGAAGTAGTTCCGTTATACCCGACGTTTTACCTTCGTGGGTCTATGATGAAGAGATGCATTCTCTGCTATTTTACGAACTCACGCACTTTCGTATGATAATAGCCGACGAGCCGGGTAGTTTGTTGCGAGGTATTCCCGACAAACTCTTTGTCTATTGCGACATTTGCGAACCTTACATTACCGGCGATGTACAATCTCCCCTTCTTCGAATAGTCGCGCTTGACTCGCGAAATGATTGCACGTTCGCGTCAACACAGATAAGACATTTCTCGCCCGCTCAATACATCACGCTGCATCAAACGTGTTTCCGCACGATCGAAATAGATATAAGAGATCAGCTGGGTCAAAGTATACCATTCGAATTCGGGACGCTGACGGTGACATTGACTTTAGACGTATCGAATAGATATCGTAAGAATACTCGGTGTCTATGACAGAGAAAACGAGAAAGAGAAAAGAAAAGAAAAAAAATTTGTTCGTTCGTTCTCTGTTGATGGATTATTACTCGACGTATTACGACGAATTACAGAACGGAGGAGCTCGCGGTGGTGGAATTCCACGAGTTTTCGTCGGATCGCCCTATCAACGAGGGCACGGTATCGGGAGTTTTCTCGGAGGATTATTCAGGCGCGTGCTGCCTTTTTTAGGTACTGCTGCGCGGGCTATGGGTAAAGAAGCTTTACGCGCGGGCGTTAATATAATCGATGATGTAGAAAACAATACTCCGTTTAAGGTAGCGGCTAAACATCGCTTTAAAGAATCGCGTAACAATCTTAAAAGACAAGCTAAAGAAAAAATAACTAGCCTCATGAAAAGTTCGGGATATAAATCGGATGCGAAAATGCACGTAGCTCATTTTCCCTTTGTTGGGCTTGACACGCGCATCGTTAAACGCCGTCGCTCGAGTAAGAAAAGTTTATCGAAAAGCAAGACGAAAAAGAAGACGAATACAAAATCATCGAAGAATAAGAGGAAGAAAGCCCGTACGATGGTAAAAAGACTTAAGACGTCCACGAAACGACGTAAAATCGGCAAGAAACGTACCGTATCCGATATATTTTCTTAATCTATTTTAATTTACACGCATTTAACCGCGACGAGGACAGCGACGACGAAACAATTGTCGGAGAATAAGTATGTCTTTTCTTCACACACATTCGAGCGAGTGTTTAAAGACTGAACTCGATCTCTTTTCCCTGTCGCCCACACAAACTAGTATCGAGAGTTCACAATGGATTCATTACAAGCCCGTAACCTCTCTCTCGGACGATTCACCGATAGAATTCGTCGTCCCCGGTCACGGAGAAGAATATCTAGATCTCACGCATACTCTGCTGAGTCTTCGCGTACGCGCGAAATCGAGCGACGAATCAGCGGCTCGAGCTCCAGGCACAAACGGCACAACAGCAGATACCGCCGTAGGTCCCGTAAATCATTTTCTTCATTCCATCTTCAATCAGGTCGACTTTTTAAGTGTATTTCAATCAAAAGCTCGTGTCGCCTCCAAACAACGCTTACGCGTACCGCGCGTACATCGAGGCATTGTTAAATTATTCTTCACCCGCAAAAACTTCTAACGTCATGTCTATGGGACGCGGATACACCGGGTTGCATGGACGAAACGCTGGAATCGAAAGGCAATACCGCTCTCGCGAGACGCGCCCATTACATTCGCAACGGGCGAGCGATAGATCTTATAGGACATCTCCATTGCGACGTTTTCAATCAAGACAAATTCTTAATTAACGGAGTGGAAGTACGACTGAGACTCGTCCGCTCGAAAGATTCATTTTGCCTCATGGAAAGCAACAGCGCGTCAAAAATACATATTCTCGATGCCAGCTTGCTAGTGAGAAGGGCGAAAATAAGCGCCGGAGTGTTATTCGCGCATGCTCGAATGCTGAGTAAAGTTACAGCTAAATATCCGCTTACGAGAGTCGAGGTTAAAACATTCACGATTCACAGCGGTGTTGTGGGCGAATCATTAGATAACGTAATACTCGGACAACTACCGAAACGAATAATAGTCGGATTTGTTAATAATAAAGCATTTAACGGAGATAGAAAATTAAATCCGCTTAATTTTAAAAATTACGGCATAAATTTCTTCTCTCTGTATTGCGTCGACGGCACGCAAATTCCTAGGAGGCCATTACAACCGGTTTTCTCGCCGGAAGAACCGCTTTACGTCGATGCTTATCAAACGCTCTTCTCGGGAACGGGCATCCATTTCTTAAACGAGGGAAATTCCATAAGTAGAGACGATTATTCCAAGGGATACACGCTTTTCGCTTTTGATCTCACACCCGATTTGTCCGCTAATTGCGCCGGGCATTGGAATCTTGTGAGACACGGCAGTTTACGATTAGAAGTACGATTCGAAAAAGCGCTCACCGAAAAAATTAACTGTATTGTTTACGGCGAATTTGATAATGTAATAGAAATAGACTCGTCTCGTCAAGTCATCGTCGATTTTTCCGGTTAAATTTTTTATCGCGGCATTTACATGTCTCTCGTCGCAACGTACGATTAAAAATTTTTTGTATTTTTCTTATCCCCGCTCTCTTCCATTTCCACTCGCCGACGCGTTTTACGAGAAGAAAAACTTATAATGTAACAAAAAGAAATATCAGTTTCCTTCGAGACGCGTTCGTCGACGGTTCGTGAAAAACTTAAACCTCGCCAACGAAAGCGTATAAGTTTTTCTTCGCAATATGGATATAGTCATTGACATTCAAGGCTTCCGCGATGCGAGCGAGAAGTTTCTTCCTAAGGAAGTCGCGGTTGTCGCGATTGACGCACCGATCGTCGACCATTGGTTTATGATACCGCCCTATCCGTTCGCTGAATTACCCGAAAAAGTAAGACGACAAAACTGCTGGCTCGCACGAAATTATCATGGGATCGAATGGTTCGATGGTGAGGCTAATCCAAAATATTTTACGCGGCTTTTACGTGAAATTATAAAGCACACGCGTCACATTTACGTTAGAGGCAGTGAAAAAGCACATTACTTGCGAAATCTACTTTCCAGAGAGATATATAATTTGGAAGGTATCTCTCCAGCATTCAAAAATCTATTGTTGGAGGAAGAGTGTGGACAATATTGCGCTCATCACGGATTTCGACAGATTTTTCATTGCGCCTTACATAACGCTTACAAATTGAAACGCTGGCTACTCGATCAAAATAATACCGGCAGCAGCGATACTCTCAGCGTTAGTCAGCCCACTACTTGTAGTTCTCCCGAAAATTATCAATTGAGTGACGACGACAACGACGACGACGACGATGATGATGGCTACGAAAGCGTGAAAACTGACTGCGACAAGGATTACGCTGCTAGCGATAAATGTCAATCCCGTTCTAATTCGTAATATTCAAATTCAAACGGATAATATAATAGAGACAAAAAATTTGTCAAGCGTCGAGCAGACAATTAAAAAAGAAGAAGAAAAAGAAGAAAGATTTGCGGCAGAAATAAAAACCGAAGTTATTCAAATAATACCAAGATCGACGCGTTCGTCTTTGTGTCGAAAAAATGAACTCTTGCGAAATTCTACGAGCATTGCGCCATATCGATGCCAAGCATGTGGGTGTTTATCCCGCCGACAGAGTTCCGAGGGTGTGGACGAGGTCGACGGCTATCGTCGCTAATACAGACGATCATAAATGACATGGAGAACATTGGGTCGCCTTTTTCCTCGATGAACACGGAACAGGCACCTACTTCGACAGCTACGGAATACCGCCTCTGAAGCCCGGATTTCTCCTTCGTCTTCGACGAAACTCCATCATCCATCGATGGAATACCCGACAACTACAAGGATTTTTCTCACAAACTTGCGGACAATATAGCTGTGTATTTCTATATTACATGTCTGTCGGTTACGATCTTAATCAATTTCTTACTCTATTTACCGAAAATTGTGAACACAACGATTGATTAATCGTACATTTATTTCGCAAAATCTTTCTTCGTTGAAATAAGAAACGTGTTAACGTAGTTGCTAATCGATATCATATTTAATTCAGTAATTTTAATAACATACTTTATGTATCGCTTTTAACTTTATGTATTTGTAATATCAATATATATGAAAAATTTATAATAAATGTGTGTGAAACTTTTTTACTTGAATTCTTTTATATTTTTCCCACATCTTCTACCCTTTACCTCATAGCGAAATAGAAACTCGATCTTTTTAAAAACTTTAGCGTAATTTACGGTCTCGGCAACGACATTTGTCTAAATATTGCGTCTCAGTCTCCGATGCCCGAACATATTTTGTTTTATTACCCGCCCATTGTCAGCGAATGCTACCCTTCCTATCTGTTCCTACGTATCGTTTACTAGAATGCGAACTCGAATGCGCGTGTTTTCTATTAGGTCTCCTTTTGTTACCCGAGGTGTCGATAATATCCGACAACGTGACGCTGAAGCGATTAGCCGAAATTGTAAGCGGGCGCTTGTACTTTTTTTATTTTTTTCAGCAATAAAACCTTTACGTAGCGTCACTAGAATGCGAACTCGAATGCACGTGTTTTCTATTAGGCCTCTTTTTGTTACCCTAGGTGACGATAATTAGCCTAAATTGAAAGCGGAGGCTAGCCGCATGTACTTTTTGTATATCTTTTTGTTTTCTTTATTAGCGAGGATGCCGACGGTCAGCCGAAATTAGTGCGTTTTTTATTTATCTTTTTTCAGCGCTATACACGATCACCGGGGACCAACCGCTCTATGACGGCTTTGTTATTTAATAATAAAATTACCGCGTTTTTTTATCGACATTTTCTCGGCTTTTTTCAGAAACGCTGTCTGCTCACCCCTACCCTTCCAAAAAAAAAATCAACCAATCAGAGTGCTGGGCCACTATAGTTAGAGCCTATCATAGACGGGGTGGGGTGCCATAATCCCCTCGTCTGCTACGCTATACCATGATATTTTATCGCCATTTTGTCGGCTTTTTTCAAAAACTCTGCCTACTCTCCCACTCTCTTCCCAAAAACCAACCAATCAGAGTGCTGGGCCACTATAGTTAGGCCTATCAGAGCCCTGGGCCTAATGACCCCTATTAGCGGATCGACCAATCACGGATCGAAAAGCCCTGTCTAGCCACGCCCCTCTGGCGCCAGTGGCCGAGTGGTGGGGGTTTGTTTTGACTCACTATAGTGGTTCACATACTACTTATATGAAAATCAAATTTTTTATATTCAATTATTTTAAGTATAATTCTTTTTAATTATAATTAGAGATATATTATTATTTTTTTTATTTCTGAACTAATAAACAAATTATTTTTAAATTTAAAGTTTTATTATGTTGTTAAGTGTTTATTGTGTTCTTTTATTTTAATCTATTTTTATATATTTTGCTTTACTTCAATTTCTTTTTATCTATCAGATTTAATTTGAAATAAAAATACTTTATAAAAATTAAAGAAAAAAAAAATATTTCCAATAAATACCCTGAATTTCACTATCATAATAATACTATTTTATTATTATTATTTATATTTTTTATTTATATTTATTATATCATTATTATCATTTGTTTTACAAAATCAGCTTCTTTACAAAAAAAAAAAAAAAAAAGTTGAAGAAAAGGAAATGGCCGCTGTAATAGTGACAGGTGTAAGGTAGCACTCCGGGTCGGAGCGAGGAAAAGGAGGTGTGGAGAACGAGATGGAGGAAGAGCAGTGGAGTTTTGGATAAAGGAGCTAAAGTGGAACTGGGAGAAATGGGGGAGTATACAGGAAGGAAAAGATAAGGCTATAACGAAAGGATAGAAAAGGGAGCAGCATGTGGAAGGAAAAGGAGACGTGGCATAGAGAAGGAGTGAGAGAAGAGGGCGCTGAATCAAGTGGAGAACGAGGAGATAGAGGAAAGGTGGATCGAGGGAGAGGGCGCCGCAGAGGTACGAGATAGTGAGAGGTAGGAAAGAGTGGCGAGAGGGCGCCGCGAACGGCGGAAGAAAGATCGATAAGATAAATCGATACAGCTGACGGATAAGAGGTTAAGGAGACGGTGGCACTGGTACACGTGAGATACGGGAGAAAGAGTGTGCGGAGAGTATTATTGTATTATTAAGGTTAATAAGTGAAGGAGACAGGAAGGAAAAAGAGGATGGAGTCGAAAGAAGGAATAAAGGAGCTAAGGGAGATAAAGGTATTATTGTTAAAAATGATGGAGATGATGGGAGAGAGATGGAACGTACGGGGAGAGAGTCAAGGAGATATAGAGATAAAGAAGGAGTGGAAAAGAGAGGAAGCGGCAGCAGAAGGAGGGGAAAGAGAGGAGAGAGTGGAGGAAACGCGGGACGGAGCGGCTAGAAGTAAGGAAGAAGGAAGGAAAGAAGACGGACGGAGGTCAGAGGAGGAAAAGAAGCTAAGCGAAATAAGGAGAGGAATGACAGTAGTAAGTAGTAAGGAAGAGAGATGCATGGAAGAGAAGAAAGGGGATAAGGAGGAGAGAAGAAGCAGGGGGCTGACGAGAAGGAAGAAGAGGAAGAGGGGGTGAGTTATACAAGTCAGAGGGCTGGTGAGAAGAGAAGAGAAGGAGGAGAGTCATGGGAGAAGGCGGCGGATGAAGAGAGTACGAAGAAAGATGCGGGAGAGGAGGAGAAGTTGGATGAAGGAAGGTACAAAGTTGGTGAAACAGAGGAGGAGGGAATAAAGGAAGGAGGAGAGAAAATGAAGAAGAAAGGAGAGGATAGGAGAGAAGGAGAGAAGAAAGAGAGAGAGGAAAGAGAAGAGGATGTGGAAGCATGGGGACTCGATGAGGGGGAGTTGGAGAGTAGGGGGGAAAGCGAGGAAAGAGAAGAGGATCAGGAGGAAGGCAGAGCGGAATGGTGGAGGATGGTAAAGGAAGAAGAGGACCGGAGCGCAAGGGAGAAAATTAGACGGAACGAGAGGAAGGAAGGAGAAAGAGAGAGGAAAGTAGAGCAAAGGAGACAGAAAAAAAGGAGGAGATAGATAATAAAGAAAGGGACCACAAAGGAGGGGAGGTGTGGAAGAAAATAGAAGAGAGAGAAGAGAAGTGGAGAAGAGAGAGGAAAAGGAGAGAGAATATTAGAAAGGAGAGGGAGAAGAGAGAGGAACAGGAGAGAAGAAAGAAGAGAAGAAGGAACCTGATTTGGAAAGGAGTGGATGGAGAGGACCAGGATGAAAGGAGAATTTTTGTGGAGAAAATCATAGAGAGAGCAATAGGGAAGGAAGCAAAAGTAGGAGTGATAACGGAGAGGATAGGAGAAACGAGAGTCTGGGTACTAATTGTGGAGATGAAGGAGGAAAAGGATAAGAAGGAGATGCTGAGAAGATGCGGGGAGATTCATGAGAGATGGGGAGTGTGGATCGACGAGGATTTAACGATGGAGGAGAGAAGTGCAAGGTGGAGGATAATGGAGAAGGCGAGGTTGGAGAGAAAAAGAGGGAGAACGGTGGAGATAACGAATAGGAGACTATGGATTGACAGCAAAGAATGGTTCTGGGACATGGAAGGAGGGAGATGGGTAGAGGAAAGGATGGAAATGATGGAAAGGAAAGAGTAGTAAGGAAAGAAAGAGAAGACAAAGTAAAAATGAGAAGGGCGAAGGAAAGAGGAGGGTGAGAAGCCGGATGAAGGGAGGAAGAAAGAAGAGAGAAAGCGGTGGATCCACTGAAGGAAGTGGGGGACAGAGAAAGAACAAGAAGAGAGAGAAGAAGAAAGAAGGATGATCATAGAAGAGTTGAAAGAAGAAGAGGATAAAGAGATGGAGAGAAGAGAGGCAGCAAGAGAGACAGGATGACGAGGACAGGAGAAGGAGAGAGGACAAGGAAAGGGAGAGGAGTTGGTGCAGAGGGAGAGGAGAATAGAGGGAGAATTGTTTATGTTTATGTTTATGATTATGTTTCTGTTTTTTTTTATTTATATGTGAAGGTAAAGGAAAGGGAGCTCGGAGAGGAAGGAGCATACGTTGAAGGAGACGGAACAAGACAGGAGAAAAGAGAGAAGGAAGGAGAGTCTGGATGAGAGGAGAGAAGGAGGAGAGAAGATGGAATAGTTCTGTATTTTGTACTCTGTTGTGTTATAGATATTGTGAGGTCGCAAATGGCCAGGTACGGGGAGAGTGAGAAGGATGTAAAAGGTTGGGGAACGCTCCTTGGAAAAGCGCCTTTATAACCCTGCGGGGAATAAATATCCATTATCTATTTATCTATCTATCTACAAAAAATTAATTAACCAAATTTAAACTTTCTTTTTATATGAATAAAACTTTTAATTCCTAAAATTACCAACTCCTCTAATTTAATATTTTAATTTAATTTAATATTATATTGATGAAATTTTGGATTATTAGGATTATTTCTTACAATTCAAATTATTAGATTTCATTATTTATACATTGTTGTTATTACATTATTGTATTTTTTGGAGATTACTTATATATATATATATATATACATGTACTTTATAATATAGTATTATTATGATAGTGAAATTTTTCTAGGTATTTATTGGAAATATTTTTTATTTAATTTATAAAGTTTCATTAAAATTAAATTTGATAGGAAAAAAAATTGGAGTTACAAAGCAAAGTATATAAAAGTAATTTAAAATAAAAGAACACATAATAAAAACTTTTTAAATTTGAAAATAATTTGTTCATTAGTTGAGAAATAAAAATAATTATTAATTTACTTCTAATTATAATTAAAAAGAATTAAATATACCTCTAATTATAATTAAAAATAATTGAATATAAATAATTTTATTTTTATATAGATATTCTTAGACAGATTATAAGAATAAATTAGTAAAATTACAAATAATTTCTGAAAGATAACGCAGTCTTTTGCTTCTTTTTCTATTATGTATTTTTAGTAGTTAGTGCCAGAGGCGATCTATTCGTGTGCTGGTTGAATTACTTTATACCGGAAGCAGATTGCATGTGTGCTCTGGTTATATTTTATCCCAGAGGCGATCTATTCGTGTGCTGGTTGTTAAAAATTACTTTATACCGGAAGCAGATTGCATGTGTGCTCTGGTTATTATAAAATATAGAAACATTTGTTGTCAAAACATTATCTATTGTAGTATATAATAGTTAATTTTCTCTATTAGATAAAGATTTATAAGCAAAAGACTGCAGTTATTTTGTAGAGGTTTTACTTTTTTTCAACATTATGAAGTAATAAAATAAATAATATCTTATTTTTGTAGTATACAGTATTTTACAATTTATTTTTCTTTGCAGGCGATAATTATTGAAGCAGATAAAGGCGCAAGAATCAAATGATTCCAGGAGCACAATTATTAATAAGGGTACTGACAATAAATCCATCGATTTTCAGAAATCGGTCGAATTATTCTCCGATACGATAGATTCGAAAGTTAGTATCCAATCGTTAGTACCCAGCATGTCTAAGGATATTAACAACAAATCTATCGATTTTCAGAAATCGGTAGAATCACTTCCCGATGCGATGGATTCAAAAGTTAGTACTCAAACAGTGCAATGCCTGGAGTCAGTTTCAGAAACAGCTATGTGTAATCAAAATATCGAACTTTGCGAAGATGACAATTATTTTGTTATCGACAATGGCCCTCTGGATACAAATCGTATCCAGGAAAGCTTGCCTCAAGGCCGTCGCATTGTCGACATTTCTCATATGTGGAATGAAATCCACAGAACATTTAATAATCAATTCGCGAGGAATAGAGTGCCAATTTAAAGATTGGAAACTCATAAATACTGAAATCAAAGAGTTCAAAACGCATTTGTTCTTCAAGTGCCAAATGTGCCATACTAAAGCCGACTTCTGGTCAGAACCCGAAGAGCCGGAAACATTAGGCATTGATATGGCTGCTGTAGCAGGAACTGTTACAGTAGGAATTGGCTATGCCCAGCTGAAAGAGCTGTGTACAGCCATGAATATTCCTTGTATATCCGAGCCAAAGTACATAAAAAATAGAGAAAATTTAGTCGATGCTTTTCAAAAAACAGCCGTGGAAAGTATGAAAATGGCTGGCGAAGTTGAAAAGCAACTCGCTCTTGAGAGAAACGAAGTTATAAACGGTATTCCGTATATAACAGTTGTAGCGGATGGTAGTTGGATGAAGAGATCGTATGGCAATGCCTACAATTCTCCTTCCGGTATTGGAGCCATAATTGGTTACCGTACGAAAAAGATTCTCTTCGTCGGTATCCGCAATAAATTTTGCGCAGTATGTGATATGGCAGAGCGAAAAGGTATCAACCCAAAAGCTCACAAATGCTACAAAAGTTTTAATCGCAACGAAAGCTCTACAAGGATGGAGAGTGATGCCATCGTGGAAGGTTTTAAATGTAGCCTCGAAATCCATGGGCTGATTTTTAAAACAGTTATTGCCGATGGTGATAGTAGCGTTTATCAGACCGTTATTGATAACAGACCATATAGTGAACAGATGGTCACAGTAAAAAAAATAGAATGCACGAATCATTTACTTCGCAATTTATGTAAAAAGCTCAAAGCTGTAGCAGAGACGACTCAGCCAAAAACGCAGAGGCAGCGTGGCTTTATAGAGTTGCGAAAAGTTGTGAAAAACAACATTTTAAATATCAGACAAGAGGTAGAAAAGGCAGCCGAGCTACGAAAAAAAGACCAACAAACACGTCAACATTGTAAGGCTATGGAATTGCAGAAAGATATATTGAACATTCCTGGCCATGTTTTTGGCGAACATAAGCGATGCGAAGCACGCGGTCGTATATGCGAAGAGAATGATAACAAAACAAACAAAAATTATGTTCCATTTTTGAAATTACATGGTCTATATCAAAAAATAGAAAACGCTATCACATATCTAAGCGGTTATTCCGACAACTTATTGCTGAATTTAACCAATAATCCTGCAGAATCGTTTAATTCGATAATCTGCAAAGAAATTGGTGGAAAGCGCATTCATTTTAGTAAACGAGGCTCTTACAATGCCAGAGTTGCGGCAGCAGCTGTGCAATTTAATACGCAACAAGTCCTTACAGAATTGCATAAGAGCATGGATAAAACTGTTCCACCTATTGTTGAGACTCTGGAAAAACAACGACAAATAAAAGTTGCGAAAACCAGAGAATCTTGATAAGTGCAAGGAAGGCAAAAAAAATTCAAACAAGAGACAGGAACAGATCGTTATTATGGTCCGCAGTCTCAAAAACCAGATCTTTCATCTGATGTATTTGAGCAACTTTGGCAAAATCATTTAGAAAAATTGTCCGAAAATGCGAGAAACTGGAAAAAAATTGAGATTGATACGAGAAAGCAAAGTAACTCGGAATTATGGTTATTATTGAGACGAGAAATGTTGATAGCATCCAATTTTGGACCTGTATGTCGTATGAGACCGACAACGTCTTGCGCAGCAACAGTAAAAGCCATTTTATATCCTTCGTTCATTGATAACGCAGTCCTAAAATATGGTCGCGAGAACGAAGAAGTAGCCAGAAAAGAATTGGCTATAAAATTAAATAAAGAAATAAAACCTTGCGGATTATTTATCGATACTGAAAATCCGTGCTTGGGTGCTTCTCCTGATGGAATTATTGATGAAAATGGTCTAGTAGAAATAAAATGTCCTCTGTCAGCTGAGCTTTTGGCAGCAGAAAAAGCTGTAGAGACATTGCCTTCTTTGAAAGGTATCTTTGATAAAAAAGATCCACATAAAATGAATCGAAATCATCGATATTTTTATGAAGTTGAAGGTCAGTTGAACATAACACGGCGAGAATATTGTATTTTTGTTGTTTGGACTCCACAAAGCATGAAAATATTGCGTATTGATGCAGACAATATTTTTTGGAGAAATCAAATGCTGCCTTTCTTCATAACACGCTTCTATAACGAATGCATGCTTCCAGAAATCTTGGACAGTCGTCACAATAGACATATGCCAATCAGAAATCCAAGATATATTATAGAAGCTAAAGAAGAAGCAGCAAAAAAAATGACAATTAGTCGAACAAAAAAACAAAATATAATAGAAAGCGAACATGGCATAGAAGAGAGCAAACGATTCAAACCGAACGTTTCGGAAGTAAAAGTGACTGATATTGCTGATATTGCTCTGTGTTCAAGTTGGTTAAAATTGAAATTTCGTATTATTTTTAAGAATTATCTGTAAGTATTCGACATTCCTTTATTCTGTTATTATAACATAAAAACGAAACACGCGAGATCACAACATCATTGTTTCGGGACATGTTGATTCTTCTCTTGTTTTGTTTTCGCCGGATAAAGCGTTACCGTTACACCGATTTACTCAAAATCAGGAGATTCGCGCAAACTCGAGTCATCCCCTTCCCGCTTCGCCGAAGGTTCGAGATCTTCGTGGAAAATATTATAAAAGATCAGACTCGACTAGCGCGGCTCTCTATCTGTTTTGATACAAGTAGCAATCGAATCACGAATATCTCTAAAATCTGTGGATCGAAATAAATTCATTCTGGTTATAATACGCGCTGTCGCGTTGAAATAAAGTGTCGATTAAAATGATCTATCGCGATTAATGATCGCAGCAACTTATGTGCTTGTCGGACTCGATAAAATAAACGTATTTTATCCAAAATGCAACACAGCCTCGCAATTGATATTTCATTTCTCTACTCCGATACCTCAAGATCTCTCTCTGTTAATCCATCGACCTTCGGTTCCTCGCGTTCAATCAGCTGACGCTTCACACCACAACATATTCTATCCTTCTCTCTCTCTCTCAGTCTCACGAGCTCACCGACATTGTCTTCTTTCCCGCCTTCGACACCTCTCGCTCTCTCTGAGCGATATCGGCAATTCTAATTCGCACGTGCATATCAAAAAACACGATCGCGAACACTCTGAATAAAGAGCAAGATGATGATTGCATTATCATAAGTTATTCACGTAACGAACGAGATATATCTGAAGACGATATCAAAAGAAACGAAAAACTTTTAAATACGTTTGCTCCTCTTTATTTGGTAAAGGATAATGTCTTGGGTATGACAAGTCAATTAAACGATGAATCGTTGGATCTATATTTGCGTATTATAAGAGAAACTTCTCATTTCGAAACGCAAAGTGTGCTATATTTAGAATACTCTCACATGATTAAAGCTAGTCGTAGTGATAATAGCCTACAAATAATTGGAGGGAATTGTAGTAATCACTGGAGATGTATTTTCTTTGACAGCACCAAACTTCGCGTGTATGATAATCTACCTGGCTGTACATATGATAAATTGGTAACTAAAGAGAAAAACTATATACATCTTCGTTATCCAACAGTAAGCTCGAGTGACATAATTTTTGAAAAGGTTCAAACACAACCTGATGGCATATGTTGTAGAATTTATGCTGCAGCCTTCGCCACGACTATAGCCTTAGGAGGCAATCCTTGCGAGGAAAAATACTCTAAAAATGTTAAATACATGAGAGAACATTTTTATAAAATTATAGAAAGCAATAAACTCTCGCCTTTTCCAAAATGATAAGAAATTATCATTTTAAAAAAATCTATTCTGGTAAGAATATAGACTTCAAAAATCTATACTCTACAATTGGCCAGAAAAAGTTGCATCAATCTAGATTGCAAATTATAATCGGAGAGACGAAAAACATTTATTGGTTGCGTTCTCACGGGAATGGACGGGGAGGGGTCCATTCTATATTTTAAATATTTAGAATATTGTAAAAATACGTTCTGTTGCAATCGAGACAATCAATGTATTGTAAGTGTGTATGTAAATATACACATAATAATGAAATAATACATTTTTATCTGTTGATTATATCGATTGGAAAAAATGAACTGTATTAGATAGATTGTAACTTATAGAAAGCTACATTATAATATCCAGAATATATAGGTATTATGCACACATATCTGCATGCGTCATATACATTTCTTATATTTATATACACGCATGCATACATAAATATCGTGTATATATATATATATATATATATATATATATACATATTTTATTTGATACAGTGGATTATTATAGAAATAATAAATAAAATATTTTTAGGAAAAATTTTCCATATAAAAGTTGTAAGGTTTTGAAGGAGGACAGTATCATGATTTAAAATTATTCTTGAGTGGCATTTTTCTAAGATATTTAGAGGTCAACCTAGTTTTTTTTAAATAAACCTACCTTATTTTTATTATATAAATCGAATCCTTGCAATATTCAACATAAAAAGTAATAAAATGGCTAAAAAATAAAAACTTTACGAGATATTTTTTAATTTTTTTATATAATTACATAAACTATGAAATATATCTCATAAAATATTAATTTTTTGATAATCTTACCTATACTTATGCAGAAAATAATAAGAGAAATAAATTAGTGTAAAAAAACATAGTTGTTTTCAAAAAAAGTATGTAAATAGAAATTAGTAGCTACATATTTTTTCCTTGAAAACAACTATGTGTTTTCTTTACACCAATTTATCTTGTGCATAAGTATTGTGGTAAAATTATCAAGAATTGAATATTTTATGAGATATTTCATAGTTTATATAAAATTATATCAATTATAAAACATCTCGTAATTTTCATTTTTTAGCCATCCTGTAGCTTTTTATGTTGAATGTTGCAAGAGTTCGATTTGCATAATAAGAATAAGATAGATTAGTAGATTTAAAAAAGGTCTAAGGTCTAAATAATTGAAAAACGTTACTCAAGAGCAATTTTATCACGATATTGTTCCCCCTTCGAATCTTACAATTTATATATAAAACATTTTTCCCGAAAATGTTTTATTTTTATGATAATATACTGTATTAAACAAAATATCTTGTATGTATATATATATATGGTATATATAGATATATATATATATATATATATATATATATACATATATATATATATACATATATATATATATATATACACGTTGTTGTAACCGTCACGTTACAGCCACGGGGTTCACGCCGTTCGAACTACTTTACGGGCATCAAGCGACCCTACCTACGGCATTATCGCAACCCCCGAAGCCGACATATACATACGATGACTACGCGCAAGAATTGAAAGAAAAATTACGCGCCGCCCAGCAAATCGCAAAGGAACACTTAAAAAACGAAAAGGTGAAAGCAAAGGATAACTACGACAAAAAATCGAAGAATACCACGTTCAAAGTAGGAGAAAAAGTACTATTATACAACGAAACCGTCCGCAGGGGCCGATCCAAAAAACTCGATGCATTATGGACCGGACCATACACAATCATCGACAAAATCTCCGATGTCAATTATAATATTAAAGTAGGACGAAAGATAATAAATACACATGCGAACCGTTTAAAAGCGTTCATAGAACATTAAGAAAGAAAAATTTCGGCACATCTATTTTCATTCCAGAGCGCTAATGGCATGGAAGATGCAGCCTACCACAAGAAAAGACCTAGAAGAGGAATACGAGGTAGAACAATTTAATCGAGAGCCAGGGATATACTTCGAAAAAATCGGTTATCTACATCAAGTAGAATCCAACTGGAAGTTAATAATTAATATAGACCTAGGAACCTTAAATAAAAGATTCCACGATTTACAAAATTATATTGATCACGGACACCTCCTACACAAGATACAAAATAAAGAAAACTGCCAAATCCAAAAAACGATTATCGAAACGGAGAATGATAAATTAACACAACTCTTAAAACGAGTAAACACCATATACAGGACACTGACAAACAAACGAAGAGGACTACTCGACGGGATCGGGACACTAGCAAAAACACTCTTCGGAACCATGGATGCCAATGACGAAAAAGTCATTAAGGAACAACTACTCCTCTTACAAAATCAAGAGCAAACACTGCATCACACGATGAAAAATCAAGTAAAAATTTTAAACACAACAATTGCCCACATTGATAATCTGGAAAAAACAACACAATACAACGAACAACTACTACTCAATTTTACCACCAAAATCCAAAAACAGATGGCAAGTCAAGTACAACGAGAAGAAATACACGAATACTTCTCCATAATTAATGCCATAATAACGGATTTGATGAGAGACGCGGAAGACGTCATCGAACACTTAATGGCAGTAAAAACAGGAAAGACACATCCGAGGTTAATTCCGTTAGATCAAATCATAGAAAGTCTCAAGGAAGCCACGTCACAAGTGCCCCAAGGACTATTCTTCCCCTTCGGAATCTCCGAAGACAATTGGCCCACGATTGAAAAATTCGTAACAGTTAGCGCATATTTTAATAACCCTTACGTACACACTATTTTGCGCTTCCCACTGATTTCGCATCCTAGATATAACATAGTGAAGGCTATCCCCCTACCGAGTTATAGCCACGGGAATTTATTTACCTTCGCAGAAATAAACCAACCGATAGTAGCCATTGATAACGAAAATCAAAACTATCTAACAATAACGCAAAGTAATTTAGAAAAATGTATTAACGTAGACAATCACTATATATGCGAACAAAATAGGCCCATCTATCACATAAACGACAATGCGATCTGCGAAATTCAAGCACACACACCCCCCCAGGGCAAAAGTTATGCGACACACGATATATACATTCCAATCATACCATATGGATTGAGCTGACTAACCAGCACTCATGATTGTACTCCATACTTACCGAGCAGCCGATAACCATAAACTGCCAACACCATGAAGAATATAGGACAACCATCGCGGGGACAGGACGAATCACAGTAGGCAACACTTGTAAATTAGTAACAGCCGACATGATTGTAAAAACTTCGGGAACCATAGACGGCACATATCTCCAAGCGTACTTACCGGAATATAATATCTCAAGGGAAAAAATCGAAATACCAGCGAACCTGAATACAACACAGTTAAAGAAAATAATTCAGAACCCTACCGAACTAAAGGATTTAAGCTCGAGACTACAAGATCTAACAGAAGATCTAGACAACGTCAGCGTCAACCCGTTTTTAAAAAAACAATTTATATATCCAATATCAGGTAGCACAGCCATTCTTATTATAAGCATAATAGCTATAATATTGTACCGAAGAAATAGAAGACAAAACCCACCACGTGAAGAATAGGGAAAAGGAAAACTCGATCCGTTTTCTTTTTTCCGCGGGGGAAGGGTGTTGTAACCGTAAACACTATGACACAACCACGACCTAAAAATCCACAAAAGAGAACGCAAAATCAGCATTTCGAAAGATAGCGCGCGCCTCGAAATCGAAAACGCAACCGATTGCATACACGCGTTAAGACATCGCGACACATTCGAGATCGCAAAACGCAGACGATGCAAAACCGATTGCATACATGCGACACATTAATCGAAAAACAAAATCTACTTTCGGGTAATATAAGCGCGCCTGATTAACTCCTCGGGGCCGTATTCCGAACCGAAGAAGACAAGTAATTACATATAATCTACTGCGAGGACGCGCTGCGATTCGACATACCAAAGAATTGTACACGTGAGTTGGAATAAACTCTTCTCTTGTGACCAAAGTGTTCTGTTCACCACCCTCGACACTCGGATTCCCAACTCCTAAGACGAACGGACCCCTCACAGTATCCTACAAATCCCGTTGTACCCTGAGAGACACAACAACGTATTATCTATGAATACATATATGTATGTAAATATAAGAAATGTATATGACGCGCATACAGATGTATGTGTATAATACATAATATAACTGGATATTATAATGTAACTTTCTAGTAAATTATACAATCTATCTAATACAGTTCGTTTTTTTCAAATCGATATAATCGACGATTATATAACATCAATGTATTATTTATATAAACATTATGAGCATATATATTTTTGAGCGTATAAGTAAATATTTATATATATAGAAATTTATAAACGCAATACGCTCATACATATGAACTGTGTTCAAACATGTGATAAAGGCCGACACATATATAATATACTGTTATCTATGCGCTTCATACTCTGATACACGTGCGAAGCGATAGAACAGTAGAAATATATGATGTCTAATTTCAACATATTGAACACAATTTTTATTTGCTCTTTTATTGTTCTTTTTAACATGCATAACGCTGTCGATAATGGCAGAACTAAAATTATCGACAATTATCGACAATTTTAGTTCCGCTCAAATGAGGGCGCAAACCCGTCGGAGTTGGGGAATCCGTTTAGGATCCCCTTAATGTTATATTAATTTCGGGTAAATAGGTTTCTATTTTTATTCCATAGTTTGCTTCTTTTGTCTGTACCGTCATGTCTGTCGTTGTTAGTTTGCATTCCCCTCTTAGAGTAATTTTACCCGTATTTTTTATTATTTCTCTTTTTTCAGATTGTTCGTTGCATTGTATCGTGATTGTTCGTTCCGCGGCGGTAGAGTATAACCAAGTCTGGGGTTGCTGTAATGTGATCCATATCATATGGGTCAAAGCGTAATGTCTTATATTACAAAAGTGCTGATATTTCGATTGTTGTGAATATATTTGTACTTCGCATGGCGCATTCGAGTTTATTCGATATACTGGCGTACTTTGTTCGCATATATAATGTGAGTTTATTTTATTACATTTTTGTAAGTCGTTTTCTATTACGGCTAAATACGTTAATTTTTCCTTATCTATCGCGATTATCTTATTATTAATTTCTATATGACTAAATACATTTTGTTAAAGATAACAAAAAAAGGCTTTGTATTAAATTTAATATTGTTAACTCTCTGTATCAATTTATATCGTCTTTCGTCCGGTTGTTATTATCTCCGTAATTATTTCTGTTTCTATGCTTTCTCATATGACCTTTCGGTCGTCGCGTCATGTATTGTTTAATTCTTCCGAGCGAGCCTTCGACAACGAAAAGATCACAAATCTATCGAACCATCGTTTGTCATTTCCAGTATTCTGACTTATACCTATCGCGGGTTATTATTGTTTTGGTCTCGCAACGGTAGTCTAAATTTAAACCATATATGTAGTGTATTGCGCAGACCACGGAATCCCCGGCTCGATTCTGAGAAGCTTCCAGAAACTCGACAATATATATAAACACGCGAAATGCCCGGCGACTTTGAGACTTGCTTATTTTGTCTGGCTGTTCACGAGAGTCAGTTCAAGCATTTAATCGAGCGAGACGATCAGTTACTTCAATCATTTTAAGAAATTTCCGATAACGAGTTGCGAGTCTAGCGATTCATCGCTCAGTGTATATCTTTTAACTGCGATCATTAAAGATCTCATCAAATCTTCCAAAATTACTTGGTAACAATTTTCACTTCTTCTTTCATTGACATTGATCCTTGTTCATTTCCGATCTCCTTCGTTCGATTCCCATCTCGCTTTCTCGCTCTCTTTCAGTTTACTGCTTCTTTCGCTCTTTCACTCTAGTTTTTCCTCTCTCTCACTCTCTCGCTATCACACGCTCTCCATTCTTTCCCTCTTCCTCTCGCTCTCTCGGAGCAAGCCGGCATCCTCGATTTACACGCGACAAAATTTCGTTCGTGCGTAAACATAATTTGGTCCTTCGAGCCGGATCCTACTGAGGTAATCTGTACGGAATCAAAGCGGAGTGCCGTGTGACCAAAGTGACAGTCTAATCAGCAGAAATGGACGAACTGTGCCAACATCAATCATCGCTATTCCATACGGTATCACGTTCGCTCGACAATTTCAAAAAGATCGGAAAGAAAAATTACACGGCCGCTAAAATCCGATCGCGAGTGACCTCGTTGAAGGAGACCTGGACGCAATGTACTCAGAATCACGCTGCTCTTCTGCATGGCATCTCACGGGATAAACGCGACACGATGGCATATTTCCGAGATCAATTGTTCGACGAACACGAGGACGTCTACCAAGAGACGCTGGACTACATGGCCGAGTGTCTCGAGGATATCAAACCACCTGGGGACCCCCTTCAGTCGTCCAGTCGAATATCCAGCCAGGGTGAATGTACCTCTTCATTTTCTTTATCGCATTTGCCGCCAATTAAAATTCCCCCATTTTGCGGAAACTACGACGAATGGGAAAGTTTTCGCGATCGATTCACGTCGTTAATTATTGCAAACAAGGATCTCACTTCGTTCGCACGTATGCATTTCTTAGCGTCCAGTTTAACCGGCCGCGCTCTTGAGTCAATTAAAACCATACCTATTACCGCTGATAATTTTGAAATCGCTTGGAAAACGCTAGTTTCGCGCTATGAAAATAAGCGGCGATTAATTGAAGTGCACGTCTGTGCCCTTCAGAATTTACCAAGCGTTTCACGCGAAAACGCAGTTGAACTCAACGAGCTACGTGATAAAGCAAATCGCGCGATAGCGTCTCTCAAAAATTTAGGCCGATCTGCGGACGAAATTCTAAATGATGTATTAATTTACCGGGTGTCTCAGCAATTGGATCATGCGACGCGAAAAGCATGGAAATTAAAAGGATGCGATGATGCGAAAATTCCGACATATGCAGAATTCGATAGCTTCCTAGCGTCACGCGCTCGCGCTCTCGAAGAATTAACCTCTTCCAACGGGAAAGCTGTTCGCTCGACAAAGGTCTCGAGTACCACTGTATCTACGAACAATATTACATGTCCGTTGTGCAAAGCACCTCATTTTATAAATAAATGCGCTAAATTCGTAAAGAAAAGTCCGAGTCAGCGATTAGAAATAATCAAACAAGCGAATCGTTGTTTAAATTGTCTCAGTTCGAAACACGCGGTGCAATCGTGCATAAGTAAATATTCGTGCAGAATATGTCAGAAAAAACATCATTCTATGTTGCATCTCGACTTGACTTCAGCGTCTACCGGAAGTCTTACTGCAACGATGTCGAGCTCTCCGTCGGAAGCGTCCGATACTAAAGCTGTTACTTCGCTCTGTTCAACCGTTCCGTCGCGACCTTCCGTTTTGTTAGCAACGGCTCGCGTCAAGGTCAGCTCATCCGAGGGTCGCACACTCGTCGTTAGAGCGCTGCTCGACCAAGGGTCAGAAATGACCTTTATCACCGCGAGACTCAGCCACGCTTTGAAACTGCAGCGCATTAAAATGCCCATCGAGATCTCTGGCGTCGGCGGCATCGATGCAGGAACTTGTCGTTGGGCGGCGCACATTAAACTCTCGCCGTTCAATAAGTCGCGTCCCGTTTTTACGACTACCGCGTCTATTCTAACATCACTGACTAAATATTCACCGGCGCTTACCAGATCAAATATCGCGTGGACGCATCTCGCCGATCTCACTCTCGCCGATCCCGATCCGTTAAGTTCCGAAGCGATTGATGTTCTTATCGGAGCCGACTTATACGGTGAATTGCTTCTTGATGGAATACGAAGAAGCACAAGCGGTCAACCGATCGCACAAAAAACAATTCTTGGTTGGGTCCTCTCAGGCCCTACATCGATTCTGTCGCCGTCGCGTCAAACTATCACGGTTCAGCATAGCGCAACTTCTTTAGCGATCGATCAAGAACTTCGCCGATTTTGGGAGATCGAAGAAGTCCCTCGGGTAACCTTGCTTACTCCAGAGGAGCAACAGTGCGAAAATCATTTTCGTTCAACCTATTCGCGCGACGACGACGGGCGTTATATCGTTCGCCTCCCTTTTAAAAAAGGACCTCCGATTGATATAGGCGAATCTTATAATCTCGCGGAAAAAATGCTTAAAACATTACTACGGCGGTTCACTACAAACCCCGCGCTCAAAGCCGAATACACCGATTTTCTAAATGAGTACGAAAAATTAGGACATATGAAAAAGGTAACGCATACATTAGGAGAATCTCAATGCATTTACATTCCTCATCATCCAATAATTCGGGACCACAGTCTCACGACTCATTTAAGAGTTGTATTCAACGCGTCGAGTCGTACAACAAACGCGACTTCTCTAAACGATCACTTATTGATCGGCCCGAAATTACAAACTGATTTAGCGGCGGTGATTCTTCGGTGGCGACAGTATCGATACGTATATTCGGCAGACATCACGAAAATGTATCGTCAGATTAAAGTCGACTCTCGCGATGACGACTACCAGCGTATATTGTGGATCGAGGATAACACAAAATCAATACAAGCATATCAGCTGTTAACGGTTACATACGGTACAGCGTCAGCGCCGTACTTAGCCTTGCGCGTCCTCCACCAACTTGTCGCGGACGAAGGGGACGAATTTCCCATGGCGTCTCACATTCTGCAACATCACATATACGTCGACGATGTGTTGTTCGGTGCCGACGATATTCCTCTTCTACGCCAAGCTCGCAATCAGGTGTGCGCGTTGCTGCATCGCGGTAAATTTGAACTCCGCAAATGGTCAAGTAATTCGTCTAAATTGCTCGAGGACATCGCGGTCGAAAATCATGGTTTAGCATGTAGTAAAGACTTGCGAGTTGACGAGCAATTAAAAATTCTCGGGATCGCGTGGAATCCCTCGTTAGATGTATTTCAATTTCGGGCCTCTCTCCCGACAACTCTTTCAAATACGAAACGATCGATTCTATCTACAGTCGCGAAATTATTTGATCCGTTAGGGTGGTGTACTCCCGTCACAATTTCAGCAAAAATATTTTTGCAACTTCTCTGGATGACTAAACTCGATTGGGATGCACTACTCTCGTCTCATTTATTAGACCAATGGAAAACGATTCAAACTTCCTTAATCGCTCTACACGATTTAAAGCTCGATCGCTGGACGTATCACGGGTCTGACACCGTGCAATGCGAGTTCCACGGGTTTTCCGACGCGTCCACCGCTGCCTATGCCGCCGCCGTATATCTTCGCCTACGATCACTTTCTGGCGAAATTAAAGTGACGCTACTCGGCGGAAAATCCAGGGTCGCGCCCATAAAGTCTTTAAGCATCCCGCGATTAGAATTAGCGGCCGCCGTGTTGCTATCCAAATTGATGGAATTTATGCGCACGTCATTGAATTTGACCTCCGCGTCGTGCTACTGTTGGACCGACTCGACGGTCGTATTAGCATGGATAGGACAACATCCCTCGAAATGGAAGACGTTCGTTTCCAATCGCGTGTCCGAGATCCAATCGCGACTTCCAGATGCGTCTTGGCGACATATTTCGACGGACGAAAATCCTGCGGACTGTGCGTCCCGCGGAATTTCGGGAGACCAGCTTTCAAGTCATCATTTATGGTGGCATGGCCCAACATGGTTGCGCCTCCCGGAGTCAGAATGGCCGGCACAATCCTCTGTCTGCGAGCTCGACGTCTCGATTGAACGAAATCCTCGCGTAACCACGCATCTCACACAACCCATCGAGCAATGGGATTTAGCATCGCGATATTCTTCATGGAAAAAATTAATCCGGGTCACCGCATACATACTCCGATATGTTTCGCGACTTCGCTCCCCGACTCATCGGCGCGCGAGTTTAGATAAAACTTCGATCGCTCTCTCCGCCGCCGAATGTCAAGCCGCGCTGAATTTCTGGTTAAAACAGATTCAAGAGCAAATTTTTCCTTCCGAACGGGCTGCGCTCTCACAAAACCACTCGATTCAATCAAAGAGTCCGATTCTCTCGCTCAACCCATTCCTCGGGGACGACGAATTAATTCGCGTCGGCGGGCGGTTATCAAACGCGCCGCTTCCGGATCAAATTAAACACCCCGTGATATTAGCAAACCACCCGTTAGTCACGATGATAATTCGAGAGACTCATTTGAACTCTTTGCACGCCGGTCCGCAACTAACGCTGTCAACGCTGCGTCAAAATTTCTGGATTGTTCGGGCTCGCACTCTCGTGAGAACGGTCATTCATCGCTATATAAAATGCACTCGCGAAAAGGCCGCGTTACCTTCATATCTGATGGGCAATTTACCCGCAGTACGCGTCTCCCCCCCTGCTCGCGCGTTCTTACATTGCGGCCTCGATTACGCCGGTCCCGTACAAATAAGATCTATGTCCGGTCGAGGAATCGCATCTCGAAAAGCATATATCGCTGTCTTCGTGTGTATGGCTACTCGCGCCGTGCACCTTGAAGTAGTGGAAGGCTATTCAACCTCCGCGTTCTTAGGAGCCTTCTCGCGATTTTGCGCCCGACGCGGACTACCGGCAACTGTATACTCCGACAACGGAACCACGTTTGTCGGTGCCGATCGCGAATTAACTTCGGCTTCTCGAGCTACTATAAAAGATCCGAATTTTCTCAATCACGCGGCTTCTCACAAAATCGAATGGAATTTTATCCCGCCATCTGCCCCTCATTTCGGCGGTTTGTGGGAGGCAGGCGTACGAAGCGTAAAATATCATGTGCGTCGTGTCATCGGATCCCATACGATGACGTTTGAAGAGTTCTCTACTCTTCTATGCAACATAGAAGCATGCCTGAACTCGAGGCCCCTCGCTCCGCTCACGGATTCAATCGATGATTGTGAACCGCTTACCCCGGGGCATTTTTTGATAGGCGCGCCTCTCTCCGTCACTCCCGAACCATCGCTATTAGACGTCCACGAAAATCGATTGTCTCGGTGGCAAATGGTGCGCCAAATGACCGAAAGATTTTGGAAACTATGGCAGAGTGATTATTTAAACACGCTCCAACAAAGGGTCAAATGGCGGAAAGCGAACAAAACTCAGATTAAAATCGGTCAACTCGTTTTAGTTCGAAATTCACAGCTTCCGCCGTGTAAATGGGAATTGGGTCGCGTTATTAAATGTTACCCCGGTTCCGACGACATAGTACGAGTTGTAAATGTAAAGACCGCCGCATCCGAATATAAGCGTCCCGTCGTGAAGCTTTGTTTGCTTCCTATCGATATCGAGCAACAATAAATCTCGAATTAGTTGCATAAGTTTCTGTAATTAACATATCCTCCGCCTCGAATCAACGTAATGTTTCTCTCTTTCTTCTTTAGTTGATTCGTTTCTTCGTTCTGATTCGCCTTTCGAAACTATAGTTTCGAGGCGGGCGGTATGTTAAAGATAACAAAAAAAGGCTTTGTATTAAATTTAATATTGTTAACTCTCTGTATCAATTTATATCGTCTTTCGTCCGGTTGTTATTATCTCCGTAATTATTTCTGTTTCTATGCTTTCTCATATGACCTTTCGGTCGTCGCGTCATGTATTGTTTAATTCTTCCGAGCGAGCCTTCGACAACGAAAAGATCACAAATCTATCGAACCATCGTTTGTCATTTCCAGTATTCTGACTTATACCTATCGCGGGTTATTATTGTTTTGGTCTCGCAACGGTAGTCTAAATTTAAACCATATATGTAGTGTATTGCGCAGACCACGGAATCCCCGGCTCGATTCTGAGAAGCTTCCAGAAACTCGACAATATATATAAACACGCGAAATGCCCGGCGACTTTGAGACTTGCTTATTTTGTCTGGCTGTTCACGAGAGTCAGTTCAAGCATTTAATCGAACGAGACGATCAGTTACTTCAATCATTTTAAGAAATTTCCGATAACGAGTTGCGAGTCTAGCGATTCATCGCTCAGTGTATATCTTTTAACTGCGATCATTAAAGATCTCATCAAATCTTCCAAAATTACTTGGTAACAATTTTCACTTCTTCTTTCATTGACATTGATCCTTGTTCATTTCCGATCTCCTTCGTTCGATTCCCATCTCGCTTTCTCGCTCTCTTTCAGTTTACTGCTTCTTTCGCTCTTTCACTCTAGTTTTTCCTCTCTCTCACTCTCTCGCTATCACACACTCTCCATTCTTTCCCTCTTCCTCTCGCTCTCTCGGAGCAAGCCGGCATCCTCGATTTACACGCGACAAAATTTCGTTCGTGCGTAAACACATTTTTATATGAAGGTGTGAGGAATTCAATCGTTTTTATTATATCATATGTAGGTTGCGTAATTATAGGAAAGCTTAAAATAGTATATACATTTGTTTTATCGCAGTATGCGGTTATTGCTATATTTTCCTCTATTTCTAACCAATCTTCCTTGTGAATTCTAAACGGAAAATATTCTCCTTGCGATAGCTGAGTTGATGCTTCTTTTAAATAAGTAATGATACTATCGATTGGCATTAATTTTGGATGTAACATCCCTTTACGTAAGTACGTGAGATATTCTATTATATTTTCTATGTCTCGTATTAGGTCTGTCATAATTGCTATAATGGTTATAAAATGTTCTATGATTTCCTCGTGATTTATATATTCGGTTACGCGTTTTTGTAATAATTTTTCGTTTCGGTCAATTATTTCTTCTAATTTATCGAGATGAGCTACTGTGTCGTTTAATACACTTATTTGATTTCGTACTGCGTGTTGAGTGATTTGCTGTTGTGTTTGAAGTATGTATAGCTGTTCGTTAATATGTTTTTCGTCGTTCGCGTCCATTGTTCCGAATAATGTGTTTGCTATTGTACCTTTTTTTTTTGCGCTGTGGAAACCATCATGGTACCGCTCGCCCTCCGGGTAGGGGATGAGGGTTATGTGGGACTCCTTGTTCCCCTTGGCCGATCCACTAATGGATCGGCCAGAGGGTCCAAGACCTACCTCACTAAAACCACAGCGGGTGCCTTCGCTGGCGCTTATGGGGGTGGCAAGGAACTGCCGAAGCATTACTTCTTGCCACCCCCTGGCCCTACCTATCCTAGGAGAGCATCTTCCCCGAAAGGAAGATACTCTCCCCCGCGCATCGTGCGGTTCCATCCCGGTTGCGGAGCAGGGGAGCACCGCCCCCACGCCGCGCCCTCCCAGAAAGTTTGGGGGGCGGGGTCACGGCTCGAGTGTTCCCGCTCGAGCCGCCACCCCCCGCTCCCGGAACGAGACCCCCTCCCCCTCCCAAAAGGGACGGGAGACTCGGCCAACGCTCCGGGAGCCCTACTCCTGCGAACTCCCCCCAGAAGGGGGGAGCCACCCCGCAGGCAGTGGTGCCCTCCCACCGGCGCTCTAGGGCACCGGTGAGAGGGTCGCCCCTGCCGCGTCCCTTCCCGGGGGGATCACGTGCAATGGGGCTCGTTGTGTGAGCCTCTGTGATCCCCCCGTGCCCCCGAGCCACGGTTCCCTTCCTTTAAGGAATTCGACCATCGGCCCGGGGGCGTCACCGAGGCCCTCCCCTGGGGGAGGAACTCGGCCTGGGTGGGAACGGGCGCCGCCCGACTCCCGGCCGCAGGGTTCACGCCGGCCGGGCGACACCCGCCCCCGCCCTCCTCCCAGTGCTATCACTCCGCCTTTACAGGCCTTCCCTCTTTCATACCCGGCGAGGGGGGCACCGCGCCCCTCGCCGGCTTGCTCCACCCTAGCGGCCCTCCCTTTGTAACTTTGCTGGGCGAGGGGGGCACAGCGCCCCTCGCCCAGCATCCATCCCGCTTAGTTCACCCCATCAGGGGGGCGTCTCCTTGTTCGGCGGCGAGGGGGCCCGCCTCCGCGTCCCCGCCTCGGCGGGCCGCCCCCGCCGCCGCCCCCTCCACCTCGGGCATCGCCCCTCCCCCGCGCCCCCTCGGCTCTTCCTCGCCGGGGCACCCAGGTGGGGTCGTCCCTTTCCTCGCGGGATTCAGGGGTAAGCGTTTACCTACCCCGTCTCCCCCGTCTCTCCCGCTCCCTCTCTGCCTCCTCCTTCTGCGTCATAACCTTGAAGCAGAAGGAGGAGACCGCCTTCCACTTTCTTTCGTCTTCCAGCATCTGCCCAACAATGTTGGGCAGATGCAGATCCTCACCTATAATATCGACCAGGACTCCGCGCTCCTCTGCCCAAGCAGGGCAGAACTCTAAGGTATGTTGCGCGGAGTCCCGGTCCTCCCCGCAGTGATGGCACTGTGTCGTGCGCTCCTTTCCTATTTTACACAGGTGTTCACCGAAGCATCCATGCCCGGTGAACACCTGTGTAACGTGATACGATGTCCCGCCGTGAGACCTCTCCATCCACTCTTCCAGTTTAGGCCTCACGGCCCCGACGACTCTGTGCCCCGAGTTAGTATGGAACACATTTGACAGGTACTCGTCAAATTTCCCCGTCATCTGTCGTCGGGCTTGGAGCCTCAAGATGCCTTTAACCCTGGCAGTTACCTGCACCCCCATCCCATGGAGCTCGCGCTGCCGCCGGTATACTTCGGCATACATGTCAGCAACGAGCTCCATGGGTTTGCTATTGTACCTAGTCCGTCTATCAGTCCTCTGCGTCTGTTAGTTGGTGTTTTATATATGGTATTTATTTGCGTCATAATATTTTGTAAGTACGTCAATTCTCTTTTTATTATATTATTTAAATTGATGCAAGTTTTTTTATGATATTCGTTTTGAAATTCCATTGTGTCGCATAATGTTTTTGTTTGTTGTAAATAATTCTTTACTTGTTCCTGTCTGCGGTTTATTGTTGTTAAGTCCAATTTTATTACTAACTTCCATTTTTTTTTGTCAAGGAGATATAGAGATAAAGAAGGAGTGGAAAAGAGAGGAAGCGGCAGCAGAAGGAGGGGAAAGAGAGGAGAGAGTGGAGGAAACGCGGGACGGAGCGGCTAGAAGTAAGGAAGAAGGAAGGAAAGAAGACGGACGGAGGTCAGAGGAGGAAAAGAAGCTAAGCGAAATAAGGAGAGGAATGACAGTAGTAAGTAGTAAGGAAGAGAGATGCATGGAAGAGAAGAAAGGGGATAAGGAGGAGAGAAGAAGCAGGGGGCTGACGAGAAGGAAGAAGAGGAAGAGGGGGTGAGTTATACAAGTCAGAGGGCTGGTGAGAAGAGAAGAGAAGGAGGAGAGTCATGGGAGAAGGCGGCGGATGAAGAGAGTACGAAGAAAGATGCGGGAGAGGAGGAGAAGTTGGATGAAGGAAGGTACAAAGTTGGTGAAACAGAGGAGGAGGGAATAAAGGAAGGAGGAGAGAAAATGAAGAAGAAAGGAGAGGATAGGAGAGAAGGAGAGAAGAAAGAGAGAGAGGAAAGAGAAGAGGATGTGGAAGCATGGGGACTCGATGAGGGGGAGTTGGAGAGTAGGGGGGAAAGCGAGGACGATCAGTTACTTCAATCATTTTAAGAAATTTCCGATAACGAGTTGCGAGTCTAGCGATTCATCGCTCAGTGTATATCTTTTAACTGCGATCATTAAAGATCTCATCAAATCTTCCAAAATTACTTGGTAACAATTTTCACTTCTTCTTTCATTGACATTGATCCTTGTTCATTTCCGATCTCCTTCGTTCGATTCCCATCTCGCTTTCTCGCTCTCTTTCAGTTTACTGCTTCTTTCGCTCTTTCACTCTAGTTTTTCCTCTCTCTCACTCTCTCGCTATCACACACTCTCCATTCTTTCCCTCTTCCTCTCGCTCTCTCGGAGCAAGCCGGCATCCTCGATTTACACGCGACAAAATTTCGTTCGTGCGTAAACACATTTTTATATGAAGGTGTGAGGAATTCAATCGTTTTTATTATATCATATGTAGGTTGCGTAATTATAGGAAAGCTTAAAATAGTATATACATTTGTTTTATCGCAGTATGCGGTTATTGCTATATTTTCCTCTATTTCTAACCAATCTTCCTTGTGAATTCTAAACGGAAAATATTCTCCTTGCGATAGCTGAGTTGATGCTTCTTTTAAATAAGTAATGATACTATCGATTGGCATTAATTTTGGATGTAACATCCCTTTACGTAAGTACGTGAGATATTCTATTATATTTTCTATGTCTCGTATTAGGTCTGTCATAATTGCTATAATGGTTATAAAATGTTCTATGATTTCCTCGTGATTTATATATTCGGTTACGCGTTTTTGTAATAATTTTTCGTTTCGGTCAATTATTTCTTCTAATTTATCGAGATGAGCTACTGTGTCGTTTAATACACTTATTTGATTTCGTACTGCGTGTTGAGTGATTTGCTGTTGTGTTTGAAGTATGTATAGCTGTTCGTTAATATGTTTTTCGTCGTTCGCGTCCATTGTTCCGAATAATGTGTTTGCTATTGTACCTTTTTTTTTTGCGCTGTGGAAACCATCATGGTACCGCTCGCCCTCCGGGTAGGGGATGAGGGTTATGTGGGACTCCTTGTTCCCCTTGGCCGATCCACTAATGGATCGGCCAGAGGGTCCAAGACCTACCTCACTAAAACCACAGCGGGTGCCTTCGCTGGCGCTTATGGGGGTGGCAAGGAACTGCCGAAGCATTACTTCTTGCCACCCCCTGGCCCTACCTATCCTAGGAGAGCATCTTCCCCGAAAGGAAGATACTCTCCCCCGCGCATCGTGCGGTTCCATCCCGGTTGCGGAGCAGGGGAGCACCGCCCCCACGCCGCGCCCTCCCAGAAAGTTTGGGGGGCGGGGTCACGGCTCGAGTGTTCCCGCTCGAGCCGCCACCCCCCGCTCCCGGAACGAGACCCCCTCCCCCTCCCAAAAGGGACGGGAGACTCGGCCAACGCTCCGGGAGCCCTACTCCTGCGAACTCCCCCCAGAAGGGGGGAGCCACCCCGCAGGCAGTGGTGCCCTCCCACCGGCGCTCTAGGGCACCGGTGAGAGGGTCGCCCCTGCCGCGTCCCTTCCCGGGGGGATCACGTGCAATGGGGCTCGTTGTGTGAGCCTCTGTGATCCCCCCGTGCCCCCGAGCCACGGTTCCCTTCCTTTAAGGAATTCGACCATCGGCCCGGGGGCGTCACCGAGGCCCTCCCCTGGGGGAGGAACTCGGCCTGGGTGGGAACGGGCGCCGCCCGACTCCCGGCCGCAGGGTTCACGCCGGCCGGGCGACACCCGCCCCCGCCCTCCTCCCAGTGCTATCACTCCGCCTTTACAGGCCTTCCCTCTTTCATACCCGGCGAGGGGGGCACCGCGCCCCTCGCCGGCTTGCTCCACCCTAGCGGCCCTCCCTTTGTAACTTTGCTGGGCGAGGGGGGCACAGCGCCCCTCGCCCAGCATCCATCCCGCTTAGTTCACCCCATCAGGGGGGCGTCTCCTTGTTCGGCGGCGAGGGGGCCCGCCTCCGCGTCCCCGCCTCGGCGGGCCGCCCCCGCCGCCGCCCCCTCCACCTCGGGCATCGCCCCTCCCCCGCGCCCCCTCGGCTCTTCCTCGCCGGGGCACCCAGGTGGGGTCGTCCCTTTCCTCGCGGGATTCAGGGGTAAGCGTTTACCTACCCCGTCTCCCCCGTCTCTCCCGCTCCCTCTCTGCCTCCTCCTTCTGCGTCATAACCTTGAAGCAGAAGGAGGAGACCGCCTTCCACTTTCTTTCGTCTTCCAGCATCTGCCCAACAATGTTGGGCAGATGCAGATCCTCACCTATAATATCGACCAGGACTCCGCGCTCCTCTGCCCAAGCAGGGCAGAACTCTAAGGTATGTTGCGCGGAGTCCCGGTCCTCCCCGCAGTGATGGCACTGTGTCGTGCGCTCCTTTCCTATTTTACACAGGTGTTCACCGAAGCATCCATGCCCGGTGAACACCTGTGTAACGTGATACGATGTCCCGCCGTGAGACCTCTCCATCCACTCTTCCAGTTTAGGCCTCACGGCCCCGACGACTCTGTGCCCCGAGTTAGTATGGGGCACATTTGACAGGTACTCGTCAAATTTCCCCGTCATCTGTCGTCGGGCTTGGAGCCTCAAGATGCCTTTAACCCTGGCAGTTACCTGCACCCCCATCCCATGGAGCTCGCGCTGCCGCCGGTATACTTCGGCATACATGTCAGCAACGAGCTCCATGGGTTTGCTATTGTACCTAGTCCGTCTATCAGTCCTCTGCGTCTGTTAGTTGGTGTTTTATATATGGTATTTATTTGCGTCATAATATTTTGTAAGTACGTCAATTCTCTTTTTATTATATTATTTAAATTGATGCAAGTTTTTTTATGATATTCGTTTTGAAATTCCATTGTGTCGCATAATGTTTTTGTTTGTTGTAAATAATTCTTTACTTGTTCCTGTCTGCGGTTTATTGTTGTTAAGTCCAATTTTATTACTAACTTCCATTTTTTTTTGTGGAGTGATGTAACTGACCTATTTTTTCAAAATACACTCCTGGGTTGCTGATGAATTTTTCGATTTCATAGTCCTGCTCTTGTTCTGGCTGTCTTATTAACGCTGCGTTGGCACTGAATATGAGCATCCTGTAATGATATAATTCTTCTTATTCTATCCTTTATATGGGATCGATGTTCCGATACACCGTATTCGTTACGTGTGACCTTCGACGTTACCACTGGTGAACGGGTGGTTCACGAAGTTGTGCCTGTGCCCAGGGAGAGGGTGGCCGATGTTCCTCTTCAGTGCGCCTTACAGGCTGTTGAGGAAGGTCGGTCCTTCCCTTATCACGGGGGTATGCCATCATCGTTGCTCCCCTATGAAGGATTGTCTCCGGTTGTGCCAGAGGATGCTTGGTCCATGGTCCTGCTGCGGGTGTTACTTTCTTCCGCTCATGCTAGTTGTAAGGAGGAGCTAGCGATTGTCAAGGACGAACCAGCGGATGGGTATGTTTAAGTTTATTTTCTTAATTTTCTGTATGTACGGTTTCAATTTATTTGCATGTATGCGTATCGTCCGTCTTCCCTTTTTTATGGTATAGTTGACGTCGGAGTTCTTTTCGATTACTGTGTACGGTCCCGTCCATAGCGCGTCAAGTTTCTTTGACCGTCCACGTCGTAGCGTTTCATCATGCATTAGCACTTTTTCGCCGACTTTGAATTTTGTTACTTTCGTGTCTTTATCGTAATATTTTTTCACTTTAATTTTTTCTTCCTTTATGCGGTCCTTCGCGATCTGCTGGGTGGCCCTTCATCTTTCCCTGAGTTCTTGAGCGTAATCGTCGTAATTGTATGTTGTTCTCGGTGGTTTTATCAATGCCGTCGGTAGTTCGACTCTAGGGCACCGGTGAGAGGGTCCATAGATTAGCTCAAAAGGTATGTATCCCGTTGCCGTGTGTGGGGTTGTGTTGTATGCAAACATTGCGTAAGGCGTCCATTCGTCCCAGTCAGTCTGATCGGCGTTAATATAATGACGAAGGTATTCGGCTAGCGTCCTGTGTGATCGTTCGAGCGCTCCGTTTGTTTCTGGGTGATACGCGGTCGTTTGTAATTTTTCGATTTTTAATAGTTTACATGTATTTTTAAATATTTCGCTGAGAAAATTCGTCTTGGTCTGTTAAAATTCTATCCGGAATTCCGTGTTCGCAAATTATTTTGATTACGAATTCTTTTGCGATTGTTCTGGCTTCTTGATTCGGTATCGGGATCGCTTTACTGAACTTTGTTAAACTGTCTTGAAAGGTCAGCAAGTATTTATTTCCATTCGTAATTACTGTTAATGGTCCTACAATATCTAACGCGCATTTTTCAAACGGTTGATTAGGCGTATCCGTAATTATTAGCGGTACTTATTTTTTTCGCGATAATTTATTTTTTTGACATGATTCGCATTTTGCGATATATTGTTCAACATCTTTTGTTAAACCCGGCCAATTGTGGTTTAGGCGAATTCGTTTAATTGTTCTTTCGATTCCTTGATGTCCTCCAATGGGCGCGTTGTGATATTCGTAAAGTATTTGTCGGTTTTCTTCTTTTGTGTATACTTTTTCGTTATCGGAATCGTCTTTTTCTTCATTCCTTTCTAACTTGTGGATCTCTTCTTTCTGTTCCTTTTGGTTGGCGTCTCTGGTTACGTTTTGACTTAGCGCGTCGGCGTTCGCGTTTGCTGGTCCGGCCTTGTGTATGATTTCATAATCATATTCTTCCAGTTTCAACCTCCAGCGGATTAATCTTGATCCGGGATCGTTTACGTTGAAAAGCCATACCAGGGGTTTGTGATCCGTAATAATTTTAAATTTCGTTCCATAGACATATGGTCTAAAATGTTTCACGGCCCATACGATCGCTAGTAATTCTTTTTCTGTTGTGTTGTAATTTTGCTCCGCGCGAGATAATACTCTGCTTGCGTAAGCGATGGGTCGGTCGTTGCCTATTGGTCCCTGTGACAGCACAGCTCCGATTGCATAGTCGAAAGCATCTGTGGTCACATTAAATTCTTTATTGAAATCTGGATATTGTAATACTGGTGCTGTCATTAGTTGTAACGGTCGCTTTCGCGAGCTCGGACAGGTCAGTCGGGATCAGGGCTCGAGAAAGGGTGAGACACGAACGCGGTGTTGATGTGACAAACAAACGCCTTTATTGTAGAATAGAGTGTATGCTATGTACAAGTGAGCGTGTGGGTGTGTGTATATTCGCATGTGTGTATGTGTATAGATAGTGGATCGCTGTATGTGTAACGTACGTGGAACGCACGGTGCGTCGGGCGGTGCGACGGGTCGGCGCGCGGTAGCACGGACGCGGCGCGACGCGGCGCGCGCAAGCGCGAGGCGCGAGAGAGCGGCTGCTCGATATCTCGAAGAGAGCGCAATCGAACGGCGCGCGTAGCAAGCGGTCGCCTGGTCGGCGGGCTTACGCGGCCCGCGATTTATTTCGTGACGCGACGGTCGGCGTGTCACGGCCGTCCGTATGGGGTGCGGAGGGGGGAACGCACTGACGGTCGAGAACCCTCGACAGAGGCGGCGGAGCTCCACCCGCTGACGTCAGCGCGCGTTTTGCGGGGCGCGGTCGGAACCCCGGACTCCCGAGAATATCTCGGGGGAGACAGAGGACACTCTACCTCGAAGTCGGGGGACGGGGGAAGCGGAAGCCGGAAGTTCGGAGCACGGAGATTATCTCCGCAGAGGCAGCGTACGCGTCTACCTCGGGCTCTTTATTTCGGGCGGAAGAGTCTCCGATACGACGGAGTCGGAATGGTATCTGAGAGAGCTCTTATCGTGAGCTCTCTTTTTATATGGATCGAGTAACGGGATCGGAGGCTGGATCGAAGGAGGGGAAGTAGGGGTGATACGACTCGGTTTATTTCGGCGCGCGTCGGGCGTTTTCGTGGAACCGTATTTAACGGTTGGATTAATTAATTGTGGCGCTCAGCGCCTGCTGCCCTGCCCGGCCGGTGTTCGCCGGGCGCAGCCTTCCGACGGGTGGACGGTCGGGAACGATGCGGGGGGCATCGTTACATAGTTTTTCTTTTAATATATCGAATGCTATTTGTTGTTCGTTATTCCACCCGAATGTTTCACTTTTCTTTGTTAATTTTGTTAGAGGTTTCGCGGTTCTTGAAAAATCTTGTATAAACTTGCGATAATATCCGGCTAGTCCAATGAATGACTGGATGTCTTTTACTTTTCTCGGTGTCTGAAAGTCTTTTATCGCTGTTAATTTTGATGGATCCGGTAATATTCCATTTTCGGAGATAATGTGTCCCAGATATATTACCTCCTTGCGCAGAAATTAACATTTATCCGGTTGTAGCTTCAGGTTGTGTCTTCGTAGTCTCTACAGGACTTCTACGAGTCTTCGGTTATGATTCTCCAGGCTAGATCCGTAGATAACGATGTCATCTAAGTAGACAAGACATCTGAGCCCTTGTATTCCAGTAAGTACTGAATTCATCAGGCGTTGGAAAGTTGCTGGCGCATTCTTCAATCCAAACGGCATTCGGTTAAATTCGTAATGTCCGTAGGAAGTTGAGAAGGCTGTCTTGCTTTTATCCTGTTCCGCCATTTGTATCTGGTGATATCCTGATGCCAGATCCAAGGTGGTAAAATATTTGGCGTTTCCCAGCTGATTTAATATATCTGTGATATTTGGCAGCGGGAATGAGTCGCCTATTGTTAAATTATTTAACCGCCTGAAGTCTACGACTATCCTTAATTTCGGTTTTCCGGATGTATCTGCTTTTTTTCGGTACTACTAGTAATGGCGCGTTCCATTGACTAACGCTTGTCCGAATAATACCGGCCTTTAACATTTCTTGCACTTGTTTGTTTACTTCCGCCTTGTGTTTCTCCGGCAGACGATACGGTCGTACATTGACCGATGATGTGTCAGCGCGCGTGGCTATCTCGTGTTTCACTGTCGCGGTGCAGCTCAGTGACTCAAAAGAAATAAATCGCTATATTCTTCGCATATCCCATGTATTGCCTGTCGTTCTTCTGAGTTGAGGTGCTCTGTCCTTAGTAATTGTCATATTTTTTAATTTCTTTCGGACGAATATTTCGGAGTTTCTGTTCCTATACCATTTATTTCGTGCGTTGATGTTATGTTTATGTCGTCTATTGTTACCAATGGTGTTTTGATTTCGACGATCTCGTCGGTATTAATGATGCTAATCGGACATTCAAAATTTTTCGGTTCGACTAAGCATCGCCCTATATAGACTCTAGGTGTGATTTCCTCGGCTCTTACGATTCCTATGCTATTTAGGTTTGTAGCGGCCCGTACTATCGTTTCGCTGCGCGGTTGTAACCGGATCTTATCGTACGGTTGTAGGTTTAACACGGCGTTTCCTATGGTGAGTTCCCGTTTCTTAAAATCGCAGGTGGCTCCCTGTTTCCGCAAAAAATCCATCCCGAGAATTCCTTCATATTCCATGGGGAAGTCATCTTTGACATAAATTGTATGTTTTATTTTCCTTTTGTTTAAGTTGATTGTTGCATGTATTTTTTCCTATTGTCTGTGCTTTATGTCCTGTTATGCTAATGAGTGTAATTTTTTCTCTATATACTAGTGTATTGTCTTTTAAATGTTTAACTTTCATTAACGATATTGTGGCCCCTGAGTCGAACAGCATTTTAACTGTGCCATTCCGGGCTTCGCGCATCGGCAGTGTAATTAGATCTAACCCCGCGCTCTCTTGTTGTGTTCGTCGTACGTGCGATACTCTAAATTCGATCGCGCGCGCCGGAGTCTCCTCTCCCGAGTCTTCCTCGTTGCTACTGCTCTCGGTGTCGGATGTATCTTTTCGCGGCCTACTTTTCTTTCGGTCGTCCTTTTCCGACTCTATCTGGGCTATCTTCGCGTTTGTTTTCTTTGTTTTTTCCGCGGTATTTCTTTTCGGTCGCCCGTTTAAAGACCAGCATTCTTCACGGTTGTGTCCGCGTTTTTTGCAATGGTCACAGAATTTTTCAATGGCGGTTACGCGGGAAGATTTCTCGGGTTTTAGTAGATCGTATTTGCTGCTATGACAATCGCGCCCGTAATGACCTGTTTTGCCGCATTTGTAGCATTGCGTGCTCGTTCGTTGACTTTGTCGCGGTTGTTGCCCGTTTTTATTTTGCGAGGCATTTGTTGTTCGCGACGTGTTAGGCCCCATAAGCTTTTCTTCCGCGGTTGCGTCTGTTATTGCTTCTTGGAGGGTTGCATATCGTTGTGACCGCACAAGTATTTTCAATTCGTCGCGTAGCCCGAATTGGAAATTCAGTAACGCTTGGCTTTGTATGGTCTCTAATATAGCACGCTTATACGTGCTCGAACGGTTTTCTCCCTCAATCATCGAACCATATAGTTTCCTAGCGAGTTTATCGACGCGCTGTCCGAAACTTTGTGCTGATTCGTTAAATTTTTGTTTGAGTGAATTGAACTCGATTTGCAAATGCGCTGTACTCCGCTTACTTTGGTAAGAATGTTCGAGTTGGTTCTTTAATTCTTCGAACCTTTGAATATCTCGCGTTTCGAAGTCTTGCATGGCTTTTCCCCGTAATTTCGTAAATAAGATTCCCTAAATTAACGCTTCCTCGTCATCTGGATGAATTTAATCGCGTAAGAACAGGAATTTAAAAATTCTTGTAATCGAGTTCGCGTTGTACCGTCGAATTCCGGTATCATTATTCGCGCTTCTTTTAATGATATGTAGCGTTGTGCGGCATTCCGCCGGTTTCGTATGTCACGTTCGGTTCGTCCGTAAGCCATACGAGGCTCGTGTTCTTCGGCCGAATCTCTATCACCATCGCGTTCGCGGGATCTTCTCTGCCTATTGCAGCGCCTATCTGCTCCTTGTTCGCGTGTGTGTCCGCGTAAATTCCGTCGATCTCCTACGTCTCGATCGCGAGAGTGGTTGCGGTGATCCCGTTGATTATTTCTGTGTCTGTCCACGTCTCGCTCGGGAGTGAGTTCGCGTAAATCTTGCCGACTGTTATATCTCTCTTCCGCATCTTGATTACGGGTGTGTTCACGGAGATTTCGTCGATTATCGCGATGCCTATTTGTATCCCGATTTCGCGTGCGTTCGCGGGAGCTGCGACGACTGTCGTCTGATGTCTCCCCGCATGACCTCGAATCGCGTATTTTATTTATTTCCGTCCGCATTTCAATTTGTAGGTTTCGTATGCCTTGTAGCAATTCGCGCATCAAAGGGTTTTCCGTATCCGTATTGTTTTCAGCGGGTGTCCTATGTTCGGCGGGTGTCCTATGTACGTCAACTTCTACGCATTGTGCGTTTTCGTGCGCTATATTTTCGCGTGACCAATTTCGCGGTCGACAGCACCCTCGGATACGTCAGCTGCACCATTGGGTGGAGTGTGCATTACCGACATTCTGTCTCCGTTAGAATCAAATCACTACTATCGTACGTAGTTGACCATCCGCTTTTCTGCGACGCGTTGCTAGGTTCTGCTCACGCGTATTTTAATTTCCTCTTTATTTTTGTTATTACCGTCAGTTCGCGCTTTTAGTATGCTTTCGTCAAAGCTATCGAAGGGGAACTCGCGTTTAACGATGACGTTCGCGGGTAATTCGACTTCGCTTTCGCTTGAATATTCGTTCTCTAATTTTCTTCGAACTCGCTCGAGTCTTTCTACAGTTAACGGTAACGCTTGAATCGCTTGCTTGGCTGAGTCGCTATGTAGCCAAGATTTGTTCGCTATCGGTTTCGGGAGTGTTTTGTTCCCTTCCGACATTCACGCAATATTTTTACAGTAATTATTTTCGGACTTACAGTATTACGGCTAGCATGATCGTGCGCTGTGCTGCTCGACTGCTGACGCTGCAGGTCATTGCTCGTTGGCGTTGATACGGCTGGCGGCCCGGCGTTGTAAGTTGATACGGCGGGTCGTTGCTCGGTTGCGCTGTGATCTCATCGGTGTGTCGTAGATCGTTGGTCCTTGGACGGCGGCCTACTCTACTTCTGCTTGATACATTGTCCGTGTGTGTGAGACGTACCGTGGTGCACGTACGGTACGATGCTCTTGGTCCGTCAGCTGTTTTGTTATCTGACGTGCCTGCTTCTACACATTGTATATATGTATGTTGCAGGTCTTAGTATGCTGCCTTCTGTGTTGTCCTTGTTCCGTCGATTATTTTCGACGTGCCTGATTTCTAACACTTTTGTATTATTTCAGGTCTTCTGGTTCCGGTTGATCCTGGCGGTCCTTCGGCGCGATCCCACCGCTGCCACCAATATTGTTGTGTGCCTCGTGAAAGGCACAGGGGTTGCGTCGAATTTGGGATGGGAATCCGTGGGCGTCAGGATGGTCCGGTCCGTGGATATATATTTAATGAAGAAACTGTAGATCTTCGTATAAATATATTCGATTTTTAGTCAAACTGTCTACACTTTTATTTAACTCTTATCTCAGTTAGAGTACTCGCGCTCGCGTCGTATCCTTGAATGGTGTAGGATTACGGTCGTTCCGTGACGTTCGTATAGTTTAGGACGTTCAGCGGGTCGCGTATGTTATAATCTTAGCGACGGCGTTACACTTAATTCGGTTCTTAATTTGCGACTGCTCGAGCGCGTCTATTGTTCGGTTTTATAGCCGGATTTTGGAGTCTTTTGATCGGAGGGGGTGCCTGGTAACAGGCCCTCTTGGTCAAAGTCCCGGGTGCAAGCGAAGGAAATTCGAAGTCTCCTTCGCTTCGCTTGCATTTTTGCAATTTTAATATTTCGCGCGTGACTTGCTGCGTATGCGGTTTTTCGTAGCCAGCGCGTTGACAAGTGGATGTAACTTAAGTAGTTATAGCTATTGAGGGCTATAAAAATCTATTAGAAATAATTTTTATTGAAGAAGATGAGAGTTTTGCAGAGGAAGCGTATTTTCCATCAATAACAGCGAGAAATATTTTTTCCATTACACCGATACAAACTAAATGCATGTAATCAAATATAGTTTGTTTTACCAAATCCATTGAAAGACGTGCCAAAGAAGATTCGCCTTCGTGATGATGCTCGCCATCTAAATATATATTGTATTCCTCATTTGTTCTCAATCTATTCTCAATACCGCGCTATATATCATGACACCTTAACTAATACTTTCTCCTGTGATCCAACATTTCGAACATGGTGCTCTAGATTTGTGACCTTGATGACCTTGATGACCTAATATAAAAGCTCGGGCCACAGCATCAGCATAATAAAACAACGAAGACAGAACGTTAGCTTTCTCCCATTAAAAATAATTCCATTATTTTTAATTTTTAATACATCATCAACAAATGGTTTTAATAGATCTACCGCACTTGTAGGTTTCGACAATCCTTTCCAAATACCTACGACTTCTGGCTTACTTTGATCAAGATTAGCGACTCTAATTTGTATAGGATACAATTAAATATGACTTACATTATATAAAGATACACCATCTATATGAAAATCAATTTTCAGATTACTAGGAATTATATCCAAAGAAGTTTTTTCTAGAATTGATTTAATTCCCTAGTAGATATACTAGGCGGGTTCTAACCCAGGGGCAATGAGGGGGGTGAGGGGCGAGGGGAACCCATGGCGCGGGGGAATGACGTCACGCGAGGAGGGGGAATGACGTCACGCGGGAGGCGTCTGCGATGTACCGCGATATACCGCGAGAGGGTCGCGGGGAGGGGGAAGCGTCTGCGATTTAGGTGCCGGGTCCGCGAGGGGTCCGCGGGGAGGGGGAGGCGTCCGCGATTTTGGTGCCGGGTCCGCGAGAGATCCGCGGGGAGGGGGAAGCGTCCGCGATTTTGGTGCCGGGTTCGCGAGGGGTCCGCGCGGAGAGAGGAACGCGAAGGAGAGCGCGAGGCGAACGCGAGAGAGAGATGACGCACGCGAAGGAGAGAGATAGCGGTCGCGAGATAGTGCGAGATGGCTAGGTAGCGAGATGACGCGAGGCGTTCGCGAAGGAGAGCGCGAGGCGCACGCGAGAGAGATGACGCAAGCGAGGCGTATATGCAAGAGCGAGAGAGATAGCGGTCGCGAGATGATGCGGCGATGGAGAGCGCGAGAGCTGATGCAGCGAAGGAGAGCGCGAGAGGCGGACGCGAGAGACTTTTTTTTTATAATATTATTTATAGTAATTTTTAATTAATAATAAGATTTTAATAGGAGGAAAGGAGAGAGGACTTATTCTAAAATAAATACATTTATTTAATATTTTTAATTAATATTTAAAATAATGTTTATTTATAAAATAGGTATGTGTATACACGTGTGATGTGTGTGTGTGTGTGTGTGAATTTAAAATATAAAATATACAATATATAAAATATAAATTAATATAAAATGTAAAATATAAATAGGGGATGTGGGGCGGTGTTGAGCGATGGTGATGGTGATGATGAGGTGATGGGTGTCGGCGGACGTCGGCGCGGCACGATGGTGCAGCGGTCGTGAAAGGTTCCTGCATAACAGAAAAAAGTTTTTTATTAATTAATTTCATAATTTTTAAATATTTTAATTTATTTATTATTATAAAAATAAAGAGACTTACACAGATAACCAAGAAAACTCGTTTGCAATACAACCAGGATTGAGTTCTGTTACATAGAAATTTTGAACTCGCCATTCAAAAAAGTCGAGTGGATGATACAAATTATGCGTAAAGATGCAATCATACAGGTTTTTCGTGTGACGTTTTTGAAACCTATTTCGCGCCCGTGTATTGCCTGCACGATTGAATTTACTGGAGTGTTTGTCGATAGTGCTGGAACATTGGTATCTACGCTTAAGTAACGTCTGCGTAGCAATCTTCTTATTTCTTCAAGTCGCGCGATTCGAGCGGTCCGTGACTGCAAATCTCCGATCAATAATTTTGGATTTATTTTTATTTCATAAAATTTCCAAAAAAATCTCCATGGTTGTGGGTATTGTCCTTTCAGCAAATCGATACATCCATCGCACTCCAACTCCCAGAACAGATAACTCACTTTATCACTTTCAGTCGGACGCACTGTAAAATTTTCTTTTTCCAACGCAGCAGCAATTTCTAACACATCTTTTTCCAGCGATGCAATGTATTCGTCCTGAGTTAGCATCTTCACATCACTCGCCATTTTCACAGCACTTTAAGTGTTTTAATTTTTAAACAGTTTAATGTGTGCAAATAGAACACACACTGCACGATAAAATTTAATTTAGGGAGCATCTACAGTTGCAACATGTTTTCCCTTCAATTAGAGTATATCTTACAGTTTCATGCAACCGCACAGCACGAGCATGTGAGTATAAGTCTGCTACTTTATGACACGACACATATATTATAATGTTGCTCCCCTCTTGATTTTAATTCTACATCTCTCTTCATCTCTTCATCTCTCTGTTCTAACTGGAGTATCATCTAGCTCATCATTTTTCTACATCTCCAGAGAGTTTTGTCGACTATGTATATCAGACGGGAAGAAATAATTAAACACAGTTTAACAGTAAAATAATTTATTTGTTGCAAGCATTATAAATAATTTCATTTATAGCACAAGTTATCAATTCACAATCTATAAGTGATTCGCTATTAAACATATTACTATCACGTATCGCCTTTGCGTCATTGCTCACATCACGGATATTATCACATTGTAAAATATTTACAAATTGCTTAAATTTTTCATTAACACTATGAGTATTCTCACACAGCCAGGAATACATATGATCAATACATTTTTCGAAATCGAATAAATGTAGTAACGTTGATGGTTTCATGTACAAAGAATTATCAGATGATGTAATTTTTATAATTTTTGAAGTATACATGTTAACCGCTTCGAGTGTCAGATCACTAATCCATAGCGGAGTTTCAGTTAGCTGCTCAATGTCTGCTCGTTTCCGCATTAGAGATTTCCATGTTTCAATGGGCAATATTATTTGATTGCCTCGATTATCACCGAGAGCCAATTCCACATAGGATATTATTCCGACGCTGATTCCTATTTCCAAATATTTGTATGATGTTGGTGTTAAGACGTATCTTCTTCCAAGTATACGAGCCGCACGATGAGATGAAGCGCTACAAAAATTTTATTGAAAATAATTATTTAACAAAAAAAAAAAAAAAAAGTTGTTTATTGAAAAATTCATTTAACAGATAATATTGAAACTTACTTGTCACATTTCTTCTTGCACAAAACATTCTCTCTTGTACTGGAACGTAATAATTCATGCTGGCGGAGTACATTTTAAAAGAACCTTTTCAATCGAGTGATCAATGTGATACTAAATTATTTTTAAATTTTATCCATAATATCCATTGTGATGGGGTAGGGATTATTGCTGATCCAATATTATTTTCAACCAATCAAAGCACCGATGCACGACTGCTGCTATGACATCATCCTCAAATGAAATGTCAGAATTATTGTCAAGGTTAAAATGTGCAAAATGCAATATATTCAAAATTTTCAAGCGCCGATGTACGGCTGCTAGTGAATCATCCTCAGATGAAATGTTAGAATTATTGTAAAGGTTAAAATGTACAAAATGCAACATATTCAAAATTTTAAGCGCTAATGCACAGCTGCTGCTATGACATCAGTCCCAGGTGTTCAAAATGCAGCATATTCAAAATTTTCAAGCGCCGATGCGCGGCTGCTCTGACATCATCCTCAAATGAAATGTTAGAATTATTGTCAAGGTCAAAATGTGCAAAATGCAACATGTTCAAAATTTTCAAGCGCCGATGCGCGGCTGCTATGACATCATCCTCAAATGAAATGTTAGAATTATTGTCAAGGTCAAAATGTGCAAAATGCAACATATTCAAAATTTTCAAGCGCCGATGCACCGGCTGCTGTCATCCCCCAGGTGTTCACAATTAGTTGATTAGCAAAATGTGCAAAATCGCAATTTTCAAACATAGCTGCATGATCGCTATGACATCATCCTTAATGAAATATTAGACGCAAAATGTATCAATTTCAAGGCCGATGAGCCGCACGTGACAAAATCGCAACATACTCGAGTTTTTCAAGTGTCAGTGATCAAATAAAAATACTGATAAGGAGGCATACTCTGTCAGTATCTTTGTCAGAGGTTCAAGAAGTGCATCTCGAGTAAAGAAATATGGCACAATTGGAAGCAAGTTTGTTGGAGCAAACCACAAGGGTGAATTCGGTGGAAGAATATATTGTGTGGGAGCAGCAATGTGACGAATACATCGAATCACTGGAAGAACAAAGTCGAATAAAACGTCCACGATTACCGATCGGAGTTCGACAATCGCTTGTCTCCCAAATCGCGCGTCTCGGAGGGTTGAAGAATTCGGTACGTAACCGTTTCATACACGCAGGTACCGGAAGCAGTGCGCGAGAAGATAGACTCATATGGCGAGAGATTGATACGGCGTTCGAGAGCCGCATCTTGACTGGTGCGGTGATAAACAGCAACCACATCGAACCTCGTCAATTTCTCGAAGACGCCAAAGACATTGTGATCAGACACGTGCAAAAAGTATTGCAAAAATACCCTAGTGTGAAAGTGAACAATATGTTTAATGGCGAGTTCGTGTCGGGCGATAAGCGCGCCAATAAAACTATCAATACTAAAAACTATGAAATATTTCGCACCTCCGATTTGCGTGAATGGTACGAGCGCCGCATTATCGAGTCCACATTGGCATCTCTCGAAGAGTTTCAAGAACGTGATAGTGGTTGGGCGTTGTCGCGAATAATCAATTTAATTGTAAATATAAACAAGTATAATCCAATGCGCGCGGGATGCCATGTTAAATTACCGCGAGAAATAATGAACAAAAGAGCAGTGGTGAATATGCAATCAAAAGACAATGCATGTTTTGCATGGGCAGTTGTCGCTGCTCTATATCCTGTTGAAAGAAAAGTGGAACGGGAATCTTCATATCCTCATTACACGGAAGTGCTAAATTTCCAGGACATTGAGTTTCCAGTGACTGTGAATCAAATTAAAAAGTTTGAACTATCAAACAACATTTCGATAAATGTGTACAGCATCGAAGAAAAGAACATTGTCTCGATACGTCTCAGCGAGCAAAAGAAAGACATACATGTAAACTTGCTGTACGTGCAAGATAGCAACAGCGTTGGACATTTCGTCTGGATCAAGAATCTCTCCCGGCTCGTGAGCTCGCAATTGAGCAAAAACAATGACAGAAAATATATCTGCGATCGGTATGTAAATTTATTACAAATTATATAAATAAATGTGCAATTGTTTATAATTGTTATTTTACAGATGTCTGCATTATTTCGGTTCGGAAGACAAGTTGCAGTCACATACAGTAGACTGCGGAAAGATGAATGACTGCGCTATCCGGTTACCGAGCGATAAGGACAAGTGGCTCGCGTTCAACAACTTTAATCGCAAAGAGCGACTTCCTTTTGTTGTATACGCAGACCTCAAATGTGTGCTGACAAAGACGGATAAGAAGGAAGAAGAAAAGAATTTATATCAACATCACCAAGTATTTAGTATAGTAAGTTAGTATAGTATAATATGTACATTGCTCATATGACGATTCATTATCCGAGTATTATTCTCGTCGTAGTGTAGTTGCGTTTCGTGGTTTTCCGAACAACTACAAAATTTAGCGATACGCATAAAGAATATTTTAGCAACTAACGTTCCCATGGTAAATTTAACATCAGACGAGTGGGAAAAATTTCATAACGCGACGCATTGTCATATATGTGAGAAACCATTCACGCAAGATGACGATACACGCGTACGCGATCATTGCCATCTGACCGGGCGGTACAGAGGTCCAGCACACTCAAATTGCAACTTAAATTATAAAAACTCTTTTTGTATTCCAATAGTATTTCATAATTTATCCGGTTACGACTCACATTTCATAATTAAGGAAATAGCTACAGCGTTCGAAGGGGGAATCGAATTACTTCCAATAACTAAAGGAAAATATATATCATTTACAAAAAATGTTCAAATTGCAGAAGACAAATCCAGAAATATTAAATTACGTTTTATCGATTCATATAAATTTCTCAATACTAGTCTCGACAAATTGGCATCATTTCTAAGTAAAGATAAACTCAAAAATTTACAATTAAAATTTCAAAATTTATCCACCGAAAATTTCGAATTATTAACACGGAAAGGTGTCTTTCCATACGAATACATTGACTGTTTTGAAAGGTTACATGATACATGTCTACCACCGCGCGAATCATTTTACAGTTCCTTGGCCGGCGACACTGTATCCGAGAATGATTACGCGAACGCCGAAAACGTCTGGGAGCGGTTCTCCATTCGAACGCTGGGCGAATATAGCGATCTGTATTTAAAAACTGATGTTATGTTATCAGCTGACATTTTTGAAAATTTCCGGGATAAATGTATCGAGAGTTATGGGCTCGACCCCGCGTATTACTATACTCTCCCCGGGTATACGTGGGACGCCATGTTAAAGCATACACGTGTAAATTTCGAACTGCTCACAGACATTGATATGGTAATGTTTATCGAACGGGGTATACGCGGCGGTCTGAGTCAATGTTCAAACAGATATGCACACGCTAATAACAAGTATATGCAGTCGTACGATCCATTGAAACCATGTTCATATCTAATGTATTTCGATGTAAATAATTTGTATGGATTGGCAATGTGTCAACCATTGCCTTATGCTGATTTTCAATGGGTCGACGATATATCTAATTTCGACACATCATCTATCGCGCTCGATTCACCCACAGGCTACATCCTCGAGGTAGATTTAGAATATCCGCGACATCTGACCTACCGTTTTGCCCGACACGCGACAAGTCGCCAGGCAAGCGGGAAGATAAGCTTCTCGCAACGCTATACGACAAGAAGCGATATGTGATACACTACCGCAACCTACAGCAATGTACGCGTCACGGCCTTCGCGTTGCAAAAATACATCGCATATTACAATTCGCGCAATCTCCATGGCTTCGAAATTATATCGAACTTAATACGCAATTTAGAACACAAGCAAAAAATTATTTTGAAAAAAATTTATATAAATTGATGAATAATGCAGTATTCGGCAAAACGATGGAAAATGTGCGTAATCGGGTTGATGTAAAACTTATCACACATTGAGAAGGAAGATACAGTGCAGAGGCAATGATTGCGAAACCAAATTTCCACAGTAGAAGCATCTTTTCTGAAAATCTAATCGCTGTCGAATTACGCAAACTCGAGGTAAAATTTTATAAACCAATCTATGTTGGCATGTGCATACTCGACATCTCCAAAACATGTTTATATGAATTTCATCATGAGTACATGTCACCGCTGTATCGTGACAGATGCCGGGTAATGTACACCGACACAGACAGCCTAATATACCACATCGAATGCGAAGATGTGTACGAGAATATAAAGCGCAACCTCGACAAATTTGATACGAGCGATTACACTGCGGACAATGTGTACGGTATACCGCTCATGAATAAAAAGGTACCCGGTCTAATGAAAGATGAAAACAACGGTGTGATTATAACCGAATTTGTAAGCTTAGAGCAAAAATGTATGCCTTGCGAGTGGATGGCAAGAAAGATACGAAAAAAGTAAAAGGTGTCAAGAGTAACGTTGTCGCGAGAACGATAACGTTTGATGATTACACGCGGTGTTTGAATGAAGAGATTGAAATGACACGTAGTCAGTCATGTATAAGATCGAAATTGCATGAAGTATACACCATTCGCGAGAGGAAAATTGCTCTAAGTCCTCACGATGACAAGCGGTATATCATACCTGAAACCACTGATACATTACCATGGGGACATTATAAAATACCTTTGTAAATAATATTTGTTGTAAAATATGTATATTTTGTATAAATATGTATATTATATGTATATTTGTATTTATAAAATTATTAGATAAATATAATGTAAAATAAACAGTGTACAAACATTTTAAATAAATGTTTATAATACATTATTTTTATGAATCCATGAGTTGTGAGATTTATCCAGTCCCAACCATTTCACATAAACATCATCACCTTTTTTCCGCAAAACCTTTTCCACGAGATATACATCGGGATTTGCAACATGATGTAACTCGTACTCGTAGAATCCTCCGGCGACGGAATTTCCGCGCGAATCTTCAAGTATATATGTCGCAGGATTAGTTTTCTGCACTTTGATAATTTTAAATATTTCGGTAGTCCAATTTGATGTAAAATCTTTTTCGAAGATGATCTTGAATTTACTCACGCGTACCTGACAGCCTACTTTGAATCTTGCTGGAGCAACAATTTTTACGTTACTGTATACCGTATTTAAAAGTTTTTCGGCAATCTCCGGAGTAACATCGATAGGTTTCATGCCGATAGTGCGATGTTTTCGCGCATTGTACTCTGCAACAAGTCGGGACAGCGCGTCGATCCACTTGTAATTGCCATTAAGTGTAAACATTTTCCACATATTGTTCTTTAAAGTACGATTAAATCGTTCCATCACTGAGGCTTTCATAACAGAATACGTCGAGTAATGATTGATGTTGTGTTTTTTTACGAGTTTCTGCACATTTGCATTGTAAAATTCTTTTCCTCTATCGGTTTGTACGTTTCTCAGACATCTCTTGCTATCTCGAATTATCTCGGCGATAGCGTCAGCTGTTTCGCGTCCGCTCTTATTCTTGAACGGCACGGCCCATGCATACTTGCTCAACACATCGATGACGGTGAGTATGTAATTGTATCCTTTGTTGACTCTTGCATAAGGACGCATCTCGACCACGTCAGCTTGCCACAGGTCGTCGTATCCACATACTATGACGCGTCTACGCGGAAATTTCTTCTCGCTGGAGCGTGCAATTCTTCCACGAATAGCTGCTTTTCAGAGGTGTTTGATCGAGGCATATTTGTAATAATGTGATATAATTTCACGTACAGTTCTTTATGTATCTTTTGATGTAGTCTGCGTTACAACCATTTTATCCAGCGTTAATAATAGCGCCTGCATATTCCTTTCAAGCCTCATTATTTTTTTCTCAATTTCTTTCTGTTGATCTCTCAAAAGCTTGACACTCGCTTCGACATATCGTTTGTTGGCTGCATCATTATCATCTTCCGGTTGCGCTACACGTCGTATCTTGCGCGACCTTGCGTCATAGCCGGAGGTTGTTAGACACAGAGTGTTATCGCGCAAGTAATTTCTTATTAATCCATTCCATTGATAATATGAATTATTATTCGACGTTCCAAGTGATAATCCAAATTTATTAATCGACATTTCGATACCACTAATATTGACAGACTGATTCGTATCGTGTATGTATAACTTATTTTATAATAATACCAGCTTCGTAAAGTTCCTCGATAATCGATAATATTTCATTGCCGTGGGCGTTGTTGCCGGCTTGACATGAAGCTTCGAGCAATCGCAGACGATCTACCAACTCGTTGGGATCATTCCAATGCACGTAATGAATCTTATTATTGTTTAAGGTCATAGCACGCGGTATACCTTTTCCAGATTTTTTATCAGAGAATAATGGTGCGATTATATATTTATATTTGTATCCCTTGTTACCTAATACTGGCTGATTCACATTACCATTTCATCTGTGCGCATTTGTTCTTATTAATATACTTTTGTAGTTCTGCAAGTCATTTGCAGTATATATTTCATCGTCGGGAATTCTCTTGAAAACCAACTCGTAAAGACCTGCTGTTCCAACGTACTTTGATCCATCGATAATTATATTATCATTTTTATCCACATCGAAATTTTTATTACCGAGCGTCATTCCTTTGTCGATAAATTTAACACCGTATACGTAATCCATCTTGGAATTTTTATCTTGACTCAATATAGCTGCCACATATTTTTGAGCAAGTGGACCCAGGTGATTTCGCAATGAATTTTGACCCTCAGATGTTTGTAATGAATGTTGAATTGATGTCACAAGCGATTCAGGTGAAGTCTCGAAAATTTCCTCGATAGACGTCTTATCATGCAATAATTGCCTTGGTTGTACATCTTGTATCGGAGTAGAAGTAGTGGCATCCAATAATTGTTGCATTCGCCGTTGCTTTTTATTCGCTTTGGAGTGGAAGTTATAACGCTCAATGATATATTTGATCGCTTTGTTTTAAACTCTTTTTTCTCTCCGAGCATACTCGATGGTTCGATCTTTTCTTCACCATACTCAACACCGACTGTATTTTCAACAAGCTGTTTCAGAGGTTCAGAGATTGGTTTAAAATGCCTCTCCAATGCATCGTCCTCCTCCATTTTACCAGTTTTCAAGAAACGATATTTTTTACGGATTGAATCGCTCGTTTTCGCAATCTCTCTCACAATCTTTTCACGGTCGTTATTCATCATGTTGCAATTTAGACGTTGCTCGATCAATGTGTCGAAAACGACTAACTGCTTTGTGGTATTGCAAATTCATTAAATCCTTTTCTGTATCGTCCATTAGTCAGCGGATTGTCCTTGTCAATCGCCGCGAATTCATATTTATGTTGCCAACATTTCTGGCAAAAAGCGCGAAAATTATCGTAAGACATCTGTATTTACGTGATCGTTGTACACATGTTTCAAGTTTGTCCCATCTTGTTTAAATAAAATTAATAAGTTTGCATTGTCACGGATAAGATGCTTGGGTATCTTGGCATACGTTTGACAAATATAGAAACAGTCAACGCTCGAGTGTCGTCCCATTGCAAAGTACTCTCTTATCATATTTTGCTTGTCGCATGCCACGTCATCAAAGATAAAAATGGAATTCGGAAGCGCCTTACTCGGTGGAATGACATCGCTATTATTAGAGAATGTAAAATAACCAATTTCTTCTATCGGTGATAGCAAATTTTCCAAATATTGATATTTCGGTTGTTGAAGCGATTTCGAGTAAACGTACATGTTCTCGAAGCGAACACCATACGGGCTTTCTATCAAACTAATCAACGTGTTAGTTTTACCGCAATTCGAGGGGCCGCAGATGATACCGCGTATAGTATTTGATAGCATGTTTCCATGTCTGCGTATTTCTTTATCCAACATTAACCGTGTTTTATCGTCTAAATTTGTAACTTTGATTATCGTCGATTGCTGAACGAACCGCATGTTTGCGGAAAAAATGTTTGCTCTGCTAACAAATGCTTCCGATATTCACGGTTTAAGCGCCGAACAGCTTCAATTTGTGCCAAAAGCATATTTATTGCGATATGAAAATCACATCCACTACGCGTGGGACAAGCTTCCGGAACACATAAAGGAGGATCCAGAGATTCAGACCTGTCGCCGCTGTTTCAAACATTACAATCGACCGTGACAGCAAATACACATCGACGGTCCAGCGCCGATGATAAAGGATTGCAGCGAAAGTCAACGAAAATAGGTAGTGGTCTCTTTAATCGCGCGATAAACGCACTTCCGATCGAATTCCATATCCCCGGCTATCAGTTTTGCGGTCCGGGGACTCATTTGGAAAAGCGATTGGCTAAAGGTGATCGAGGTATTAATCCATTGGATGTCGCGTGTCGCGAGCACGATATTGCATATTCTCAAAGCAACGCCCTCTGAGAACGACACGTTGCTGATAATATACTCGCTGCGAAAGCGCGAAAACGTATTACTGCGAGAGATTCGACTCTTGGTGAAAGAGCAGCCGCTACGACTGTTTGGGCAGCTATGAAAGCAAAGACAAAATTCGGTATGGGGATGAAGACGAAAAAATCTTCGAAAAAGAAGAAGAAACGAATACTGCCTGTGGCGAAGCGTGATGGTATCTTGCCAATTTTACCATTGCTGGGAGTTCTCGGTTCGTTGGCGTGGTGGAGCAGCGGGAGTCGCAAAGGCTGTGAATGATAGCAAGGCTATGCAACGTCAGCTTGAAGAAATGCAACGTCATAATCGCGCTATGGAAGGTCGTGGAGTTTATCTCGCTCCATACAAGCGTGGACAGGGATTCTCAACTAAGAAAAAAAAACGTCAAAAAAAACGCTAAAAATGCCTGTGGGTGTAACAACTAATGTACAATTGCAACAACTGGCAAGACGTATGCGTATACCATTCTTTAGAGGTGTTTTCATGCGCAATAATTTACCGATAAGCGGTATACGACAAAATGAAAGCGGTATTGTAAATTTGGATGACGTTGATGGTTCCGGTACCCATTGGGTAGCATATGTAAAGAGAGGAAATCGAGCAATATATTTCGATAGTTTTGGCAATCTTCAACCACCCAAAGAATTGGTGCAATATTTAAATGTTACGAAAATAGAATACAATCACACATCCCATCAAAATTATAATCAGAATAATTGTGGACAATTGTGTTTACGATTTCTTCAAACGACTGATATAAAGCCTGTCAATCCATCATCACGATTCAGTTTGACAACATGTCGCTAACACTAACGTTGACTGGCAAAAGTAGCGTTCTCGCTGTAAGCTACTTTCCAGCTATAGATTTATCGAATGGTGATTATGAGCTCGGTTTAACAGATTTTGAAACTTATCATACGATACCGAATGTAAATTCTAAGAATAATAAATTTTACTTTGATAACGATGACAAGAAAATTACAATACCTGAGGGATCATACGAAATACAAGCTATAGATGAGTATCTGAGACGTGCAATTTTACAATATCCTTCCAATAAAAAGCAGAATGAAGATGCAATAGCGCTTCGCGACAATCATAATACTCTAAAGAGCGAAATCAAATGCATCTATAGAATAAATTTTAGTAAACCAGACAGCATAGGATCGCTGTTGGGATTCTCGTCGAATCGTATATTACAACCTCACAAATGGCATGATTCGGATTTACCTACAAATATTATTAGCGTGAATATTATCCGTATAGAATGTAGCGTCACCACTGGTGCGTACAGTAATGACAAGCGCGTACACACGATACATGAATTTTCGCCGAGCGTGCCGCCAGGATATAAGATATCGGAAACGCCTGCACAGATCATTTATCTTCCGATCGTCGTACGGAGCATTACTGATCTAACGATACGCATTGTTGATCAAGAAGGACGATTGCTGGATTTTCGAGGAGAGGAAGTTACTGTAAGATTGCACGTACGGCGTCGACAAAATTAGCGTGTGATGCTCGTGCTAAATGATACGGAGCACGTGAGAGACAATAATTTTACGATGGACAATACTTTTGCGAGAGCAACTGCGGCGGCTGCAGTGAGCGACAATAACCAGAGATCTCGTTACACTAAAAAGAAACTCAGCGCATTGAATCGCAAATTTTTAAAATCATTGGGATTCATCGTACGAAAAGATGATTGACATTTTGAATATTGGTGGTGAGCCAGTCTTTGATGATCGTATCGTCAAGGTTGAGACACATACGTACAATCCATACGCCAACTCATCGCTTGGACATAGCGATGAGATACGGATACCTATACACCACCAGGATTTGTACACGTTCCCGAAAGCTTTCTGTATGTCCCGAAAGCTTTCGCTTTCTGTATGTTGAGGGAAAGTTGACGATATCTAAAATAGATGCAAATGAAACGCTGGTATTGGCAAATAACTGCGTTGCATTCATGTTTGATGAAATTCGATATGAACTCGATGGTGTGGAGATTGATCGCAACAGAAACGTTGGAATAACTTCTACGTTGAAAAATTATGTCTCTTTAACTACCGAGAGAAGTAAAATCTTGAAGAATGCCGGGTAGGATATGACACATAATGGATCATGTGGTGATAGTTGCATGTTTAACTTTTGCGTACCGCTCAACATGCTGTTGGGATTTTGCGAAGATTACAAGCAAGTTGTGATTAACGCTCGCCATGAATTAATTTTGATACGTTCGCGCAACGACAACAATTGTCTGTATGGACGTGCGGAAGCTGATATTGAATTGATCAAGATACAATGGCGTATGCCGCATGTAATATTGAACGAAATGAATAAACTATTCTTGTTACGAGCATTGGAAAGCGGGCGATTCTTAAACATGAGTTTTCGCTCTTGGGATCTGTATGAATTTCCGCTATTACATAGTACGACCAAGCATTCGTGGACTGTGAAAACCGCTTCTCAGCTGGAAAAGCCGCGATATGTTATCTTTGCACTGCAGATTGGTAAAAAGAATGTTATGACAAAAGATAATATTACATTCGATCATTGTAAATTAGCCAACGTTAAGCTATATCTAAACTCGGAATCTTATCCCTACGATGATTTAAATTTAGATTTCGATAAAAACAGATGGTCGATTCTGTATGATATGTACTCTCGTTTTCGCAAATCGTGAGAATAGAATTTTAATGTAAGGAAGATGTACCGGCAAATACTACCGCCTATTGTCTCATTTTGCACGATCGTATTGTCGAATATTGTCCGTTGACCAACATAGTTCGTAAAAACAAGGTTAAGTGTATTTTATTGACCAACACTGGCTAAAGTAATAATTCTTTTATTACTAGTAATAAAAGATTATTACAAGTAATAAAAGAATTATTACTTTAGCCAGTGTTGGTCAATAAAATACTCTTAACCTTGTTTTTAAAATTCAACTGGCAATCACATCTTACATTTATAGTTCGTAAAATTACTTAACCAGCAATTATCTTCCGATATAAAAGATTGAGATTTAACAATCGATATCAGTCGTCCAACATTCTTGCAACAATATGGTTGTACCAACGTTTGTGGATCTACAAGGATTTATTTTCAATAAACAGTTTATTGTGAAGGAAGCGGCGATCCTCAGAAGAGGATTCATTGTTTCACATTATTTTTTCGCATGCCCCCTACCATGGGGTGTGCTCATAAAATCGGAGAGACGTCAAGCCTCATGGTTGACTCGAAATCATCATGGATTGCAATGGGTAGATGGGAAACGTTCCATACAGCATGGCTCAGCCTTTGATTACAACAGCTATCGCTGGTATGATACAAGAAGAAGAAGAGTCATCCTCTCTTGTGTACGTAAAAGGCCATGAAAAGCGAGAATGGTTGACCGATATAATGGACGATGCGAGAAACGGTTTCATTATTGAGACCTTGGATGCAAACCATGAAGATATTCCTACCTTAAACAACTTAGATACTACCTATAGCCTACGTTGCGATAAATATGTAAAAAATTGCGCTTTAGAAAATGTATTTATAATATTTAATTGATGGTCAAATCATCTCAATGATTCGCCACACCCTTTTTTTGAATAAATTAATATTAAAATAATATTCTCTTTGTTCTCTCTCTCCTTTTCCTCATATGCATACAAGAATTATATGTCCGCACGTACTCGTATTAATTTCAGTATGCGACAGCATTTTTATGTTATAATTTTTAAATGTAGTCGATTGAGGTTTTAATGTGGTTGATTGATGTTCGATCGAGGTTCGAAGGTGGTTGATTGATGTTCGATCGATGTTCGAACGTGGTTGATCGTGGTTCGAAGGTGGCTGATTGAGGTTCGATCGAGGTTTGAAGGTAGTTGATTGGTGTTCGATCGAGGTACGAACGTGGTTTGAAGGTGGTTGATCGTGGTTCGAAAGTGGTTCGAAGGTGGTTGATTGAGGTATGAAAGTGATTCGAAGGTGATTGATCGAGGTATGAAAGTGGTTCGAATGTGGTTCGATCGAGGTTCGATTGTGGTTCGAACGTGGTTCTATTGACGTTCGATTGTGGTTTCAATTTTAAATATTATTCATATGCTTATTCTCATCATGGAATCTTTGTCTCGGACCATCTGTTTTCTTATCTCATGTACCGAGTAAGCGTTCAAGCTAATTCTTATGTCATACATCCCCTACTCTTTTTAACGTGAGCGGGTCTGTCTCCGCGATGTTCGTCATAAAGTTTTTAGTGTTTGACGTGTTAGTGTCTAAAACAATTTAAAAAAAAAATGGAATTTATTGGAGAGATAGTGCGCCATGACGATCGACCCAGGTGGGTCGATATGATATTTCGTAACGATCGACCCATGTATCACGACTTGTGGTACGAGTCGGAGCGTGAGGTGCACATTAGGTGGGTGCGGATAGATCGGGAATATGACCGATTTTATAATGACCAGCTGTGGGACGATATGGATGAAGAGGTCCCTGACGGTGAATGGGATGAACTGCCTTCGCCAGTTGTTCGAGGAGGAACCTTATCCTCCCGAACATGTCCCGGAGCCATTATGGGCCTAGTAAGTATTTCTCTTCAATTATAAATTATTAAAATAATAAATTGATTAATAAAATAAATAATAATATATTTAATAAAAATTTCTGTCATGTAGGAGTTCCGCTTTGCCGCCTCGCAGCCACCGCCCCACCGCCACCTCGCAGCCACCACCTCGCAGCCTCCGCCTCATATCACAAGTCGTGATACATGGGTCGATCGTCACGAAATATCATATCGACCCATGTGGTTTGATCATCATGACGCGCGCGCGCACACACACACACACACACACACACACATCACACGTGTATACACATACCTATTTTATAAATAAACATTATTTTAAATATTAATTAAAAATATTAAATAAATGTATTTATTTTAGAATAAGTCCTCTCTCCTTTCCTCCTATTAAAATCTTATTATTAATTAAAAATTACTATAAATAATATTATAAAAAAAAAGTCTCTCGCGTCCGCCTCTCGCGCTCTCCTTCGCTGCATCAGCTCTCGCGCTCTCCATCGCCGCATCATCTCGCGACCGCTATCTCTCTCGCTCTTGCATATACGCCTCGCTTGCGTCATCTCTCTCGCGTGCGCCTCGCGCTCTCCTTTGCGAACGCCTCGCGTCATCTCGCTACCTAGCCATCTCGCACTATCTCGCGACCGCTATCTCTCTCCTTCGCGTGCGTCATCTCTCTCTCGCGTTCGCCTCGCGCTCTCCTTCGCGTTCCTCTCTCCGCGCGGATCCTTCGCGAACCCGGCACCAAAATCGCGGACGCTTCCCCCTCCCCGCGGACCCCTCGCGGACCCGGCACCTAAATCGCAGACGCTTCCCCCTCCCCGCGGCCCCCTCGCGGTACATCGCGGTACATCGCGGACGCCTCCCGCGTGACGTCATTCCCCCGCGCCATGGGTTCCCCTCGCCTCTCACCCCCCCTCATTGCCCCAGGGTTAGAACCCGCCTAGTATATCTACTTTCCCTCTTCAAAACCTAAATGCAAATAATGCCCTCCAGCAATTTCATTAATACAACATGATGTGCGAGAAGAATTTAAAATTGTTCTTGGATCTCTCGGGAGATTTAAAAAACATGGATGAGTTTTAAGAAGTTTTAAAATCTCTTTGGCTTGGACATGAGTAATATTTGTTTTTACAAAGACAGAAGCCAGTTGTTCCTTGAAACTTATTTCTTTAGGAATTAAAAATTCTTCGGTAATGTCTTCAGACTCCTTCAGATTCTCGTTCACAGCAGTTGTCAGATCTGAAGTATTATTTAAACTATCAAATTGATCAGTTATATTACAATTTGTTACAGAGGAATCGTCAAGATATACAGTTTCAAATTCTTGCATTACAGAAAAATTAGGCGGATCATTCAATTTAGTAATATTGTTCCTTTTCACAGATTTTTCGTTTATCTTTGCAAGATCAGATCTTTCGTTTATTATTTCTTGATGTGAAGCACGAATTGAATGTTCTAGTTTTCGTTTGTATTCTTTTGAAACGTTATATAAAATTTTGCGAGAACGCATTTTACGCAACTTATACATTTTGTAATTTTTCTTATTTTGTACCTTCAAATGTACTAATTTTATTCTATTCTTTTTGATCGTAGTATTTATATTATTAAGTATATATATATATTAGGTTAATTCTTTGCAATTAACGTTTAATAAACCTAAAATCTTTATTATAAAAAATATATATTCTTGAAAATTAGCCAAACTCGAAATTCTAATTTATTAATGTAATTTAAAATATACGAATAAATTTTTCTTACCTTAAAATAAAATCTTATTTATAATAAATTATATTAACACACGACATAGTTATGTCTCCGTGAACGTCGTTTTTTCGATTATTTTTGCTTAAAAATAAATGGCAGCGCAATCAGTAGGATTTAATCCACCCAAATAAATAAAATAATCAACCTGAAAATAAATAAATAAATACTTTATTTAAATACTGTGTTTCAAATCCTATCAAATAAAAGAGATTTACTTAATTAATTAATTAATTTCTAGATTATATTATATATATACTATATAGATTTATTTTATTATATTAAATGTAGATTTATTTATTTCTAAATATATATTAGAGAGTTTTTGCAATACCGTCTTTTAGATACGGTGAACGCTAAAGTCACGTTATTTCGATCGAAAAAGACAAACTGCGCATGCGCTTCTTTCACCGTAACGCGTAACGCTATCCAGATAACGTGTGACGTTATTTTTGAGTGAATAAAGTTCATATTTAACGTGGACGTTATGACTTCGATCGAAATAACGTGACTTTAGCGTTCACCGTATCTAAAAGACGGTATTGCAAAAACTCTCTATTTAAAATAGAGCCTTTAAGTTCTTAACACGTTAGTCATTTTTATTTATTTGTTTATTTAATTACATATCTATTTATTTAGCTATTTATTTAATTTTTTATTTATTTATCAATTTATCTAATTAATTTTAATTTATTAAACACTAAGAATATAAAGGCTCGATATATATCAAATATAAATCGGTAATAGATAAGCTTGTAACGATGCCCCCCCGCATCGTTCCCGACCGTCCACCCGTCGGAAGGCTGCGCCCGGCGAATATCGGCCGGGCAGGGCAGCAGGCGCTGAGCGCCACAATTAATCAAACCGTTAAATACGGTTTCACGAAAACGCTCGACGCGCGCCGAAATAAACCGAGTCGTATCACCCCTATTCCCCCTTCTTCGATCCAGCCTCCGATCCCGTTACTCGATCCGTATAAAAAGAAAGCTCGCGATAAGAGCTCGCTGAGATACCGTTCCGACTCCGTCGTATCGGAGACTCTTTCCGCCCGAAATAAAGAGCCCGAGGTAGACGAGTACGCTGCCTCTGCGGAGATAATCTCCGTGCTCCGAACTTCCGGCTTCCGCTTCCACCGTCCCCCGACTTCGAAGTAGAGTGTCCTCTGTCTCCCCCGAGATATTCTCGGGAGTCCGGGGTTCCGACCGCACCCCGCAAAAAGCGCGCTGACGTCAGCGGGTGGAGCTCCGCCGCCCCCGTCGAGGGTTCTCGACCGTCAGTGCATTCCCCCCCTCTGCACCCATATGGGCGGCCGTGACACGCCGACCGTCGCGTGTACCAAGCAAAATTTGTGCCCCGTGCACAATTAGTTAATTCCAACGAAAATTAATTTTTCGTTGGAATTAACTAATTGTGCACGGGACACAAATTTTGTTTGGTACACCGCCAAGACTTTATTACGGAACAATCTCAATTCGAGATTTTTAATTCCAAAGATCCCCTCTGCCCCCCCTAAAGAAATGTAGGCGAGAAAAATATAGATCCGAAAGTCGCTGAATCGGGAATTGAACCCGAGACCTTTCGCTTGCCGGGCGACTGCTCTCACCATCTGAGCTATTCAGACCCTTCGACTCTATATTTTTCTCTGCCTTGATAAACAACTATTTGTAAATAACGCCTTTTTCAGCCGGCGTGAATTAAACACTAAGAATATAAAGGCTCGATATATATCAAATATAAATCGGTAATAGATTTCGGTAATAGAAATCGACGCACCGACATCCGCGTACGGCTCGAATAGCCTATCTATTACCGATTTATATTTAATTTATTAATTTATTATTAATAATAATTAATTTATTAATAAGAAATAATAAGTAATTAATAATAAATAATAAAAATAATAATAATAATAAATAATTTATTTATTAATAATAATTTATTATTAATTATAATTAATTAATTTTATTGATTTTAATTAATTTTCAAATAAATCAAAGACAATAAGAGCCAATAATATAATAATATTATCTTATTCCCTAACAGCACAACATATCCAAAAGACGTTTAGAGGACATCCAGAGGACATCCTAACATCCTCTGGATGTCCTCTGAACGTGTTTCGGATACATATATATTAAATTATAAAATATAATATAGATATATTTAGGTTATCTTTTGCAATCGACGCACGTTTAATGAAACCTAAAATCTTTTATATATAAAAAAAAATATATATATATTCTTCAAAGCTGCCAAACTCGGAATTCTAATTTTAATATAATTTAAAATATATGAATAAATTCCTTACCTTTTGAAATAAAATAAAATCTTTTAAATTATATATAATTAACACACGTCGTATATATAATATATATACAATATTAATTATGTTTCCACGTGAACGTCGTTCTTTTTTTTCGCAATTATTTTTGCATTGTGTGTTTGCAGAATGACAACACGTGATGCAAAATTTAAACAGCATGCTGTGACAGTACCATGCAAGCGTTACCTGCTTTATCGATACAAGATGACACAGGGACTGCATATTGATTGCATGATGTGCTGAGCACGGCATGCTAGCATGCTTGGTTATCTGGGTACTTATATGTTCAAATGGCAAGGAACTGCAGATCCTGCTCGATTTCTGCCACCAATCTGCTATTAGATTGCGTTTGACAGATCTGCTCGGTTTCTGTCGCCAATCTGCCATCAAACTATATGTGCAAATCTGCTTGGTTTCTGCCGCCAATCTGCTGTCAGATTTTGCTTACTAACTATGCTAGCAGAATATCATCAATTGCGGACACAGTGGATAGGAATCTACTGTAAAGTCATGATTAGATCTGCTGTCATACTGCCGACATGCTGCTAACATTTTGCTATCTGGGTAATTAACCTTACAATGTCCTCATTCTGTAATCTGTAATGTAAAACATATTTTAACATATTTAAATAAATCATTAGAGTACGTACATATATGCAAAATATACTGTTTCTTTATTTTATATTAACAATATACTTATGAAAGAAATAGTGGAATCGCAGCGTAGCAAGAAAGTAGTTATTATTATCAAAGAAATAGTAAAATGGTAACGTAACAAGAAAACAAGCAAATATCATTATATAAATATGTATTCAAGAAAGAAATAAAAGGATCTACATTTTGCAATGTATACTACACATATTGCATATCACATGTATTTATACATTGCAAAATGTAGATCCTTCTATTTCTTTCTTGTTACGTTACCATTTTACTATTTCTTTCATTATAATAACTACTTTCTTGCTACGCTACCATCCTACTATTTCTTTCATAAGTACATACCCATACAGCACAAAATATTTTTAAAATCTTTTAAAAATATTTCTTAAAAGATTTAAAATAATTCTCGAAAATATTTTTAAAATGTTTCTATGTCCGCTTTTTCATGTTTAAAAAATATTTTCAGAAATATTTTTAGAAGGTTGCACACAAATATATGCAATAATATTCGTAAAATCTTTTACAAATATTTCGAAAATATTGTCAAAATATTTTAGTATTAAATAATTAGCTGCGTTCAGCAAAGGTTTTTGACAGTTACTTTTCTTGATTTCTTTCAGTAATTACAATGCATTTAGCAGACAAAGCAGACTAGCAGCTCAGTGACCTGTCAGATTTTTTAATATGATTAGTTCTTGCCTTTATTCTATGTTGCATTTAAGTATAGCAGTGTAGAAATCATAATAAAAAAATCATGCTCACTGAGCTGCTTTGATCTGTTAAACGCCCATTTTAATTATTGAAAGAAATAAAAAATAGAAAAGTAACTGTTTTAACCTTTTACTAGAATGCAATAAATTATTATTCAAAATTACTTATCTGATTAAATTACTGTGTAGGGATATATATTGTAAAATAAAAAATTCGATTGAACTTTTATCTATTTATTTTTTCTAGATGTATGAATTTTATTTTAATCTATATTTATTACTTTAATCTATAGAAAATTGACTGTAGAAAATAATAAAATCTTTTCAAAGACTAAAAAAACTCTTCATTAACAAAAACTATAAAATAAAATCTGTCCTTTTTCAAATATAACAGAGAATGTATTCTCATAAATATCAAAAAATAAAAAATGTTTTCTTAAAAATAAAGTAAAAGTATTTTCACGGTTACTGAAGGAGATATTAGGTACTTTCCATTTCTTGCCCTGTCTAGAAGAATGGCTAGACAGGGCACGCGGGAGTGTCACATATCATATGACCCAGGTGCTCACAGGCCACGGCTGTTTTGGCGAGTACCTGGGTCGTATACAGAAGGAGCGCACGGCACGATGCCACCATTGCAACCACGAGCTGGACTCCGCCCAGCACACACTAGCGGAATGTGCTGCCTGGGCGGACGAAAGATCAGAGCTCGTGGCCACAATTGGGACGGATCTGTAATACGGGCAGTGACAGACAATGATGATGGATGGAAGGCGTTCTCCTCCTTCTGCAGCAACGTCATGCTGCAGAAGGAGGAGGCGGAGAGAGAGCGAGAGAGGACGGGTAGGAGACAGAGAGAGATGGAGGGGCGAGAGAGCAGCGAGGATGAGGAGTGGAGCTTGAGGAGGAAGAGGAGGAGGGTGACAAGGAGGAGACAGTCGGGGGCGTTCCCCCCCCCCTCTGCGCCCTTGGCCGTGGGCTCACCTGCGGTCGGGATGCGGCGAGGGGGGGGGCGTCCCCTTAACACCCGCATCCAGTCAGGATGCGGGATGAGGTCACCGGGGGGGGGGGGAGACACTTAAGTGATCCCCAGATCCCCCCCCCCCCCGGTGATCTCTCGGGAAATCGGGGGTTGGGCTGAGGTGGCCGCGCCTTAGGGCGCGGTCTCCTCTCCCCGGCCCCCGAACGGGCAACCCCCTCGGTTGTCGCCGAGGCCTAACCCCCAGAGGGGCGGTGGGAGCGGCAACCGGGGGGCCTGGGGGGGGCGGGCGCGCTCGGGGGTCGGGGCTTCGGGCCCGGCACCCGGGTAGGCGCGCGCCTCCCCTCACGGACGAGATGCAGCGAAGGGAGTCCTCGTACCAGAAGCCTAGTGCACCGGTGCGGGGGCTCTCCCGCTGTAGAGATGACCTCTTTCCTTCTGAGGGGGGTTATCTGGAGCGGGCCTCCAGGGCTGACCGCCGAATCCGCGTCCTCTTCGGGGAGCGGAGGGAGCGACAGCCCTGGAGGCGGGGGGCCGCGGCTCGAGCGGGAATACTCGAGCCGCGACCCCGCCTCCCAAACTCTCTGGGAGGGCGCAGCGTGAGGTTGGTGTCGCCCTGCGTTGCGCGGAGTCCGCACGATGGCGGAGGGGAAGGCTGCTCCTGCGGTCTTCCCCCGAGACGGAAAGGCGGGGGGGCGCGGAGTCGGCATGGGCAACCAGGATCCTCCGCGCTCCCTACCTAAACGCCCGGGAAGGACACCCGCTGTGGTTTTAGTGCGGTCCCCTTCTGTGCCTCGCCACAGGGAAAACTCCGGTTCTCCCTGGGGCGAGGAGAAGGAATCCCACATAACCCTTGCTCTCTACCCGGGGGGCCAGGGTACCTTCTGAAGGTTTCCACAGCGAGAAAAAAAAAGGTACTTTCCATTTACATCAAAGCTCAGATAAATTTCACTTCTATCTTTCTTCAACATTCATGTTAAAAAAAGACAAAAGTGAGATTTATCTGAGTTTTGATGTAAATGGAAAGTAGCTATTGTGTATAACTTAAAAAGAGAATAATATTCGTTATTTTACAAGTCGCTAGTATATAAAATAATAAATGGTAAAGTATTCGACCAAACTAGCAATAGTGCTTTATTAAGCTCACAACGTTTCGACCATGTGGTTGTGGTCCTTTTCAAGTGATACACTGGAAATTACATATATATATTAATTCGATCGCCGCATTGATCAGTCTCAGAATAACAAATTCAATTTTAGAAAATAAAAGTACTTACAGATACGTTATCATTAATTATAAGATCGGACGCAATATTGTTTTATATATTATTATTAAAAGAGAAACACATCGTATCCATGTGAAGGATCGTCGGTAAATGATATAAACAACTAAGCTATATTAAACGACCTGTATTATTTTGTCATAGATATTAGGTAGGCTATCCGTGTCTTTCTGTAGATTAATTGTGTTATTAAATTTTTTGATAAAAAACATTTCTGCTATTTCTCTCTTTCTAACATATTTTTCACTATGCAAAATATTGGCAGTTTCCCAATCAAATTCATGACCGGATTCAGATTTATGTTTACTTAGAACCGAATGATTTGTCGTGTGCAATTTGATATTATTAAAATGTTCTTTTATTCGTGTCACTTGAAAAGGACCACAACCACATGGTCGAAACGTTGTGAGCTTAATAAAGCACTATTGCTAGTTTGGTCGAATACTTTACCATTTATTAAAAAGAGAAGTTTCCTCTTTGATCTCAAAAACAAACTTTTCAATCTATATTTTCTTCATCATTATCGTTTTCATCGAACTCCATGTTGAGAGTAACAGCTGATTTGGTAGAGCTCCTAATACAAAAATAAATGTTTGCACTTAACTCGAAAACAAAAAATATATGAATATCTGATTCTTATTGCTAACTTACTGCAATCTCTCCTTCATCAGTCTGGTCTTAGAACTATCTAGCCATTTCGAAATGGAAGAAATAATTTCCGTATCGGTAATACTCGGATAAGTAAACTGTGCTGCTTCTATCATAAAAAAGAAACTTATATTATTATAAATATTAAATATAATAACATTTTTATATTTAAAATTTACGACTCTCTTGAGATCGCCACGGCCAAGTAGGAATCGTGACGTCAGAGGTGAGAAATGATAACACATTGAGAATTCTTGTGTCATTTAAATAAAAAAAATTTGAATAAAGCCTTTAGTATACACTTATAAAATTGTTTAAAAATTGTTCTTCTCCATTAACAGTTATTAAACGTGAAATAAATGTGATATAAAGAATGCCATATATATATAATGGCTATTTATTAACTATATCAAGGGAAAAAGATCGTTTTTGAACAATGTTATAAGCTAAAGCGATCTGAAAAATTGTTGTTTTATCCAAATATTTTTTACTTTTAACGGCACGAATTCTCAGTGTGTCATTTCTCGCTTATCTGGACCTTACTATCTAACATGGCCGCGGCGAGTACGCAGAAGCCTTATACGTACTATGGTATACCTTATACGATGCAAGCATTCAACTTTGTACAATAAAATTTCTGTTTGCCCTTTTGGCCTTTATAGCTAAATTCCACCGCAACAGTGTTTGTTATGCATGTACTCATTATGTTCCATATGAGACTATGACTGTTGTAACCGCCTTTAGTTCTAAAATACTGGACCTAAAAATGTTTAATATTTATATTAAATTGTGTGTATTAACATAAATTAAAATTAGTATATTATTTTTAAGATTCTGACGTATACGTAAATTTGGAAATCAGATTCATGTGTATAGCATTCAAAAATATATAGGAAATATCTAATTTCATTTCAAGGTCAGAAACAAAAATTTTTTGTACCTATTATTATTATATAACATGAATTTATTAAAATACTTACTACTTGGTCAAAAAAACTTTTTTTATTCAATCTTTTCTCCAGATCCATCATATTTTCGAACCTTTTAATAGGAAATAGTTGTGATAATTCTTCACTGCAGAAGAGTAACTGTGATTCACGAGGCATTTTTGCATGAGAATCTTTCTCTAGAATAGTAGTAGTCAGTTTTGCTATTATCGTTTTATTTTGAAGCTGAATATTGTTTATTTTGTAAAGCATTTTTTCCTGCAGTTCTGAAACAATTTATTCATTATATTAATAAAATTACATTTTTATTCGAGTTTTATTAAAAAATACTTTAAAAAGTACTAAAAATTACTATGTGTATTATATCTATAGATTACTTATAAATTGTCTCACCAATTATATATCGATATGTGTTAAGGTTTGTTTCACATGCGAGTACATTACATGATTCTTTGTTTGCTGATAATTCTGTGCTGCTTCCGGCTGTAATAATTTTTTTGTTATAACATGAAATTAACATGCATAATATTTATATATATTTAAAAATATTCATTTACAGAATCAATAGCAAAGAAAAATTCTAAATTAAGAGATGGAATTGCAAGTGTACATATTCAGTTACCTCTTTCATTGACGAAAGAACGTCCGCAGAATTCCTCAGTTATATCTTTTAATGGTTCTGGTTTTCCTATCATTTTTTCAACTCTAGCTTTGGGAATGATTGCTAAATTAGATGAATTATGCGGAGGTGATTGATGGCCAGATTTACTTTTATTTTTGGGTTCATCAGTCTCGTTATGTTCATTATTATCAGAATCAAACATACTTATTTGCGTTTCAGTAAATGATGCTGTACTGAATTCTGTTTCCTTCGTCAGATCTAATATAAAATAAAATTACTTTCTATATTTATGTTAAATGAAGTAAATGTGTGATACTGTCATAATTACACAATACCATGTTTTATTAATAATGTAGTTGATAATGTAGTTTAAAAAAGACATATAAAAAAAGAAAATTTATAATTATAACTGTTTATATGCGTTTCTACAAGAAACGGGTAAGATGTAATAGAATAAAGTCTAAAATATAGCGTTATTACAAAGAGCTTTGCCAGATAATAAATAAATAAATAAGTACATATATACATTAATACTAAATAAATACGATAAAGAATTGAAATAATTATACATCGTTGTTTTAATCTTATATGTTGTAAGTTACCTTTTTTATCAACTACAAAACGTTTCGGAAATGCAAGCCTCTTATCTTCAATTATTTTGACTTTATTCGGCTTAGTTGATTGAGATACAGATTTTGTTATAGTTGTTGACAAGGTAGACGGTTGTTGTGGGTACGGTATATCAGATTTACTTTTTTTCATTGGATGAAGTTCATCGTCGCTATCATCAGTTTCAAAACAATATTGCGCCTTTACATTATTATGCCTTTGATGTCGAATTCGTTTCATTTTATCCATCGCTTACGTCCGAAATTTCATCTATATATTTCATTTTTTCTAACGCATCCTCGTAAGTATCTGGAAGATACAATTATTCCACGATACAATATACTATTAAAACAATTTTAAACAAATGTAAAATTTAACATCAAATTAAAAGAAGCAAACATTTAATTAAGAGCAAAAATTCAATTATGTTATAAACCGAATTCTAAGATAATTGTTATGAAAATATTTTTTTTATACATTATATATTTTTTACGATTAACAGTAATAACAAGTTTCGAAATATTTCTGCTTCTTAAGCAACGATTTTCTTATAATAAAGAAAATGAATCAAAATCCGAACTAGAGTCACTATATTAATATTAGATACTTTGGTGTAGAAAAATTATAAGTCTGCACAGAATTCATAACATTTCTTGAATAAACTTTAATATAGCAACAATTGTTATTAATAAATGATAATAAATTTTCTGGTTCACCTGCTGTTTTGATGATCTCCAAAATGCCATATTCATACCATTGCTTTGTCGGGATTGATAATTTTTTTTTGCTTTAGTAATTTTATACGATTCTCTCAAAGAGAACGGAGGCCATTTCGAAATCATCTTGTCCTTATTAAGCCATATGGTCGGTATGACATCAAGTCCCTCTTCAAATTGTACTATAGAGAACATTTTCTAACATACAAATAAATAAATCATTGATGATTTTATTAAATAAATAAAGAGATCCATTGTAATGAACAAATACAAAAATTTTAATAAAAAATTGTTAACATCTGGTTATGTATATTTCATATTGTCGCGAATTCATTCGCGAGAATTAATCGGCGTGATAAATGAGAGTGTCGCGCGGCCCGTCCCGCGCGCCTGTCACTCTCTCCCGCGATTTCGCGCGTTTGTCGTTCTCTCTCTCGCGCTCCCGCGCTCTCGTTTCAGCGCGCTTCGATCAGCTGTGCGCGTTTACGTCACCGCGCTCGTTCAAACACTCGCTCGCCTGGGCAAACAGGCGCGGAAAACAATAAACAGCTTTGTCCCCCGACTTTCGAGACGATCCGTTAATGTATTGTTACAAGACCAAAAATCATTGGTCTCTTAACGGGAGAACCTTCTCGAAGGTCGAAGGGATACAGCCGCCTGCGTTGACTCCGCATTCCTGTTTGCCCACTCGTCTCGAGACCGTTCGCGCTCGCAGATCGCTGTCGATTAGTTTCTTCTTTTCGCGCCGTCGCCGAACTATACGCTGCTCACGCGCACGTTGCACTTGCAATTGCCGAACCCGCCGACTTGTATTGTTTAGAACACTTGTTTGTCATACTGGACACGAAAAATACACTGCAATACGGACACTTTGATTATTGAAGTTTCTCTCCTCTCTGCCTCCGAACTTTTCCAATCTCGCTCGTGTACCGCTCTATCTACGCGAATCTCGCGCGCCAATACAGCACACATATATATTTACTAAAAATTAACAACATAAATTTAAACATTTTGTATATGAATAATAGGAAACAGAATTACATGATTACGATATGGCATTTTGTACATTTTGCAGAATATGCCTTCATATACCCATGCTTTAATCGATTCAGAATTAGTAACAATTTTTATATTTATAGATGTTGAAGAGCATGGTTTTGTATATAATTGTTTATTTTTTTCTTCTATTAATTGTTTGCCTATTATATATAATTTATTTTGTGATATGGCAAAGTTATAAATTTCAACAATAATCCCATTCGTAAGTTGTACACAATTATTTCGATCATCAGTAGAATTTATGACTAAATTATCCATTTGTAATATCTTATATTGAAACTCATAATTCCGATTATAAATTACTAGGCCTGTATTATGAGCTTGCTTTAAATAAACATCGTCTATGTAATGAATTTTATTACATTTGTTGAAGTCAATTTGTATGTATTGATGATGACTTATATAATCTGATTCAGAAATTCTTTTACTAATCTGCTGAAGTGGTTTCTCTCCTTTTCTAAGTAAATGTTTTAGCGATTTCAAATAATTTTCGAAGACAAATGCACTGAAGGTCTCTAATGCCCCGAATTTTTGTACATCTGCCGATAGATGCAACAGATTATGGACATTAAACGTTACATATCTTTTTCCGTAGGTAGCTTCAAAGCATTGTACAAAATGTTGTAGAAGTTCCCCTGCGTAAATGATGTTATTTGATTCTTTTATTAGACCAGGATTTACAAGTATCGTCACAGCCACGTGTAAATTTAAAAAATTGTTATATAAATCATCTGTTAATATATTTTGTAGTACTAAAGGACCCCAATATAACAAAAATTGTCTGAATTCCGTAGCTTTCCATTTCCTCCATTCTTTCAAATGTCTAGGGCATCTAACAAATTCTGTCGGTGTGTATTTTCTTAAATTTAATAACCTATTAGAAATTTGATCGACTTCAATTGCTGATAATCTAATACTGAGAGGATCTGATAACCACAGCCGTATTAATGTACGCATTACACCTAGATAAACTAAGTGCATGGGGTCAAAAACAACATTTGATACTAAACCTACCAAAGGTAATTTATTTAGTATCGTTTCTTTACGTTGGTAATCATCTATGTAAGCTAATTGTTTGAATTCATTATCTGTTCTTAAATGACCACTTGATCCGGGGAAACATATAACGCCATCAATGCATTCACCTTCGATTTTACATTTAGTGCAACTGTTATAACCACTGTGATACTTAACATTCAGAATGTAAGACTTAGCTGGAGAATCACATACAAATGCAACAATTCTTACAATATAAGTCTTATTACTGTAATAAAATCCGTTATTAATTAAAATCATTGCTTCGTCGACAAAACGTTGTAGATATTCATTACAATTTTCAGGTTTTCCTACTCCGCAAAAAATTCCAATAGGATGTACGATATTTAATGTAGAATCAGCACATAAAATAGGCCATAGACTTTTACTTGTGGATTCTCCTACAGGGGCTCCATCAATATTTATTATTAACTGTAAAGTATCAAAGACATGCTGCATTTCAAGACGTTGTTCAATAATTTTTTTTACTGCAATAGTTAACCCAAAATGACAATAATGCCCATGCCCCATGTCAACAACATCAGTAGATCGTGGAGTACGGAATAAAGTACGAGCATCCACAGGTAAAGTAACATTTGGAATTTCATTTAGAATACGTAACAAAGAGGATGTAGCATTCAATGGTATTTTAAATTGTTGAGCCCAAAAGCATAGTTTTTGTTGTAATTTCTCTTCTCGTTGTTCTGAAGTATATTTAAATGAATTTGTTTCAACAATTTGTTCATTTTCTATGACTTTAACTGCGACACATTCGTTGTTATCATCATCATCCTGACTTTCTGCATCCGATTCAAACTGTTTCTCACTGAATTGGTCAATAGAAATATCCAAATCATCTACTTGATCTACATTGTCGTTTGGCGACGAAGAATTTGTAAGATCTGCGAGCTGTACATTACTGTCACAGACTTGAGCACCATTATAACATGTATCAGCATTTGTAGAAGATTCGGCAAAATTATCTTTACTAAAAATTCGACTATGAATTTCGCTCAAGTCATTTAATGTTTGCTGACGAATTATACGACGAATGTGTCTTTTACTGTAATATGTCTTCAGTCTTTTTTCGTTTATTTGACATTGTTGAAAGAAAATTAAAAAAACTACAAAAGAAGGGAGATGTAAGAGATTACATCAAAGTAACAATTATATATATCAACTACTAACAGTGAGAAAAGACACATATATAACACGTTTTATTCTCTTATTTATTCAAAAACTATGCGCACTCATCTATAAAATATAATAATAATATTATTTGTAATATTACTAGAATGTGTGTGTATGCATGAAATGAAATTACTCCTTATACACTCGGTATATATATAATATAAGAACACGAAAAGAAACAAAAAGAGGCAAAAATAAATAAAACATAAATTGAAAACAATTAAATTGAATATCTTACCTTTCACTAAACTCGTTTTTTTTCTTCTTGTTTTGGTGTGGCACCTGCTTTATTCTTATATGAATTAAATCTTCTCTTTTCTAATATATAAATATATCAGCACCTTAAAAATAATACTTAACCTAACCTAGAAATTGAATATATCTTACCTAAAGCTCGTCTTTTTTTTCTTCTTTTTTTCACGGCTTCTATTTTTCACGAATTATGTCTTTTTTTAAGCTCGTCGTAACCTTTTTACGAACGTTAATGCTTATAGATCAAAATATATACACGGCTACATATTATAACACGTCTGTAGTTAGAGAGCGAGAAGAGTCGGGGATTCTCACTGACTGAAATTAATATATATTTCAGTAAAGAATTCCGAGTCTGCGCTGCGCGACATTTTTGTCAAGAGATGGTGTCACATGCAATCGCGCGGTAAATACAAAAAATTGTAAATTGGTTTTGCTGCATATATTTCATATACGAGATACGTATATGTGAAAAAACAATTTCCAGATCCATAAAAATCTAATATTTATGAAACCATTCATTAAAGAGAAAAAGATTTCCAAAAATTTAATAGGTTTTTCAAAATATTTTCAAGAATAATAAAATTGAATAATATAATAGAATATGTGAACAACATTTTTCAAAATATATTGACATTAACTTTTGTAACTGTGGGAAAATATATAATCTATTATAAATAAACCAATAATAAATGTAAAATATTTTTTAAATATTTTGAAACAAGATTATAAAATAATAAATATATAGATTTAAACTAATATTTCAAAAAATGTATCAAATATTTAAGAAAATATTATCTGAGCGATAAAGAAGAGCATTTTTAAAAATGTTTTTAAAAGATTTTTAAAATATTCTAAAAAATGTTATCACAAAAAATTTTTAAATTATTTTAAAATATTCCTAAAACCATTTTAAAATGTTTTCATGCAATATTTTTATAGAAATATTTAGAAATATTTTTTGAAAACATTCATAATATTTTGTGCTGTATGGGTAATTATTGATGTAAAATAAGGAAGCGAATAAAAGCTAATAATAATAAATAATGTAAAGAGAATGAATAGCTCATAGCACTCATAATAGTGCTATGAATGCTATGATATGAGCTATAACTTTATAATTTGTCTCTTTATTTATTAGCTTTATTCATTATTTATTCACTTCCTTATTTTATATTAACAATTATTATAAATAACAAGATACATTTTGCATTTTCTTATTACACAACCATCCTATTATTTTTTCATAAGAATATAATTGTTAATATAAAATAAAGAAGTGAATAAAATCTAATAATTGTTATAAAAAATATGAAATAATTACCTGATTCTTATAAATAAAAGCGAGCTTATCACACACTTAACTATATCAAAAGACACGGTGTATACATAACCCCGCACGCTGCTAATATCGCGGAGCGCCACTAACACCGCCTGTGTCAAACGTGAGAACTGTACAAGATTACCATTACATGCATCTATTGCATGCATCTATTGCATGTGTTGTTTACGTGTGATATACGTGTATGCATGTGTTGTATACGTGTGTTGCACGTATAGATACTATGTACTATGTATGCGTGAACGACTTTACGGCTAATATAAATATAAATATAATTTTGGCTAGTTGGGTCGACTTTACTTCGTTCCTACTTTATATTTAACTTATATTTTTACACGCTGTCGATGTTAAGCTCGCTAGCGCTATCTATCAAAGCTCGCAATTAAAAGTCGCCGTTGCTCGTCTTAATGTTTACGATGGCTGTTGCCATCAGTACTTGTTTACTGTGGGCAGCTTCATTGCTTGTAATACTCGTAGATGTTTCTGGACATGATCCACTAATTCCTGGATCGCGTTTGCGGATTCTCGTTTTATTTTTGGCAACTGATCCAGTAGACATTGTATGTGTCGCTTTTTAATCCCCTTTTCGTCGTCGTATCTTTTTCTTGATAATTCCCAGGCAATAGAATAATTGTCTTCGGAGATGTTGATCGACTCAATTATTTTGGCCGCTGAACCACTTAATGATCCAACCAGATATTGATGCTTCTGCACGCCGGATAGCTCGCTATCGTGAATTAATGTTCTGAATGTGTCGGAGTATCTCTTCCACTCCTCCATATTTCCGTCGAATGTCGGCAGTTTAATTATTGGTAGTTTTACTTGAGCTTCTCGTACGGAAGTGCTTGACCGCGTGCTCAATCTTTCTAATAATTGATTTTGTTATTCCACTGTCCGAGATAGCGCGTCGTTATCACTGCGCTCAGTCAATCTCTGTATTAGAGTCGCTTGCTGCTCCAAGATTTGTCTCTCATCGCTGTGTCGCTGGTCGAGCTGCCTGCGCCGTTAACCGACGGCCCAGCTGACTGCGACTTGAGTCTCTCCATTAATTGTAATAAAGCTGCCTTTGTTGTGTAATATCGCTCATCGAACTCAGAGTCCTCCGTTTGATCCCTTGGATCGTCCTCTATTGTTAAAAGTTGTTGTGTTATGCCTTGAAATTTAGCATATATGTCCTCCAATGCCTGAAGGCGCGCCGTAACTTCTTCTCTGTCCCTAATATAACAAAAATGTTACCGTCATTTTCTATCGAAGCATCTAAATTATCAATTCCCGAAAATCCTAAACTAGCAGATCCGTTATTCTTTAATCCAGGTCATATCGATGCGCTTATAAGCAGCGAATTTTTTCTGCAGCTATTGGATCACGGCAAAATTGAGCTCGGCTGTGGTTTACCGACGTTGCAAAATACGAAGTTTGGGTGGATTATAGCGGGCGCGATATCGCGGCATTTAATTGGCAGCCAAGTGACGGATTGTCGGTTTTCAAATAATCATACGTGTCTGTTAACGCAACAATTATCAATTGATGAAACTATGAAAAGGTTTTGGGAATTAAAAGAATATCAAGAAAAAACAACGCGATTGTCCAGAGAAGAGCAAAGCTGCGAAAGTCATTTCATAAACACAACAACTCGAGACGCGTCGTCCGGACGATTTGTCGTTCGGCTGCCCTTTTGCGAAAGCAAAGTTCAGTTGGGTCGATCGAGGGAAGTCGCTATGAGGCGATTTGATTATTTAGAGCGTAAATTTCAAAGAAACTCAAATTTCCGCGATCAGTATGCCAAGTTTATGCGCGAATACATTGATTTGAATCATATGTCTTTAATTAACGAGAACGATAACGCATCAGATCCGGTATATTTACCGCATCATGGCGTAAATCGCGAATCAAGTACAACAACGAAATTACAAGTGGTATTCGACGCTTCGGCAAAGACCACATCCGGTATTTCTTTAAATGACACACTAATGATAGGAGCAAACTTGCAGGATAACATAATCGACATAATTATGCGTTTCCGTTTGCCAGCCATCGTGATCACCGCGGACTTGCAAAAAATGTACCGTCAAATTTTTGTGCATTTAAGTGATCGCGATTATCAGAGAATCTTGTGGTGATTTTCTCCGAGCGACCCAGTGAACGAGTATAGATTGAATACAGTCACTTACGGCCAGGCATGCGCCCCGTTTTTGGCCATCCCTTGCGTACGACAATTAGCGGGGGAAGGAGCGAGTCAGTTCGGCGAAGCGTCAAAGGTGTTATTAAACAATCTATATGTCGACGATATTATTACCGGGGTCGATTGCGAAGACGAAGCGATAAGGTTAATTTCACAGCTAAAAGCGTTGTTGCGCGGAGGGGGATTCGAGATTCACAAGTGGCGCACAAATAGCGAGAAAATAATGCGAGATATGCGAGCGACCAATCAAATGGAGGAACCATCTGTGTTGGCGATCGAAGCGAGTACCATAAAGACACTAGGATTGAATTGGTGTCAGATATGTTTCAATTTTCCGTCGATTTCGTGGCGAATTCTGTTTCAACGAAACGCGAAGTTTTATCAACAATTTCCAGATTGTTTGACCCACTCGGGTTAATCGGTCCTATCTTAATTCGGGCAAAATTAATTATGCAGGAAACGTGGATATCAAATCTGAATTGGGATGACCCGCTGACAGATAATCTTCGTCGAGCGTGGAATGCGTATGCGGAGGATTTGCGGGGAGTCGGCGCGATTCGGGTTCCGCGTAGAGTTATTCAATGCCCCAATGCAATGCGCTTCAGTCTACACGCATTTTGCCTCACTGAAAGCTTATGGAGCTTGCATTTATTTGCAGGCGATCGACGGGGACAATAATTCCAGCTCCTTTTTATTATGTTCGAAGTCACGAGTGGCACCGATTAAAAGTAAAACTATCACGTTGTCAAGGCTTGAATTGTGCGGTGCCATCATTCTTGTTAGACTGTTTCAAAATGTCAAAAGGGCTCTCAAGATTCAATTCGACGAAGTGCATGCATGGAGCGACTCTATGATAGCGCTAGCATGGATCGCCGGCGATCCTTCTTGTCAGAAAACTTTCATATCAAATCGGACAGCCGAAATACAGTCGATTCTTCCTTCTGAGCATTGGCATCACGTCGACGGAAGTGAAAACCCAGCAGATTTGATTTCAAGGGGCACGAGTTTGACGAATTTAAAGCAAAACAAAATTTGGTGGGAAGGTCCGAATTGGTTATCGCGTTTCGCGGATTGCGAACGGCGCAAATTGCAACAGTCATGCCTTACCGAGGAAGACGAGAAAATTGTTCAAGTTGAACAAAAATTAAACAGGCGAGTTTTCGCGATCGTTAGCGAAGAAAATCGCGTCGTAGAACTTTTACTAAATACTTGTTCTTCATTGTCAAGAAGAATCGAACGAATTATAGCTTGGATAATTCGATTTAAATTTAATGTTAAATCAAACCGCAGTAAACGTAATTTTGGAGGTCTGTCGACCACCGAGATTCGTCACGCGCATCAATTGTTACTTTTGGCAGTGCAAGGAAGTCATTTCTCGGACGTGACGTCAGCTTTACGAGCGAAAAGACAAATTAGAGCCAGTAGCAAGTTATTGTCGCTTAGCCCTTTTATAGATGATAACGAACTTATCAGGGTGGGCGGTAGGATTGAAAATTCTCAATTAACATTTGAGAATAAACATCCTATTATCTTGCCCTCGGATAGTAAATTCAGTTATTATTCGAAAGAGAACATCGTAGATTGTTGCATATAGGCCCGCAAGCATTATTGTATTCAATCCGGGAGAATTATTGGCCGCTCAAGGGAAAAAATATCGCAAGAAAGGTCACACATAATTGTGTGACTTGTTTCTGCAACAAACCAAGACCGTTGTCACAAATGATGGGACGATTGCCCGCGGATCAAGTAACACCGAAGCGACCATTTTTCCTAACAGGAGTAGATTTTGCTGGACCTATCACAACGTTAGTTAATCGAGATCGTGGAAGAAAAACTAATAAATCTTACATTTCGTTATTTGTATGTTTTACGACTAGAGCGATTCATCTCGAGGCGGTTAGCGATCTCAGTTCCGCGTCCTTTATAGCCCCTCTTAGACGTTTCGCCGGACGTCGGGGCTATCCACAACGCATTTATTGCGACAATGCGACTAATTTCATTGGATCAAAAAACGAGCTTAGCGAAATGTACGAATTGCTTGAGAAGGAAAACCAAAAAATAGCAGACGAATTTCATATCCCAAATCAGATTGAGTGGAAATTTATTCCTCCGTTATCTCCTGATATGGGAGGAATATGGGAGGCCGGAGTAAAATCGTGTAAATTTCATTTAAAACGCGTTATGGGAGAAAGTCTTTTAACTTTCGAGGAATTAAGTACCGTGTTGATTCAAATTAAGGCATGTCTGAATTCGCGTCCAATTTGTCAGATGCCATCGACAGCCGCGGATCTGCAGCCTCTAACACCGGGACATTTTTTGATAGGCGGTCCATTGACCGCCCTTCCGGACATTGATGTAATTGACCTACCTATTAATCGACTCGATCGCTGGCAGACGGTTCAAAGAATTGCGCAACACTTTTGGAAAAGATGGAGCAGAGAATATCTGATCTTTCTGCAAGGCAAAACTAAATGGACACGCGAGCGAAACAATTTAGCAATTAATGATGTCGTCATGATACAGGAAAATAATGCGCCATTAAGGTGGAAATTAGGAAAGGTTATCGAAACTCATAAAGGAACTGACAATAAAGTGCGAGTTGTAACTCTCAAAACGGCGAACGGAATGTATAAAAGAGCGATCAACTCCCATGTAAACTCCCGCTATCCGATGAATTATCTGCACCTATTGTAAATGAGCGTAAGGATTAATTGTTATTAATGGTGGCGGAATGTTCGTATTTAATCGAGCGCTGGATCTTATTTTGATACGGCACGTGCTTATCGCGTGTTTAGCTGCGCGATCATCACCTTTGGGGTGGGAGAAAGTTCAAAAGACATCGGCGAGAAACCGAAAGACGAGTATGTGTCGAAAAGTCGTCAAGCTCGCAATTTCGCTCATTTCTCAGTCCTGATTGTAGTAATTTAATGTATAACTCTAAGGTTTTGTAACTTAAAGTGTGACGCGGAGTTCTCCAAGAGATCAGAAAATTTATTGTATTTCTAACATTTTGACCGACTGCGGCTCACGCGACAGATCGCTGCCCATCGCTGCACTCATTCTAATTTCAACTAAATAAATCAGCTATTATTGTTCAAGTGCGCGTATTCATTCACCACCTTCTATGTCTCGGTCGGCAAATGTGCGTGCAATGTACTTTTAACAAATAATATTATTATTTTATTGTTTATTAAATAATTTTCAAATATAATTTTTTATATATAGTTTTTAATAAATATTTATACATATATAAAACACACATATATAAATATAATATAATGGGACATATATATAGATATACAAATATAAATGTGTTATAATGATGATATAATCTATATATATAAATAATCTGATGATATTTTAAAACAATTTTTTAATCACATTTTTTTTAGGCTTCCTATTCTTGTCATCATTATCCTCTTTACGTTTTTTATTTTCTTTCTTGTGTTCATCCTTATATTCTTCATTCTTATGCCCTTCTTTCTTATACTCGTCTTGTTTTTCAAATTCTTCTAATGCATTTTTAATAAATAATCAAGTCCATCTTCTAGCACTGCAATTTTTTAATTAAAAGTTAGTTTAAGTTATATGACAATATATTAAAAATAATATTGAATAATAAAAATTTTTAGAACATCATCACATTATATTATCATTTATATTATTACAAATTCAAAAGGAGGCTATATGGAGCCACGCGTAGGGTGTAGGTACGCAAATATTTATTAAAAATAAATATTTATTAAAAACAAACTTGTTGGAATAACAAATTTATTGAATCTAAACGTTTCGGTCCTTTCTTTGGACCTTCTTCAGTAAATTTAATACAATAAATTATAATGGGGAATCTACATACTACCGCACGCAGCGCAAAAGCCGTGAGCCTCCCTATCGATATCCCATTAAATAGACAAAGTGAAATAATATGTCACGTGGTATTCAAAAGTGGACTCTAATGAAGAGTATAGTGAGGAATTTCCGAAAGGGGGCTCACTCTTACTCACACACTCATCCATCGCACGTTCACACGACCGTACGCGGACGCGCCCGACGCACGAGTGAAGAAGATATTCGTTTTGATGCTATTTATAAGGCGCCCTACCACGGCTCATAGCCTGTTATCGAAGTCAATGTCAAACACAATGTGTGGAATTTATTTCTCTCCTTCTCTCTCTCTCCCTCTTCCTCTCCCTCTCCCTCTCCACTCTCTCTCTCTCCCTCTCTCTCCCTCCTCTCTCTCCCTTTCCCCCTTCCTCTCGCTTCCCCCCCCCTTCTCTATCTCCCTCTCTCAAACATACAATGTATGGAAATTAATGTTACAAATGATTTATGGCTCTCTAAAAGGAATTCGATAACAACTAAACGAAGACCGTCTTTCAGGAAATTTGAGGCATATTTGTCACAACAGATATATATGCTTGACTTAGACACTCTGTGTCTTCTTGTCGGTTTAGGCCATTTATCTGGCGCCTGATAAACAGCATCTCTGAAACAAGTCTCTTCGGAACCGGGGGTTCCGAATTTTCCTTCACACCTCTAAACGCTCCTTCTACTTCCTCCTCCTTTACTATTAACTTGAACCCCTTATCCTTTGACAACCACACAGTCTCCCCTTTGCACATCAGGGAGAAGTGGTTTAAAAACCTTTCCTCAACAGATATCCCATTAGAAATACAGGGAGTTTTGCAACTGGGCGACAACTTTTATTTACCAAGTAAGAATAAAGATCGAGTTTTTATGGAATTTATCAAAAGTATAGAATATAGTATCGACAGAGTGGAAGTTGGCGTTCGGCCTTTGGTTCGCCAGAGGTCGTCGGCAATTGTTAACAAGTTGGCCAGTTGCAACCCTGAAGAATCTTTGTTTGATAAGGAGCTCTCGGGCGCGTCCCTAGCAGCGAGAACGTTTATACGCGATAATCCTAATATCATTTTTACGCGAGCCGATAAGGGCAATATAATGGTCGCTTTAGAAAAGACATCTTATTTGGACAAAATGAAGGTCCTCCTTGGTGATACAAATACTTACATTAGAGTAAAGAAGGATCCCACCAGAAGAATTATCAACAGTTTGCATGAATTGCTTACAAGGTGGAAAAACTTAGATTACATATCCGATACGACATACAGGTCGTTGAATTGTTCGGAGGGAGTACTGCCGAGAGCCTATGGGGTCCCTAAGATTCACAAGTCGGGCTGCCCCCTGCGAATCATCGTCTCCTCACTGAACACGCCGCTGCACCGTCTTGCGAAGTTTCTCCACAAAATCATATACAAGTCGGTCCCGGCGGCGGACAGTCATGTGGAGAATAGCTTTCGACTGGTCAACAAACTCGATGGAACTTACATTGGTGACAATTGTGAACTTATTTCACTGGATGTGGTCTCGCTATTCACTAACATCCATTTCATAGAGAATAACTGTACGATACCGCGCGTGGAATTTTTGGGGGCAATCCTGCTTGTTCTTCACTCAACTTTTTTCACCTTTGATGGCATAATCTATCAACAAACTTTCGGAGCGCCCATGGGTTCTCCGCTGTCTCCCATAGTAGCCGATTTAACCATGCGCGATTTGGAGAGCAGGGTGATAGGAGACCTTCCTTTTGCACTCCCGATCTACGTACGCTATGTTGATGATATCGCGTTAGCCGTCCCTCCCGGGACGAGTCAGGAGATATCATTAAGCCTAAGACAGTTTAACGCGTGTCATAATAGATTACAGGTTACTTTGGAAAGGGGGAGCAATAGACTCGATTTTTTGGATGTTACATTCATTCTAAACCGGGGATATGTTGAATTCGACTGGTACCATAAACCGACATTTTCGGGAAGATATCTGAATTATTACTCCTGTCACCCTCTCTGCCACAAGAGAGGCACAATATTTGGCCTAATAGATAGGGCTTTCTGGTTATCACACCCAAGATATCACCAAAAGAACCTCGAATTGGTCATTGGGGTGTTACGTGATAATGGGTATCCATTGCAACTGATTTTCAAAACATTTCACGAAAGGCTTAGGACTTTGTTTGCGAGAAATAAAAATAATAATTCAGGTGACGCTAACAGAACACCTGATACTAATTCGGCTCGCGTTGCATATTTTAATGTCCCATACATACCCAAATTGTCCGAGCGGTTTAGCCATGTGATCTAGATGTAAAAATGTCCTACACAGGTTTGAATAAGTTACGCTCGTTTATTCGCGTGCATAAAGACACACTGCAGAAAGACTGGCATAATAACGTTGTATACAAAATTTCATGTCAAAATTGTAATGCCTTGTGACGTTTTTTACGCCCGTCACAGGGCCGGCACGGCCCGGCCGAGGAAGGGTCGAGAGAGAGGACGAATTTTGGGTCGGCGAGCGACGAACTTTTCTTCGTCGACTCGCCTTTAGTTATTTAAGTTCCGTAGATTTACCGAGTGGAAGTGAGTGGTCCGAGAAGGCCCCAATGTATCGAAGGGAGCAGTCATCGTGGGATGGCGGAATTTGCAGCAGGAGTGGACGACCTAGGTGGAAGCGGTGCGCTCGGGGACGCCGGATAACACGATCAAGTAAGGTATTTATTGTAAAATAACTAGAATAAATACGCAAGGGCCCGTTACTGCCGGATAAGTTTTACAGCCTCGGATAGCGGACGGAACTAAGCGGAGGAGCACATAAAAAGGTACCGACATCTCGAGACAAGGATGGCTACTCCAGTGGGGCCGCCGGCACCGTCCCGAAGAAAGCGGAACCGTCGGAGACTGATCACCTCTCGGCGGGTTCCCCCGCAAGTCGACAGCCATTAGAGAAGAAGAGAAGCAGTTATTCGGAACGTGCAGCGAGCAGCCACATTATCCGCACCAACATTCCGAAAAGTACCGAGAGCAGTTTCGAAAATACCGGGGCAACGAAGCCCACAAGGATCGACTAGCGTCGACAGAGGATCAAGGATCGATTATAGGCGGCGCGCGCAGCGCCACCGACGCCGGCTACCGGCGTGCCGTGAGCCCAGAGTCGTACACTGTTCGACGAGACTGCGGCGTGCGAACCACGTGAGACACCGACGGACGACAAAAGATTGTAAGGCCACCACTTCAAAGTCTCGGTAAGAGCGAACTCGGCGGGGACTCGCGTCTCTAGTAACACGGCTAAAATTGTTATCGATGTTATTGTTAATTACTTTCGTTACCGAGCACTCGGGAGTGTCCGAAACGCGAGGCCCGTACCGAGATTCGCCATTAAAGTAAGAACTGTGCAGCCTCTCTCTCTCTCTCTCCGTGGAGAGCCGTACCGAGTCGACAGTCCAGAATTTTGTGAATAAATGTTAGTCTAATTAGTTATCAAGTTTCGTTCTTCTGATTGTCTTGTGTCGAGTCGTTGAGTCTTGTAATTTGGGAATGTCTTTCTCCCCCGCCTCCTCGATTGAAATGTAATACGGGATCTGTTCCCCTCGGTAGCGATAAATATCGAACCATAATTGTTTTGTAAAACCTCGAGTGTTGAGGATCTACCGAGTCACGAGGCCGTAAATAAGTAATGTGAAACTTCAATCAATTTTCTAATATGAAATATATTTATTTAACTTTTATTTAAGTATTTCAATATGCCGATTTAATGACTCTCCTTCTCTCCGAAGCCCCGAGTACGATTCCCCGCATTAAGAATCCTGCCCCTCTGCCAATTAAGAAACTGAGTTACCGAGCTTAAGCCGTCACTATCGTAGAATTAATTATCGTGTTATTTTGAATGGTGCGGCCTGACCGTACCTGGCGCCCAAGCAATCTGTCGAATTTTTGTGTGTAGAGATACCGAGAAAAGTGACGAAGTTGCGCGGCACTAGGAAGAAAAGTCCGTTGCAAATTTGGCGCCCAACGTGGGGCCCGAGGGAAAATTATTTTAACCTCGGTTAATTAAGAAATTTGAGACTTGGCTTAAGCGACGCAGAGGGAGGCATAAGGAGAGAATTCAGGAGAGAGATAGGAGATTTCTTTGCGTTGGCTATCGCCATCACACAGCCGTTCCATATTTCCCGAACCTTTTTCGTTTGCCTTATTGTTTCCACAAGATTTTTTTTCTGTTATCTATGTGTATTTCCCGCCTGTATTTATTTAAGTGATATATTTTGAGCTGGGAAAAAGATTTTCCTGTGAGACGGTTCTTGCCGAGACGAGTAAACCCCGAATTTAGAGTGCCATCGCGTATACATTGTTTCTCCCTCGAGGCGGAGAACCGCTGCGCGGGCTCGAGCACGCATTCCATTGAAGCTCGCGCACGGCACTGTAAACACCGCGTATCGGTTACATACAATAATATTGTGTATCCTTATACGTTTCCTTTGCGACTCGGTGTGTGATATAGATTATTCGGGTAAGACCTTTGCGGTGTCGGAGATTGTATAGTATTAGGAATAAAATTTTCGACAAGAATATTCGCCTAACGGGGCCGTGGTAATTAAAGGATATATATATATACTTTTTTTCTTTCTCTCTCTCTCTTTCAGTTCTATTTTCTGTTTGGAATAACGTTACATCTTTTCATTCAAAAATTTTTTTTGTTAAATGAATCCTATATGTAGTAATAAAATATTTAGAATAATACAGTGGAATCGAAGGATTCGTTCGGGTGTTATATGTTTTCGTTTCTCCCGATTCTTTTTTTCTCTTTCGGTGTGTCCCCGCGCGTACAGTTTTCGTGAGCATTCCGACTTGATCGGATACATTGGAATGGTTAGGCATAATCATTCTTTTGGGTACTATATGAGTGAGTTATCGAGAGTCCTTGAATGAATCAACAAGGATACTCCCGTAATATTTAGACGCTCGAGACAAAGGAGCTGCCTCTCTATATTTTGAAACGGAACGATCGAGATCGCGGTTGCGGAATTTGATGTGTATTGAGTCGCGTTGGGTTGGCGAGGTCGAATAATAGGGAAGTAATATTTATTTGAGAGTCGGAACTCGACGATCTCGCGGGACGACAAAATATTTAAAGCGTACTGGTTCCGTCTCTTATCGCTCGGTGACGTCCGTGCTGGGTTTAATAACGAAAGATACGCGTTGATTATCGACAATATTTCGTTCTCTCGCGATATTTCGCAATAATGACCACTAAGGAGAGCCTGGGATGGATATGCGCTCTTAAGGTGGACGAGCTGAAAAGGGAACTCGCGGCTAGGGGATTATCAGTAAAAGGGATTCTCCCCACCCTCCGGAGTAGACTGCTTAGATTCGAGGCCGCGAACTTAGCCGGGAAGGAACACGTATCTACAGCCGAGATATCCGATAATTCCTCCGATGACGAACAGAAAGAGGAAGAGGGGGCGGTCGGGGGGAGCCTAGGCAGATACCGAGACGACCCCTGACACGGGTGGAGGTCCCGACACCTCCAGAGTTGCGAAGGGCCCTTAACCCACGACTACTTCGCGGTAGGGCAAATACGGCAATGGACGCGTATAATATTATGAGGAAGTGGAACCTCAACTTCTCCGGGGCCCGGGATGGAGAAGCGGAAGCTTTCCTAATTAAAATAGAGCAGGGTCGTCAATTAATTCCTTTAGACGATGAGGAAATTTTTAAATGTCTGCCCTTCTTTCTATCGGGCACCGCGGCTCACTGGTTCCGATTGAACCGACATCTTTGGCATACTTGGGGAGCCTTTGAGGCCGCATGGCGTTCGCGTTTCGGTTGTCCAAATTTTCAGTTCATGTTGAGGGATGAAATAATGCGCCGGAAACAAGGGGAAGATGAGCCGGTGGCGGATTATATAACCTGTATGCAGGCTTTATTCGAACGCCTAGACCCCACATGGAATCTAGGCGAGCAACTGAACTACGCCCACCGAAATATGCTACCGAGATTGCGCGTCGCGGTACGCCGTACCGAGATTTACGACTTTCGCTCGTTGGAAACGTTGGCCTCTCAGGTAGAAGAATGCTACGACCTCGACAAGCTACCGGTCGCGACGCGTTCTATTTTCCCGGAACTTGCCTATCGCGCAACCCCGCGATCCTCGAAAAATTCTAAGACGATTACCGCGGCAGGAATATCCGTACCGAAACAACCAGGAAAGAAAGGCGGGGCTACCGAGACGGGAGGGAGGCCCTCCGCGAACGTGATATCAGACGCCAATTCCGAGCCGAAACCCTCAACTTCTGCCGCGAATAATACCCGGTTAGCCGAATTAAAATGCTGGAACTGTGAGGGGAAGGGACACCGATCGCGAGACTGTAGGCAGGCGCGAAATCTCCACTGCTATCGGTGTGGAAAGAAACAGCACACGCTGCGTACCTGTCCTAACTGTTCGGGAAACGGGAGCTGGAGTCGGTAGAACGGGTCCTAACGACTCCAGTGGAGAAGACCTGCGAAAATGTAAATTCGGCAGGCATTCAGTCGTACGTTACGTTAGATGATACCGAGTTTCCGCCATTGCAGTATTTCAATATACAAATAGGAGGAAAACCGTTGACCGCCCTGGTAGACTCCGGTTCTAGTAGAACGCTCTTCGGGAGTGAAGGAATTCAATTGATCAGATCTCTCAAAATATCCGTATCGCGATACCGAGACGGACAAATAAGGACAGCCAACGGCCAAATAGCGCGAATCGGCGAAATTTGCGAAGTACCCCTCCGATTAGGCGACGTCGAGCATAAACTTATGGTAGGGTTGCTACCGGATCTAGCAGTTTCCTGTATTGTCGGGATGGATTTTTTGTGCAAATTCGGCATAGGGTTAGATTTAGCAAGATCCGAGTGGTTCTTTTCGCGGCAACCTACCGTCCGCCATCAGTTCGATTCTACCGAGGGAACCAATTATATGTGCAGCGGGCTGCCCGAACTCACCATCACCCAACGAGAAAAATTAGACAAATTTTTAAAAGAGACCGTTCCGATACCGAGCGAAAATCCGGGAGTAACGTCACTTACAGAACACCGTATCGACACCGGATCTAATAGGCCGGTCAAACAACGTTGCTATGTAGTTTCTCCGCGAATACAGGAAGCCATACGCGAAGAGGTAGATAAGATGTTACGCGCGGATATAATAGAGTCTTCGTTCAGTGAATGGTCAAACCCGGTGGTGATGGTGAAGAAGTCTAACGGGAAGTACCGATTCTGTCTAGATTTTAGAAAGGTAAACGAGATCTCGAAAAAAGACGGAGCTCCGGCCACGTTTCAGAGGTTGTTGGATAAATTAATCGGTCCGGAGATGGAACCATTCGCGTTCGCATATTTGGATGATATAGTTATCGTGACTCCTACTTTTCAAGAGCATTTAGTTTGGCTGAAGCGAGTCTTAGCAAAAATAACTGCAGCGGATTTGACGGTCAATCCGGAGAAGTGTGAGTTCTGCAAATCCCAAGTAAAGTACCTTGGTTTTATTGTTCAGAGGGAGGGACTCACAGTTGATCCGGAAAAGACGCAACCCGTTTTAGAGTTCCCGATACCGAGAAACATCCGACAACTCAGACGTTTCCTAGGAATGGCCTCTTGGTACCGCAGAGTCATATCCCAGTTAGCCACGATTACGGAACCGTTAACCCGTCTACTTAAGAAAAATAAGCGATGGGAGTGGGGGATAGAGCAGTCTAACGCGGTGCAATTTATTAAAGAACACCTCACAACGGCCCCGGTTTTAGCATGTCCGGATTTCGAAAAACCTTTCGTGTTACAAACAGACGCCAGCTCGGTAGGAGTAGGAGCTGTTTTGACGCAATCTTTTGGGGAGGGGGAGAGAGTGATCGCTTTCGCGAGTCGAGCCCTCGCGGACCCCGAGAAAAAGTACTCTGTTACCGAGCAGGAGTGTCTAGCCGTTGTGTGGTCCATTAAGAAATTTAGACCGTATCTAGAGGGCTACCGGTTTACTGTCATAACCGACCACAATAGCCTGAGATGGCTCCATAATTTAAAAAACCCCACGGGCAGGCTAGCGAGATGGGCCCTCGAGTTGCTAGAATACGACTACGAGATCGTACATAGGAAAGGCGCACTACACCATGTGCCTTATCGCGAAGCCATGAGGGGGAAGTTAATGTTGCTTTGATCGCGCCGGCCGAAACAGTCGATATCCCGGATACCGAGAGTACAGATAAATGGTACAAGCGACGGTACGTACAGGTAGTACAAGAGCCGGAGCGATACAATCAGTGGAGAGTCCTAGACGAGCGATTGTATTTCCTAAGATCGAAACCGGTTATTTCAGAGATCGTGGAGGATTTGGATAGGTGGAAGCTGGTATTACCTTGCGAATTGAAGGGGGAAGCGTTACACGAAGCGCACGATGTTCCCCAATCCGGACACCTCGGTATCGATAAAACTTATCAGCGTCTGTCAGTATCATACTATTGGCCGCAAATGTTTAGAGACGTAGTCAAATACGTAAAGAGATGCGATACGTGCCAAAGAACTAAGGTCGAGCAAGCCAACCCTGCGGGACTTATGGGTAGACGGATCCCGGAAGCGCCGTGGACGATAGTCGCAGCGGATATTATGGGGCCGTTACCCCGGAGTAAATCGGGATTTCAGTATCTCTTGGTGATTCAAGATCTATTCACCAAATGGATAGAGTAAGACGCTTAGATCGGCGAACGGACCAAAAATAAGGGAGGCTCTCGAAGATCTAGTAATGTCGCGATGGGGGACTCCAAAATTTCTATTAACGGATAACGGTACCGAGTTTGTGAATAGAGTCATAAAGGATTTCGCCGACAATCATAAGATAACTCACACGACAGTTCCCCCGTATCACCCTCAAGCGAATCCCGTAGAGAGGGTGAATCGAATTTTAAAAATTATGATCGTCGCGTTTATCGATAGAGACCATAGAAAATGGGATAAACATATTGCCGATTTTAGATTTGCCTATAACACAGCCGTGCATTCCTCGATAGGAACATCGCCGGCCTTTTTGAATCTGGGGCGGGAATTAGTACCGAGGGCAAGGTTGCGAGACCGAGGTAACAGTATGACTCAGGTCGAAGCAGCAGATCCCGCGACTTGGTCAAGTAGGATGAACCGCCTAAAGGTTATACAGGAGTGGGTTACCGAGAATTTAGAGGGGGCACACCAGAGGCAAGCGTCGCATTATAATCTGCGGCGTCGGCCCCGTGTTTTCCGTACGGGAGAGCTCGTGCTGAAAAAACAGCACGTTCTGTCTTCCGCCGCGCATAACTTCGTGGCGAAATTGGCACCTAAATTCGAGGATCCCTTCCGAATCGGCAAGAAGCTATCCACCGTAGTCTACGAGTTGACTCGCTTAGACGGGTCGACCGTAGGCAAAATCCATGTTCAAGATCTTAAACCGTATCACACCCCTGATTCCGACTAGCTTTTCCTCGAGATGGATCCCGCCCGGGCCGAGTGGCAGCGCTTCCTGTGGAGGTACGACCACCTCGTAGCCTACATTGGTGAGAGCTACCCCGAGTTTTGGAGCGACGTGGCGGACGTCGGAGAGACGATCCGTGGCCTACGGGTGACCACGCGAGGAGCAGTGGTGCGGACATTCCCGTCCACCGGAGAAACGGGCACCCAGACCGCTCTCTCGGGACGGGAGATCTACCGCCGCCCGGAGGGTCGCAGCGTCGGGCTGCAGGTCCGATTACTGCCGTGGCAAACGGGACGGGCAGTCCAGACGGACTGGGTATCCCGGAGGGATAGAGCCACTCAGGTGGACCCCCCGGGGTCAACAGATAGGGCCACGCAGACGGATCTAGCCCAGCCGTCCCTGATACCGAGGGAGAGAGCCAGAGGTTCCGGCGGGCCGCCGATTACCGAGGAGTTACCACGCGGCTATTGGAACTGTGGCGGCCGCCACCGAATGGCAGCCTGTCCACAGCCGCGACGAGCGGATTTTTGTTACGGGTGTGGGCGCGCCGGAGAGACGGTGCGCTCCTGCCCGCGATGCGGACCCACGTATGAGCCAAACGCTCCCTCGCAGGATGACCGAGGCCCGCGGAGGATCCAAGCCGAGGAGTGGAATGGACGCCGCAGAGAGTCGCGTCCCACGCCCTACCCCTCTTGGCTCTAAGCTCCTAAAATATTTTTTTTTGGGTTGTTTTCGTTTTGTTTTTTTTTGTGTGTACTTAAGGAAGTAACCCCGTTTTGTTTTGTTTTTGTTATTTATTTTATTTATCTCTTCTCTCCCGCCCACCCCCTACGTTCAATAAGATGGAACCGGCTGTGAGGGCGGGAACTAATAAGTATACAACTGTATAAGGGCAAAGCCTATGGAAGGAGAGAGAAAAATATATGTATCAGGCGGTATAGATGCGTTTCTTTTTTTTTACTTTTGTAATGTTTTGTGCCTACCCAAACTATCCCACCCTCTACCGGATTATCAAAGGAGGAATGGTCGAGGTGTCAAGTTTTCGGTATATTAAACATTAGGACTTAGGCGGTACAGGAAGCTCCCGGAGAGAATTGGCAAGAGCGCTTAGTTCTGGGGACGTTTTGGAAGTCCTGGTGGAATTGGTGTTTTGGCTTCGGATTGGTGGTCATCGATGTGCGTCGGTGTCCAAGATCGCCTCGGTCCTCCCCGGAAAGGGGGGAGTTGTGACGTGACGTTTTTTACGCCCGTCACAGGGCCGGCACGGCCCGGCCGAGGAAGGGTCGAGAGAGAGGACGAATTTTGGGTCGGCGAGCGACGAACTTTTCTTCGTCGACTCGCCTTTAGTTATTTAAGTCCCGTAGATTTACCGAGTGGAAGTGAGTGGTCCGAGAAGGCCCTAATGTATCGAAGGGAGCAGCCATCGTGGGATGGCGGAATTTGCAGCAGGAGTGGACGACCTGGGTGGAAGCGGTGCGCTCGGGGACGCCGGATAACACGGTCAAGTAAGGTATTTATTGTAAAATAACTAGAATAAATACGCAAGGGCCCGTTACTGCCGGATAAGTTTTACAGCCTCGGATAGCGGACGGAATTAAGCGGAGGAGCACATAAAAAGGTACCGACATCTCGAGACAGGGATGGCTACTCCAGTGGGGCCGCCGGCACCGTCCCGAAGAAAGCGGAACCGTCGGAGACTGATCACCTCTCGGCGGGTTCCCCCGCAAGTCGACAGCCATTAGAGAAGGAGAGAAGCAGTTATTCGGAACGTGCAGCGAGCAGCCACATTATCCGCACCAACATTCCGAAAAGTACCGAGAGCAGTTTCGAAAATACCGGGGCAACGAAGCCCACAAGGATCGACTAGCGTCGACAGAGGATCAAGGATCGATTATAGGCGGCGCGCGCAGCGCCACCGACGCCGGCTACCGGCGTGCCGTGAGCCCAGAGTCGTACACTGTTCGACGAGACTGCGGCGTGCGAACCACGTGAGACACCGACGGACGACAAAAGATTGTAAGGCCACCACTTCAAAGTCTCGGTAAGAGCGAACTCGGCGGGGACTCGCGTCTCTAGTAACACGGCTAAAATTGTTATCGATGTTATTGTTAATTACTTTCGTTACCGAGCACTCGGGAGTGTCCGAAACGCGAGGCCCGTACCGAGATTCGCCATTAAAGTAAGAACTGCGCAGCCTCTCTCTCTCTCTCTCCGTGGAGAGCCGTACCGAGTCGACAGTCCAGAATTTTGTGAATAAATGTTAGTCTAATTAGTTATCAAGTTTCGTTCTTCTGATTGTCTTGTGTCGAGTCGTTGAGTCTTGTAATTTGGGAATGTCTTTCTCCCCCGCCTCCTCGATTGAAATGTAATACGGGATCTGTTCCCCTCGGTAGCGATAAATATCGAACCATAATTGTTTTGTAAAACCTCGAGTGTCGAGGATCTACCGAGTCACGAGGCCGTAAATAAGTAATGTGAAACTTCAATCAATTTTCTAATATGAAATATATTTATTTAACTTTTATTTAAGTATTTCAATATGCCGATTTAATGACTCTCCTTCTCTCCGAAGCCCCGAATACGATTCCCCGCATTAAGAATCCTGCCCCTCTGCCAATTAAGAAACTGAGTTACCGAGCTTAAGCCGTCACTATCGTAGAATTAATTATCGTGTTATTTTGAGTGGTGCGGCCTGACCGTACCTGGCGCCCAAGCAATCTGTCGAATTTTTGTGTGTAGAGATACCGAGAAAAGTGACGAAGTTGCGCGGCACTAGGGAGAAAAGTCCGTTGCAGCCTCTTATGTCGGTCAGACCAGCAGACAGTTGAGAACACGCATTAGGGAGCACAGAAATCACATAAAAAGAAACATCGCGCAAAAATCCGTGATCACGGATCACAGGCTGAATAACCACGAATTTGATTGGGATAACGTTGAGATCTTGGATGAGGAACCGTTCCTAAGAAAGAGACTTGTTTCAGAGATGCTGTTTATCAGGCGCCAGATAAATGGCCTAAACCGACAAGAAGACACAGAGTGTCTAAGTCAAGCATATATATCTGTTGTGACAAATATGCCTCAAATTTCCTGAAAGACGGTCTTCGTTTAGTTGTTATCGAATTCCTTTAGAGAGCCATAAATCATTTGTAACATTAATTTCCATACATTGTATGTTTGAGAGAGGGAGATAGAGAAGGGGGGGACAGGGATAGAGGGAGTGAGACGGAAGGGGGGAAAGGGAGAGAGAGGGGGGAGAGAGAGGGAGAGAGAGAGTGGGGTGGGAGAGGGAGAGAGAGAGAAGTAGAGAAATAAATTCCACACATTGTGTTTGACATTGACTTCGATAATAGGCTATGAGCCGTGGTAGGGCGCCTTATAAATAGCATCAAAACGAATATCTTCTTCACTCGTGCGTCGGGCGCGTCCGCGTACGGTCGTGTGAACGTGCGATGGATGAGTGTGTGAGTAAAAATGAGCCCCCTTTCGGAAATTCCTCACTATACTCTTCATTAGAGTCCACTTTTGAGTACCTCATGACATATTATTTCACTTTGTCTATTTAATGGGATATCGATAGGGGGGCTCACGGCTTTTGCGCTGCGTGCGGTAGTATGTAGATTCCCCATTATAATTTATTGTATTAAATTTACTGAAGAAGAGGAGTAGTGGAAATGATCGACCAAAACTAGCAAATAATAAATTTATTTAAATTTCACGACGTTTCGACCATATGATTGTGGTCCTTTTCGAGTGAAACACTGAAACAAAATTTTTTTACATATCGTCGGTGACACACAACACTTTTAGTATAACCAAGCCCAATTTACAAGAGATACCCATACTTACAAATAAAATTAGTTACAATTACAGCATTTTTTTAAAAAGTCAAATAAATTGAAAGTGCGAGACAGCAGACAACATATCCTCCCGAAGGATCGTCACAGAATAATAGATTTCAAGTAAGCTTACTTACACGACCTTAATTATTTTGTTATAGACATCATTTAAACTCTCTGTATCCTTCTGTGAGTTTATGTTGTTATCAAGTTTTTTAATGTAAAATATTTCAGCTATCTCTCTCTTCCTTACATGTTTTTCAGTATGTAAAACATTATATTTATTCCAATCGAAATCATGTTTATGCTCAGATCGATGTTTACTTATAACAGAATGTGACGTATGATGCAATTTTATATTATTACAATGTTCTTTAAACCGTGTACTAAGATGTCTCTTCGTTTGTCCTATGTATGCCGCTGGACAGTCATTACAATTTATTTTGTAAACGACGTTAGTCGCGCGATCTCTAGTTAAAACATCCTTGCCACACTTAATGAGGGTATTCAGTTTTTTAGGGCATCTATAAACGACTTCCAAGTCGAATTTTTTTAGAGAAAATGAGATACTATCACTAATGTCACTCACATAAGGTATCGAAATGTAACGTGTTTTTGTCGGAGATTCAATTTTGTTCTCGTCAATATTATTATTCTTATTATTATATTTTAAAAAATTGGACGACTTACTGAAGAAGGTCCAAAGAAAGGACCGAAACGTTTAGATTCAATAAATTTGTTATTCCAACAAGTTTGTTTTTAATAAATATTTATTTTTAATAAATATTTGCGTACCTACACCCTACGCGTGGCTCCATATAGCCACCTTTTGAATTTGTAATTTATCAATGCAGGGAGCCTACATTGTTACTTATCATTTATATTATATTTTACATCATTTATATTATATATTATATGTATATATCTAATCTATATTATATGTATATACAGGGGGTGGACAAAATAATATGAACACCTGACATATACACAAAATTTATTTATTAATAAGGTGTTGGGCCACCATTTGCTTGTAGAACAGCTGCAATTCTTCGCGGAATAGATTCGTAGAGTGTCTGAATAGTTTCCAACGGAATGTTGTCCCATTCTTGTACCAAAACATCCGCCAATTGCTTCAATGATGTTGGAGATGGAAATCTGCTCCTCACTCTCTGCTCTAAAACTCCCCATAACGGTTCAATTATGTTGAGGTCTGGCGATTGTGCTGGCCAGGGAAGATGTTTGATGATATTCTGATGCTCCTCAAACCAAGACTGAACCTTTTTGGCTGTGTGTATGGGCGCATTATCATCTTGGAATATGGCAGTGTTTGGCAGCAATATGCTAGTCATAGTAAGAACTTCATCATTGAGGATGTCGAGATATTCATTCGCAGTAATCCGGCCAGTGATGTGAATGAGAGGACCAGCTGAATACCACGATATAGCCGCCCAAATCATAACGGAACCTCCCCCATGCTTGACTGTAGGAAGCAGGCAGTCCGGATCGTAGGCTTCTTTTGGGCTTCTCCATACATAAACCCGGCCGTTTGTAGGAAACAATGTGAACGATGATTCATCGGACCATACCACATTCTTCCAATCATCAAGTGTCCAGGTTTTATGATCGTGGCACCACTTCTTTCGCAGCTTAGCGTTGGCTTCCGTTATAAAGGGTTTCGCAATTGCAACCCTTCCATGAATGTTAGCTTTGTGGAGCTCCCGCCGTACTGTTTTTGTCGAAACAGTATTACTCAAGTGAGTGTTGAGTTCTGCTGTCACTTTTGCCGCGGTAGTTTTATGTCGTCTGGCCACAATCCTTTTTAATGTTCGTCGGTCTCTGTCAGTTAACTTTGGGTTTCGCCCACTATTCCTCTTCGCCGATGATGTTTTACCATGTTTTGTGTATGCTGTCATTACCGTGGATACTGTCGCTCGTGAAACGTTAAACAATTCAGCTGTTTTCGTCACAGACGCTCCCGCTAACCGAGCACCAACGATTTGCCCTCTTTCGAAGTCTGAGAGATCACACATTTCACCGATCGCTTGTTTTAACCGTCGCAGAACAAAGCGTATAATACACTGAAATATAATCTACAAGACTTGGCACGTAAACTGCGCAATACATACGCGTCGCATTATTTACACGGAAGCAGTGTTGCCAACATGAAACAAGATGTACTATATTGCGTGGTGTTCATATTATTTTGTCCAACCCCTGTATGTGTAATATATTTACCATTTCTAAATTCTTCAATTTCTTTTAATCTATCTATTTTATCCATGGTGACTTTTTCTATTTCTTTCGAACTATTTATTTCATCCATGATGACATTTAACATATGAAACCAGCAACTTATGTATATAATCATTTATAACATGACTCGCGTAAAAAAAGGCAAGTTGATACTGCATTAATATCCCGCAGTAAAAATAAACGTTGCCATATACCATCGACGATGATGTGTGCGTGCGTGCGTGCGTGCGTGTGTGTATGTGGTGTGTATTCGGATATATTCGGATGTGTTCGGGTGTATTCGGATGTGTTCGGGTGTGTTCGGACTTGTTCGGGTGTGTTCGGGTATAATCGGTTGTGTTCGGGTGTATTCGGACTTGTTCGGGTGTGCTCGGGTGTATTCGGGTGTTTTCGAATTTGTTCGGGTATGATCGATTTATAAAATGACTCACGAATTAAAAACTCATATCACCATTAAAGCCAGCGGCACACGGTACGATTTTTCGTACTGTATTATAAGGCATGGAGTATGTTATACTTGTCCAGTCAACCCTTTCTTTCTTTCGCTCTCTTTCTCTCCTTCTCTCATTCATTTAACTCCATCATGCGATACCCTTTTTTTGTTTTTTTTAAGTGAATAATTACAAACACTCACGCCAAAACCAAGAGATGATTTTGAAAAGAAGTTTGTGTGTGTGTGTGTGTGTGTGTTGTGTGTTTGGGTGTATTGTCAGATACATAGCATGGGAGTGTAAGACTCACCTCGAAAAGAAAAAAAATCCATAAATCGATAAGATGAAATAATTAATAAGATAAAAATTTAAATTTAAATTTAAATTTAAAGTTAAAATAAAAAATTAAAATTAAAATTAATAAAATTAAAATTAAATTAAAATTACATTTTAATTGATTATCGATTTATTGATTATCGATTTATCGATTATTGATTTATTGATTATTCATTTATCGATTATTGATTTATCGATTTATTTTCTATGCATACCCACTCCCAAAAAAAATTTTCTCAGAAGAATATATTACACAGCCTATAACACTCCCAAAATGATAAAGAATCAATCCTTAAAATTGCATTTCAATCGGTCTACTTGTTTTAAAGATCATCGAGGACAAACAAACAAACCGACAAACTCTGTGTCTTTATAATAATAGTATAGATAATATTTTTTAATAAAAAATTTAAAGAAATATAATATTTTTTAAACTTAACTTTATATTAATCAAAGTAAGAACCAACACACCCCATATGCCTGCTCGGGTTCTGGTGGAAGAAAGGAGACAGAGTTGGTGAGAAAAGAGAAGAAAGCAGGATGAGTCAGGGATAAGGAAAAGAGGAAGGAGAGGAGAGAAAAAGGTGACAAGGGAAAAGTGAAGAGGAGGGAAAAGGAAGGTGGAGAGAAGAAGGCAGGCCGAAAAAGCAGGAGAGGAGAAAAGGGAAAAGGAGCCGGATTGTGCATAGAAAGGCGATAGAGGAATGCTGGGAGATGTGGAGGAAAAAGGAGAGTGTTGGAAGACGGTCGGCAGTATGTGATATTATTGTATTGTATATATGGTAGAGAAGAAAGGAGGATTGTAAGAGATTCGCGAACGCTCCTCGTTAAAAGCGCCTTCAATCCCCAAGAGGACGAATAAAAGTATGTTATGTTATGTTATATAAAGATTTTTATTGACAAAGAAAGCTTCAAAATTTACATTGCAAAATCGGACATTTTATATGAAACAACCTAATCTTATATCCGACGTACTATATCCGAATTAACATACATAACGCAATAAATGTAATAGTAGTCAAATGGGACGCTTCCCACTTTTGCCAATATGTTCCTTTGTATGAAAATTATACCGAATAAATTCGGAAAAGATAACGACCAAAGTACCGGTTAAATTCGTTACTCATTACTGAAAAATGTAACGAAGTTACTTTTTTCGTTACAAATTTTTGTAACGCCGTTATCGTTACAGTTACCGAAAAAAGTAACTGTAACGGTAACGGCGTTACAAGTAACGCGTTACTTCCCAACCCTGGTAATTAAAATAATTGATTTATGTATATGCATAATATATAATAACTTATGTTATATGCTCTATATACAATACTACATATTGTGTATCTAAAAACAAAAATGTGCATAACACCAGTGCATATCATAATACAAGCAAATTTAATCGTTTACTAGATGAGATCAAAAAGGACAATTGTATAAATGCAGCGAAAGTTTTCACTAAGGATACTCAAGTTGTAGAAAATTGCATTGAACCAGATGATAGTACTATAAAATCTAATTTGTCTGTGTTTAGTAGAGGGTCTGAGAGGTTTGAAACTCTGCACAAATTTTAGTGACGCACACAACAAGCTATATTTACAACAGTAATTTATACGTGTACACAAATTAGTAACAGACTCTTTCAATAAGATTATTTCAATTTAGATTTTCATGAAAGAAGCGCGCGACTTTGAGTGCAAACTTTCTTCGCGAGAGAATTGCGTGACGACTTCCAATACGTGTGTAAACGAAAAGCGATCTGAGCCGTTGGCGAGCGAGCGTGGCCTCTTTATTGGCATTGTTTTCGAGAAGGTTCTCGATCGATCGAGATCGCGGTCATGAGTCACATCTAAAAGACTCTTATTATTTATTTGCTTTTCTTCGGTGTACGAAAGTGACTGTTTTGTGAACGATAATCTTTTGCTTTACTGGATATGACATTAAATTGTCATAACAAGGCACGTTTGTTGATGTTCCACAGTCACGTTCTCACATCGAGGATACTTTAAATATATCGTTAATGATATATGTTTGGCTGATTTTCAGCGGGGATGCAGGTACTTAATTTGCATTCGTTCACGTTTCGAACAGTCTGAAAAAGCTAACAGTGAAAGTGAAGTTGATAATATTGCTATTCAACGTACAGGGTGTATAAAAATGATTGGTTCGGTTCTCCAATGGATGCGAGGTCGTCCTGCTCTTATGCAGCGTTCTGAACCTCGAATCTTTCCTGGTCGTTAAAACGTTGATCAAGACGTTGAAACTCGCGCCGATCTGAAATCTCACCAGGACGTAGTTGTCTGTTAGTGTGCGCTTGCAACCATCTCCTATAAATTTCGCGAGCTTCTACGTAATTGCCTAAAGCACGATCGATCGCGCGAAGCATCAGACGTTGATCCTGACCGTCTCGCAAACGACCACAATCATGACGCATACGACGATTCATATTTCAGCGAGTACTATATTCAGACGACCTTGCGAAATTCTTATATAAAGCCTTATAAATCAAGTCAACAATGTAGGCTCCCTGCATTGATAAATTACGTCTCCCATAGTAGCCGATTTAACCATGCGCGATTTGGAGAGCAGAGTGATAGGAGACCTTCCTTTTGAACTCCCGATCTACGTACGCTATGTTGATGATATCGCGTTGGCCGTCCCTCCCGGGACAAGCCAGGAGATACTAAGACAGTTTAACGCGTGTCATAATAGATTACAGTTCACTTTGGAAAGGGGGGGGGGCAATAGACTCGATTTTTTGGATGTTACATTCATTCTAAACCGGGGATATGTTGAATTCGACTGGTACCATAAACCAACATTTTCGGGAAGATATCTGAATTATTATTCCTGTCACCCTCTCTGCGACAAGAGAGGCACAATATTTGGCCTAATAGACAGGGTTTTCTGGTTATCACACCCAAGATATCATCAAAAGAACCTCGAATTGGTCATTGGGGTGTTACGTGATAATGGGTATCCATTGCAACTGATTTTTGAAACATTTCATTAAAGGCTTAGGACTTTGTTTGCGAGAAATAAAAATAACAATTCAGGTGACGCTAACAGAACACCTGATACTAATTCGGCCCGCGTTGCATATTTTAATGTCCCATACATACCCAAATTTTCCGAGCGGTTTAGCCATGTGGTCCGTGATCTAGATGTAAAAATGTCCTACACAGGTTTGAATAAGTTACGCTCGTTTATCCGCGTGCATAAAGACACACTGCAGAAAGACTGGCATAATAACGTTGTATACAAAATTTCATGTCAAAATTGTAATGCCTCTTATGTCGGTCAGACCAGCAGACAGTTGAGAACACGCATTAGGGAGCACAGAAATCACATAAAAAGAAACACCGCGCAAAAATCCGTGATCACGGACCACAGGCTGAATAACCAAGAATTTGATTGGGATAACGTTGAGATCTTGGATAAGGAACCGTTTCTAAGAAAGAGACTTGTATCAGAGATGCTGTTTATCAGACGCCAGATAAATGGCCTAAACCGACAAGAAGACACAGAGTGTCTAAGTCAAGCATATATATCTGTTGTGACAAATATGCCACAAATTTCCTGAAAGACGGTCTTCGTTTAGTTGTTATCGAATTCCTTTATAGAGCCATAAATCAGTTGTAACATTAATTTCCATACATTGTATGTTTGAGAGAAGGAGATAGAGAAGGGGGGGAAGCGAGAGGAAAGGGGGACAGGGATAGAGGGAGAGAGACGGAGGGGTGAGGGAGAGAGAGTGGGGAGAGAGAGAGGGGGGAGAGAGAGGGAGAGAGAGAGAGTGGAGAGGGAGAGGGATAAGGAGAGGGAGAGAGAGAGAGGGAGAGAAATAAATTCCACACATTGTGTTTCGACATTGACTTCGATAACAGGCTATGAGCCATTGTATGGCGCCTTATAAGTAGCATCAAACCGAATATCTTCTTCACTCGTGCGTCGGACGCGTCCGCGTACGGTCGTGTGAACGTGCGATGAATGAGTGTGTGAGTAAGAGTGTGTGAGTAAGAATGAGCCCCCTGTCGGAAATTCCTCACTATACTCTTCATTAGAGTCCACTTTTGAGTACCTTATGACATATTATTTCACTTTGTCTATTTAGTGGGGTATCGATTGGGGGGCTCACGGCTTTTTGCGCTGCGTGCGTCAGTATGTAGATTCCACATTATAATTTATTGTATTAAATTTACTGAAGAAGGTCCAAAGAAAGGACCGAAACGTTTAGGTTTAATAAATTTGTTATTCCAACAAGTTTGTTTTTAGTATTTGCGTACCTACAGTGTAGGTCCTACACCCTACGCGTGGCTCCATATAGCCTCCTTCTGAATTTGTAACTTATAAATCAAGTTCCGCTTGAGAGAAAATCGCCTCAGTACTCTGCGTTGATACCACTGCTT
>NW_028141171.1:567050-615705 GCF_030444845.1 Prenolepis imparis
AATCTAGTTGCTGAACGGCGCTGACAAATTGGCTGGTTCTCAGGATTACTGGGTTTCCTCGAGTTCTCGAATGTGTCAATGAAGACGCTGGGTGGTTGTTAATTATTGCTGAGTCCGATCGTTACACTAATGGTTATTACGGTGCGCAAGTGCGTAACTGCCACGACATAGGCGGAATAAAAAAAAAGCGTTCTTGGAAGATTCACTGCTTTTATACTATTCGTCTGCCCTTCTTATAGGGCAAAGGGCGTCTTCTTTTCTTGTGACTCATAGTCATACGTTCGGTGTTTTAATCCCTTTTGCGCAACGTATTGCTCTCTTGTATGAAGTGTTTTTTCTTAATTCTGATCTTTGGTCCGCTGATAGCGTGTGTCAATCGTGATATTTCAACATTACCTATGACTTATTGATCAAAGTGTAGGTTTCGTAATCTCACCGGTCGAGTTGTTTCACAATCACTGTCTTTCTCCGTTTAATTCTTACAACTAATTTCAGTCTTATAATTAATATGTTTGCGGAACGCGAATCTGCGTAAATCGGGGAGGAGAAAAGAATCGTGCAGTCCACAGGACGTAACAATATTATTATACTTATTCATATATTTCTTCTTATATTTTATATTTTATTTTTAAATTTAAATTCACACACACACACACACACATGTAAATACACATTTATTCATAATTAAAAATTAGTATTATTAAAGAAAATGTTTTTATTTTAAAATTCCTCTTCTTTTCCTTTGCAAACCTCTCTCGCATTATCTCGCGCTCTCCTTCGTGAACATCTCTCTCGCATGCGTCTCTCGCGCTATCTCTTTCTCACATATGCCTCTCGTTCTCTCATAAAATTCTTCTAAGCGCTCTCGCGCTATCCCTTTCTCGCGTGCACCTCTCGCGCTATCTCTGGTCCTTAGCATCGCGTTCCCCATCTCTCGCTCTCTCATAAACGCCTCGCGCTATCTCTTCTAAGCGCTCTCGCGGTCCTTAAGCCTCGTGTTCCCCTTCCCCACATGACATCATCCCTCGCAAGGACCACGCAACTATTGGGAGCTATACGTATAAGAGCTAGGGAACTGTTTACGGGTGGGAGAGAGTGCGGATTGGAAATGCATGCAAAGAAATTACATCATAATTTAAACTTAAAAATTCTTTATTATTCTCTTTTACATATTTTACATACTATTAATTAAAAATCTAAATCTATTTGCGCGGGCCTAATATGCGTTATAATAATTTTGGGTTCAAATATCACAGATTTAATTTCGATATTATTTATAGAACATTTGGTGAGCGAACAGCTTATTGGCTAAAAAAATGGATTGATGTGAACTACAAATTGGTAAAAACCACATCAAAACTAACTTTTTTAAGGTCATGCAAAAATTGGGATTTATTTCCCAAACATCTAATGAATTTTTGTAACTTTGATTTTTTGTAACTTATTTATATATATCATCATAGATCATTAAAAAGAAGCATCATTAATTTATATCATCATAGATCATTAAAAAGAAGAGACAGAATGCTGCATAAATTCAAGGTGGATTCATTAAAAATTGAAATTTTTGTTCTTCACAGATTAATTGAATTGTTACATAATGAAAAATACACCATAAACCAAATTCTTTCCAATAGTTTTCCTACATACATATGGTCTGACATAACAAAACATCACATAAGAGCTTTTGATAATTACCATAAAAAAATTCATTATCTACATATGAAAAAATTTCAAGGTATACTAAAGGAAAAAAACAAAGCATATATTAAAAACATCAAACCAATAACCTTCAGTTATAACTTAAATAATAATAGTTTAAAACATAAACTAATTACTACTATTAATAACAATCTTATTATCACAGATATCAAAGCATCTGATTTCTTAAAAAAAACCTGTTCATCCTTTAAATAATACTAATAAAAAATGGTTTATAAATTTATCTGGTCATAAAATCCCGGGAGTGGTTTCTAATTTGTTATAATTAGGCAGTAATTTCAGCCTTTCGATCACAAAAAAATAAAAAAACGGCCATACATGAGTTTATTAAAGATATTGAATTTAACACCAACAATATCAATAACATTACAACTATCCGCAACATTTCCATACCACAGTTCCATCATTTTATTCGGAATAATCATCACACGAACCCTATTCAACCAAGATTATTATCGATGCTTCATTTAACTAAACAATTTTGCTCTCATAATCCTAACATCCTTTTCACGCGTGCTGATAAGGGCAATGTAACGGTTGCACTAAACAAAGACAATTACATCGAAAAAGTGGAAGACCTACTAAATGATAAAAAACCTATACTTTGATCAACAAGAACCCCGCATCAAAAATTGAAAGGGAACTTAATGACATATTATAGAATTGGTTAAAAAATGAACACTTTACAAAAAAAGAATATTATTTTTTGCATTCGAGTGACTCGATACTACAAAGCTTACGGTCTACCTAAGATCCATAAAGACAATGTACCGTTCAGAATTATTGTATCTTCTATCAGCACATCTTTATATAATAAAACCTTATTTATTCACAATATCTTAACAAAAAGCATCCCGAAATCGGCTACCCACATAAATAACCATTTTGAATTGTACAGCATTCTGTCAGGAAAAACATTAAGAGAACAAGATGTTTTAATTTCACTTGATGTGGTTTCACTTTTGACAAATGTACCTCTAGATCTTACAATTGGAAGTATTATTAACAGATGGAATTATATTAAACTACACACAAAAATTCCAAAAGAGAAATTTATTTTCATGGTTAACTTTGTTTTATCATCTACTTATTTCACATTCAATGAAAAAATTTACAAACAAACTTATGGTACTCCCATGGGTTCTCCGTTATCGCCAATAATTTCAGACCTAGTTATGCAAGATCTCGAAAATTCCATTATAAACACATTAGATACAACAATATCATTCTACTATCGCTATGCAGATGATATCATATTAGCAGCACCAGCGAATACAATAACAGACATCGTCGATTTAACAATTGTAACAATAGATTAAAATTCACTGTTGAATGGGAGGCCGATCGTTGCATGAGTTTCTTGGATTTAAATATCATATTTAATAACAACAAAATATATATAATTAACAGTATAAATGAGCAAAGGAACCAACGCCGTTAGTAAAGCGCAAAAATTAAGTTTATTAAATCTCAATTACATTAATAACATCGCGAACGTTTCTGTCCTTATTAGGACTCTCTTCAGCGCGTAACTATCATCAATAATATTTAATTACATAGAAAATTAAAACATTAGTCAATTAGTTAAAAACGATGTTCTACAAAGTAATGTCAAAGTCATCAATCCATCGAGTCTTATTGTTGCTAAGCTGTCAACCATCTTTTATATATTACCATTATGTATGTCGTGGTTAAGAGCATACCTATGGTAATTATGATGTGCAATCTCACGGACTCAATAAATTAAATCGTATGACACAGTACATGTTTAACTATACAATGATTCGTTCCGGAACGGAACCTTTACTAACGGCGTTGGTTCCTTTGCTCATTTATACTGTTAATTATTATTTTTAGACGGAACCTTTACTATGTATAATAAAATATATATAGAATGGTTCCAGAAAAAAAACCTTCTCAGGAAGATCACTATCTTTTTATTCCAATCACCCTATTTATCATAAAATAGGTCAGATTTATATTTTAGTTGACAGAGCATTGCTATTATCACATCATACTTTCCATAAAAAAAATTTAGAGAAAATTATAAATATATTGCTCTGCAACGGTTTTCCTCTGCATCTCATTTTTTGATGAAATCAATCGGAGGATAAAATACCTCATTAAGAACAAATTCAACAACAACAATAACTTCATCACGGTTGACTCAAAAAAATGCTGAAAATAAGTTCTTAGTTATACCATACATCAACTTGATTTCCGAATCGATTACCCATTCAATGAGAAAATCGAAACATAAAGTGGGATACAGAATGCTTAATAAACTTAATAAATTTATTAAAGTATTGTTGCGTTCGCGAGACCGATCCGTGAAAGATCTCTATTAACCGCGTCACGTTACGCCGTTCACTCACGCACCGCGAATTGAATGAACTCTCCTATGAAGGAAAAGACCTTTAATATTGTGAGCCAATACAAGAAGACAAGACATATAATAGAAAGTGCATGTATTATGCGAAAAAGCTCGATAGATCTCAATACGTCTGCTCGTGGCAGCCGCGGAACTCGAACTCTGCGGACGACAGCTGTTTATCAATAATCCTTAGCGACGCCTCAACAACGCAATGTTCCTTGATCTCACAGAAGACTCGATGTTTATAGACGGATTCAGGGACGTATCGTAATACGGACGTAACATGGACGTAACACTTGCTCCCCTCTTCAAGATTGTCGTTCCAACAATCAATCCAGTGTCCAGAATAATTCTGGAGGATCTCTCAGGAATCTCGTCGCTTTACAGTTCCCGATGTGTCTCCATGTTCTCCCTGAACTGCTGTTCTAGATAATCGAACTGCACACCTTCCTGGGTTCAAACGACTTTCCAATCTTGGGAATCTTCATTTCAATAATCTTCAGGCAAGAGAGGGGTAACATTCCGTGGACCCAACGCCCTTCTAAGAGGACTCCTCTAGCCCTTGCCTCGGCATTTGCTCTACAACCCACGGAAATCCACGGATCAAAAACCGTGAGTGAGGCAATCTTCGTTCCTATGACCCTTTACGTTTTTTTTTAAATTTCGTCTTCATTTGCTCTCTGCAACGTTGCCAGGTGGAAGATGGAACTTCTCTGCGTCATTGCCAGATGGAAGATGAAACTTCCCTGAAAAATAACTCACGGCAGGAAATTTGAAGAATGTTAGACCCTTAAATTAAGCTAAATGTAATCTATCCCGGGCTCCGATTCCTAACTCAATCTTCTACTATAAAAAGGAGCTAACCTATCTGAATGTATAATTTTACATTTGTGTCTATTTGACTTCCTAATTCCAAAAACTACATCACTAAGTCTTTTGATTATTTTATAGGGCCCCTCCCAATTACTCTGTAATTTAGGAGATTTTCCCCCTACTCTACGAGGATTATACAACTAAACCTCCTGACCAACATTGAAATTAATTCTTCTAGCTCTTCGATCATACCGTATTTTGGAACGAAATGATTGAAGGTTCAAACGTTGCCTAGCACTTTTGTGAATATTGTGCAACTTCTTCCTCAACTTCTGCATATATCCCTCGGAAGAATTATATTCTTCATCTACTGGAGGACTCCCTCCTAACAAATCCAAGGGTAGTCTTAAATCTCGTGCGAAATATAATTCAGCAGGGGAAGCACCTGTAGCTTCATGCTTTGAAGAACGATACGCCAATAAATACATGGGAATCCAATTATCCCAGTCCCTTTGATCCTCTGAAACAAATTTAGCCAAATAATTTAAAATTGTTTGATGATGACGTTCCACTTGCCCACCTGACTGTGGATGTAGAGCAGTCGTCCTCGTTTTCTTAATCCCTAAAAGACGCGTCATCTCTTGAAAGATCTTAGATTCAAAACATTTCCCTTGATCAGTATGAACCTCTAATGGAACTCCATGTCGAGAAACAAATTGCTTCACGAATATATCGGCTACCGTTCCTGCTTTGAAATTTTTTATCGGAAAAGCCTCAATCCACTTGGTGAAACAATCTATGATCACCAATAAATATCGATTTCCAGCTGCGGTAGTCGGAAGAGGGCCAAGTATATCCATTTGTACCCTCTCGAATGGAAAACCAGCATTAAAAACTTGAAGAGGTGTCTTCCCTTTTTCTGACGGACCTCTCCTTGCTACACAAACTTTACAGGATCGACACCAATCTTCCACGTTGTTCTTGCAAGTAGCCCAATAAAAACGTTTTCGGATCTTCTCCAACGTCTTATTTACTCCAAAATGGCCACCAGACGCAGAATCATGTGCCTCCTCCATTACTTGACTGATGAAATTCCTAGGAACGATAATCTGAAAAATTTCTGATTTAAAATTAGGAGATTCCCACTTTTTATATAAGACTCCATCCTTTAAAATCAAAGCATCTCAATAGGACCAATAAATGTTTGCGGAAACATCTCTATTAATCTCCTGCAAACAAGGACGTTCATTAATTTCTTTCCCTCGAAGGAACATTGAAATAATGGGATCTCCCATTTGTTTATTACGCCATTCTTCTAAACTATTTTTTCCCAGAATTATTCGAGCAACAGAATTTTCCTTCAATTCTACTTTTGCACAATAAACACAACCGAGTTCTGAACAAAGCGTCTTGACAATCCATCAGCATTTTGATGTAATCGTCCCATTCGATGAATTATTTCGAACTCATATTGTTGTAGTCTCTCTAACCATCGAGCCAATTGTCCTTCCAAATCTTTAAACGATAAGAGCCATCTCAAAGAAATATGATCTGTCCGAATTTGGAACTTCCTTCCATATAAATAATGATGGAAAGACTTCAAAGATGCCACAATCGCTAATAATTCTCGACGTGTGATACAATAATTCCTCTCTGCTTTACTTAGGACTCGACTGAAATAAGCGATGACCTTCTTTGAACCATCCTGAACTTGCGATAATACTGCTCCTATCCCGTGATTCGAAGCATCCGTATCTAAAATAAATTGTCCTATTTTCTTCGGGAAAGATAAAATTGGCGAAGAAATTAATCTCTGTTTCAATCCAATAAATGCCTCTTCACAAGATGAATTCCACTCAAATTTCACTTGATGTTCTGTAAGTGTGAATAACGGTTTTGCTATCATGGAAAAGCTTTTAATAAATTTCCTATAATAGGAACAGAATCCCAGAAAGCTTCGAAGTTGTTTTCTGTTCTGAGGGACAGGCCAATTCCTGACAGCAGAAATTTTCTCAGGGTCTGTAGTGATTCCTTGTTCAGAGACAACATGATCAAGATATTTCACCTCTCTTCCAAAGAGTGAACACTTCTTAGAATTTATTTTCAAGTTTGCTGAACGTAAACAAAGAAAAACTTTTCTCAGATTTTTCATCATTTCCTCGAATGTTTTACTGAAGACGAAGACATCATCAAGATAGACTAGACAGATCTTTGATAGAATATCCTGAAGAACTCTCTGCATTAATCGTTCAAAAGTAGCAGGGGCATTGCATAGTCCAAATGGCATGACGTTAAACTGCCATAATCCATTCCCTACAGAGAAAGCCGTCTTCTCCTTATCTTCGGAGTTAAGCTTAACCTGCCAATACCCACTCTTCAAATCCAGAGTAGAGAACCAGGAATTCCCTGACAGCTGATCCAAAATATCTTCAATACGAGGTAATGGATATGAATCTTTCACCGTAACTGAATTAAGATTCCTATAGTCCACACAAAATCTAAGTGAGCCATCCTTCTTTTTCACCAAAACAACAGGAGAAACCCATGAACATCGAGATTCTTCGATTATTCCCTGTGACTTCATTTCTTTAATGATTCGATCCACTTCCTCTTTAAAATGTATCGGAACTCTTCGTGGAGCTTGTTTAATCGGCTTGGAATCCGTAACCTTGATATTGTGTTCTAAAACTCTACAGTTTCCTGCAACTAAATTCTCAGAAAAGACATCCTGAAATTCTATTAAGAAATTAGCAAAAATATCTTTTTGAGTGGAAATCAAATTTTTGGAATTTTCTTCGAAAAATGACTCAAGAAAATTAGGCACTTTTTCTTTAACAATTCGCGAACAAGAAAATTAATCTCTATTATCCTTTTCAAAATTTCCAAATTGAGATCCAAAAATTCTTTCCAAATTTACCCCTTTTCAAGAAAATCTATTCCCAAAATGCAATCATCGGAAATATTTGCAACTAAAACTGAAATCTCTACTTCATGTTTTCCTATTTCAATTAAAACGTTTACTTTATATTTTATTTCAATTATTTCTCCCGTAGGATATCTCAAACAAGAATTCTCTATCTCGAAATGTTCTTTCGGCCCTTTAATAAATTTCTCACTAAGAATCGAAACATCGGAGCCCGCATCAATTCTAAACCGACAAATTCCTCTAAATTTCCCTTATAATAGAAATTATTCTTAACTCTACTTATTCTAGAGCATTGTATAATATCTGGGGCACTTTTGTTATCAGTCAAACCTGCCCCACAAAGTTCAACTAGTCCTTGTTTCCCGAAAGCGATGGACATTCGGAACGGAAGTGACCCTCGGCGCCGCATTGCCAACATTCTTTCTTAGCCTTCGAACGGGAGAGGCTCACTTGCGCACAGTACAATTGCACACGTTGCAATTGCACACTGTGCTATTAGACACATAAAGTTGCGCACAGTTCTTTTGCCCACAGTTCTTTTGCGCACAGTTCTTTTGCCCACTGTTCTTTTGCGCACCGTGTTGGTAGGCACCCCTACCGGCGGGTGGGTGCTGGAGGGGGGGGGCCGAAGGCCCCCATTGCACCCCCCCCCCGTGTGTGTGTGTATGTTGTGTGTGAATAGAGCATGTGTCGCGCATTTTCGTGTCCAATTGCACGGTGTGCAAACGAACGGTGCGCAAAAGAACTGTGCACAAAAGAACTGTGGGCAAAAGAACTGTGCGCAACTTTATGTGTCTAATAGCACGGTGTGCAATTGCAACGTGTGCAATTGTATTGTGCACAAATGAAGGCTTCTCCTTCGAACCGTTTTTCTGGAAATATCTATTCTTATTCTCAAATTTCTTTTTACCTATTTCTTTCTCTTTTGTTTCATTTTCCTCGCTCTTTTGTTTATTCCCGAATTTATTAAATTTATTGAATTTATTATATTTTTCAGAATTTTCGTTTTGATAATTTTTATTTTTTTGAAAACTGTTTTCTTGAATGACTTTAACTGCCATTGCTCTTTCTATGGCAGATTTTAAAGAAGAAACGCTCTCTAATTGTAGAGTTCTTTTTATAAAAACATCAGATAACGCGGCTATGAATTGCGCGCAAGCAATTTTGTCTCTTACCTCGTGGGAACATTCTGGGTATGCTAAACGCGACAGTCTCTCTAAATCTGTACCGAGAGAAGCTAAATCTTCCGAACTCTTTTGTCTACGATTTGTAAATTGAGTATAATGTTTGAGCCAAATACCCTTCTCCGAAACGTAACTCTAATTTTGATTTTAAATCCGTGAATTCTAAATTTTCGATTTCGAGAATTCCATCTAAAACGGTTCGCGCCTTTCCTCTTAAACAAGCTGCTAGAGCTAACGTTTTCTGGCAGGAATTCCACCCGTTAGCCCGCGCTATAAGGTCGAATTGGGTAAGAAATTCGCGCAAGGGAACACTTCCGTCAAAATTCTCCGGTTTGAGCTTATACCCGAGCTCAATAATATTACGCGCGGAATTCGGCTATTCTAACTCTATGTTGGAGAGGACTTAGCTGGTTTTCTGCTTGGTTTACTCCTCGCTCTCGCACGAAGAATCTCTCCTCCAAACAGCGCAGCTCCTCGTCCCGCTGTTGCAACATTGTCTCGAAGCGAGTCTACTGCTGGAGACACTCCTCTCGCAGCTGCCTGATCCCCTCTAATGCCGTTTGCAATGCATCCGCATGCTCCGGAGCCTCTCCGCTGGTCGTTGCTCGAAGCGGAGCCTGAGATTGGGTGATTCTCGGAGAGTGAACCAAGGACATGATGTTCGTTGTTTCACTCGTTTCACACACTACACAATGCTCTTTCACAACGACTCGTCGCCCGTACGATCCCGGCTGAGCCCCCAAAATGTTGCGTTCGCAAGACCGATCCGTGAAAGATCTCTATTAACCGCGTCACGTTACGCCGTTCACTCACGCACCGCGAATTGAATGAACTCTCGTATAAAAGAAAAGACCTTTAATATTGTGAGCCAATACAAGAAGACAATGACATATAATAGAAAGTGCATGTATTATGCGAAAAAGCTCGATAGACCTTAATACGTCCGCTCGTGGCAGCCGCGGAATTCGAACTCTGCGGACGACAGCTGTTTATCAATAATCCTTAGCGACAGGGACCCGGACCGAAACGAAATTTCGGTCCGGTTATGGTTACGGTCCAATAAGACATTTAATAACGGTTACGGTTTCAGTTTCGGTTTCTTGGGTGCAGAAAAGAACCAGAACCGTTTTAATTAGGGTTTTTTGCGGTTACGATTTCGGTTCAGAGTTATTTTTTTTAGTATTTAAGTATTTAGAATTAGAATATGTATATATGTATATCACATGTAGTCAAGGACAAGTAAGACGTAGTAAATGAATATTTCTTATTATTATTGCACAAAATTTATATTTTAAATTTAACATGTTTTATATTATATTATATATATATATATATATATATATGTATTATATTATATAGATTTTATGTAGATTTTAACTTTACCCAGATTCTTCAAAAGATATTTAGTTTAATTTTTACTTGTACTTGGTATTGCACTTGTTTCCATTTCCTTTACTCTTTTGGAATCTACGTCACAGTCATTATAATCAATAGTTATTTCTAATGGTCGCTTTGCTTGCTTTTTTATTTCTCTAAAACATTTAAAACCACAAAATTAAAGTTGTTATATGTTATAAAACATAATAAGAACCGCTAAATATATTATCCTATATTTTAACAGCCACATTGGCATTTTTAACTTTAACTAATGAGCGCTTCGTTTTATTTTTATATGTTGAAAAAATCATATTAAAGTTAAAAGGTACGTGATTTCAAAACGCCATCTGAGGTCTTTGATATATAAGATTTTTATATATAATATAATAATAACAAAAGAGATGTAACGGTCGCTTTCGCGAGCTCGGACAGGTCAGTCGGGATCAGGGCTCGAGAAAGGGTGAGACACGAACGCGGTGTTGAGGTGACAAACAAACGCCTTTATTATAGAATTGAGTGTATGCTATGTACAAGTGAGCGTGTGGATGTGTGTATATTCGCATGTGTGTGTATGTGTATAGATAGTGGATCGCTGTATGTGTAACGTACGTGGAACGCACGGTGCGTCGGGCGGTGCGACGGGTCGGCGCGCGTTAGAACGGACGCGGCGCGGCGCGGCGCGCGCAAGCGCGAGGCGCGAGAGAGCGGCCGCTCTCTTCGATATCTCGAAGGGAGCGCAATCGAACGGCGCGCGTAGCAAGCGGTCGCCTGGTCGGCGGGCTTACGCGGCCCGCGATTTATTTCGTGACGCGACGGTCGGCGTGTCACGGCCGTCCGTATGGGGTGCGGAGGGGGGAACGCACTGACGGTCGAGAACCCTCGACGAAGGCGGCGGAGCTCCACCCGCTGACGTCAGCGCGCTTTTTGCGGGGCGCTGTCGGAACCCCGGACTCCCGAGAATATCTCGGGGGAGACAGAGTACACTCTACCTCGAAGTCGGGGAACGGTGGAAGCGGAAGCCGGAAGTTCGGAGCACGGAGATTATCTCCGCAGAGGCAGCGTACGCATCTACCTCGGTCTCTTATTCCGGGCGGAAGGATTCTCCGATACGACGGAGTCGGAACGGTATCTGAGAGAGCTCTTATCGCGAGCTCTCTTTTTATACGGATCGAGTAACGGGATCGGAGGCTGGATCGAAGGAGGGGAGTAGGGGTGATAAGACTCGGTTTATTTCGACGCGCGTCGGGCGTTTTCGTGGAACCGTATTTAACGGTATAATTAATTGTGGCGCTCAGCGCCTGCTGCCCTGCCCGGCCGGTGTTCGCCGGGCGCAGCCTTCCGACGGGTGGACGGTCGGGAACGATGCGGGGATAATCAGCGGATTCGGCGGTGGTAGCGAAGTTCGCCGCGCCGCGAGAACCGTAATATCCAGTAGCCGTGTTCGGCTGACCGGAACTTGTAGCGGCGGGATACATAGACCGCGAAATGCGGTACCTCCACCACCATTCCGGGTGCGACCTGGTACGGAATCGGCGGGGGGGTTACGGGCCCGGTCGGCATCTGTAGTGTCGGTCGTGTTGCCGTGGTACTCTCCGGAGGGGCCGGCTGGCGTGCTGGTCGTTTCGGCAGCGGCGGTGGTTGCTGCATGAGCATTTCTCGTTTTTTTTGGTTCGTGTAATCGGAGCGCTGGATCACGGTGCCTACTCGAGGCGGCCGTGGCGGTGCCGGTTCAGCAGGTTGTGGAGTAACGGCGGTCGATGTATCCCTTGCGTTTTCGGAAGAGTCTCCCAGTAACTCGTTGATAGCTTCGATTATATCTCTCTCCATGTTGTCTGTTCGATATGAGATCTCGAATGACAGTGAGCTCGTTATTGCTCCTCGTTGTCCTCGTCCTCTTCGTTCGTATCATTGTTATTGTTGTCGAATGCGGTGTCACCGTGATTGTTAGTGTTGTCGAGTTCGGTGTCCTCGTTCGCCGTTAGCGAGTTATCGTTATTTTTATTTTGAGCGGCAGGCTTCAAATCTTGCACGTGTATATACCGATACCATTTCCCGCGCGCGCTCTTTAAATCGAAAATGACGGGGGAGACGACTCTTTGGTGAGTGGACCGACATATCTTGGCGCCAATTTGGCATTGAAGGCATTCGCTTTGTTTGATAGCGGGTGCTGGTGTTTCCATACGGTGTCGCCGACCGCAGGTTTCCACGGACGGCGTCGTAGATTGTAATAACGTTCCTGTCGTTGGAACGCTCGGGCCAAGTGTATCCGCACTAGTTGGTAGGCATCGGCGAGATTTTGCGCGCCGGTATCGGGTGTATCGGTAACGAGGGGCCGGTGATCGGCAGGCGCGGGCCTCACTAGTTCTCGCCCTAGATTTAGGTAGGCGGGCGTGTATCCCGTGGCGTCGTGGTAGGCGGTGTTATAGGCAACTTGTAGCTCAGGAATCCGAACGTCCCAATCTCGGTGGTCTTGCCCGACGTATTCGGCCACCATTGTTTTGACGACGCGGTTCGTGCGCTCCACCGGGTTACAATGTGGAGCGCGAATGGGCGTCGTGCGGTGCGCGACGCCAAGTGCGTTGAGTCGAGCAGTCAATTGGGTGGAGATCAATTGGATTCCGTTGTCCGAGATGATCCGTTCGGGTCGTCCGTGGCGGAGAATGTTGCGCGTTGTTAGAGCGTCGGTGACGGCGTCGGCGGTTGCCTTGCGGAGCGGCGCCAGCTCTACCCACTTCGTGAAGCGATCCTGCATCACGAAGAGCCAGGTGTGACCGGATCGCGATCTGGGTAGCGGCCCACAAGGTCGATGGTGACCTGCTCCCAAGGGCGATCGACATTCGTGGCGTGCATGCGCCTTGCCGGTTTTTGTTGGAAGGCCTTGTGGGCCATGCACGTTTTGCACTGGCGGACGTAAGTCGCAATTTCGCGCAGCATACCGGGCCAATAAAAATGAATTGTACAGCATTCTGTCAGGAAAAACATTAAGAGAACAGGATGTTTTAATTTCACTTGATGTGGTTTCACTTTTTACAAATGTACCTCTCGATCTTGCAATTGGAAGTATTATTAACAGAATTATATTAAACTACACACAAAAATTCCAAAAGAGAAATTTATTTTCATGGTTAACTTTGTTTTATCATCTACTTATTTCACATTCAATGAAAAAATTTACAAACAAACTTATGGTACTCCCATGGGTTCTCCGTTATCGCCAATAATTTCAGACCTAGTTATGCAAGATCTAGAAACTTCCATTATAAACACATTAAATACAACAATATCATTCTACTATCGCTATGTAGATGATATCATATTAGCAGCACCAGCGAATACAATAACAGACATCGTTGAAAGATTTAACAATTGTAACAATAGATTAAAATTCACTGTTGAATGGGAGGCCGATCGTTGAATGAGTTTCTTGGATTTAAATATCATAGTTAATAACAACAAAATATATATAGATTGGTTCCAGAAAAAAACCTTTTCAGGAAGATCACTATCTTTTTATTCCAATCACCCTATTTGTCATAAAATAGGTACGATTTATAATTTAGTTGACAGAGCATTGCTATTATCACATTATACTTTCCATAAAAAGAATTTAGAGAAAATTATAAATATATTGCTCTGCAATGGTTTTCCTCTCCATCTCACTTTTTGATGAAATCAACCGGAGGATAAAATACCTCATTAAGAACAAATTCAACAACAATGAAATAACTTCATCACGGTTGATTAAAAAAAATGCTGAAAATAAGTTCTTAGTTATACCATACATCAACTCGATTTCCGAATCGATTACCCATTCAATGAGAAAATCGAAACATAAAGTGGGATACAGAATAGTTAATAAACTTAATAAATTTATTAAAGTATATAAAGCTAACGGGAATCCATCTTTCAATTCTAATGTAGTTTATAAAATAAATTGCTCAGAATGTAACGCTTCCTATGTGGGACAGACAAAAAGACAGTTAAGATTTAAAATCAAAGAACACATAGGAAATATAAAATTAGATCCAAGAAAGCAGTCAGTGATTTCAGAACATATTACAAATCAAAACCATGCTTTTGATTGGAATAATGTTAAAATTTTAGACCGCGAAAGCAATTATTACAAAAGACTAATTCCCGAGGTGTTACATATAAAAGAACAAAAAAACGGTCTTAATCTAAACAAAGACACGGAATTATTGGATGGATCATATTTTGACATTCTCGACATCTTAACAGATAAATAATTGTTTACAGTTATATTTGTTTCAATCTGTTATATGTTTATGATTAGCATATTTACATATTTAAACCGAGTTGATGTACCACGCATGAGTTTGAGAAAAAGCATTAGTTGTTAGTGCGAGATCAGCGACACAGTATTTTCTATACCTCTAGACAATAAAAAATTTGACCATGGCGGGTGATGTAAGAGTAGTAATACTAGGTGGGTTCTAACTACGGGGCAATGAGGGGGGGGGGGGTGAGGGGCGAGGGGAACGACGTCACGCGGGGAGGAGGAATGACATCACGCGGGAGGCGTCCGCGATGTATCGCGAGGGGTCCGCGGGGAGGGGGAAGCGTCCGCGATTTTGGTACCGGGTCCGCGAGGGGTCCGCGGGGAGGGGGAGCATCCACGATTTTAGGGTCCGCGAGGGGTCCGCGGGGAGAGAGGAACGCGAAGGAGAGCGCGAGGCACACGTGAGAGAGATGACGCAAGCGAGGCGTATATGCAAGAGCGAGAGAGATAGTGCGAGATGGCTAGGTAGCGAGATGACGCGAAGGAGAGCGCGAGGCGCACGCGAGAGAGATGACGCAAGAGCGAGAGAGATAGCGCGAGATGATGAGAGGTAGCGAGATGACGCGAAGGAGAGCGCGAGAGCTGATGCAGCGAAGGAGAACGCAAAGAGAGAGGCGTTCGTAAGAGAGAATTTTTTAAATATTTTTTTTTTATATATTTTTTTAAATTAATATTTTTAATAGGAGGAAGGGGAGAGAGGACTTATTCTAAAATAAATACATTTATTTAATATTTAAAATAATGTTTATTTATAAAATAGGTGTGTGTGTGTGTGCAATGATACAATTTTGTGTGTGTGTGTGTGTGTATGTGTGTGTGTAAATTTAAAAATTTAAAATATAAAATATATAAAATATAAAATATAATATAAAATATAATATAAAATATAAAATATAAATTTGAAATTTGAAATATTATAATACAATAATAATATAAAAATATAAAATGTATAGGGGGATGTGGGGTGGTGTTGAGCGATTTCTGTTGCGATCAATCTCCACACCATTGAGTTCATATCGAATTTCATCAAACATGAACGCAACACAATTATTTATTAATATCATCGTTTCATTTGCATCTATTTTAGATGTCATCAACTTTCCCTCGACATACAAAAAGCTTTCGCACGGCAACGTGTACAAATCCTGGTGGTGTATAGGTATCCATATCTCGTCGCTATGTCCAAGCGATGTGTTAGCATATGGATTGTATGTATGTGTCTCAACCTTGACGATACGATCATCAAAGACTAGTTCACCACCAATATTCAAAATATCAATCATCTTTTCGTACGATGAATCCCAATGATTTTAAAAATTCGCGATTCAATGCGCTGAGTTTCTTTTTAGTGTAACGAGATCTCTGATTATTGTCGCTCACTGCCGCAGCTGCTCTCGCAAAAGTATTGTCCCTCGTAATGTCCCTCGTAAAATTATTATCTCTCACGTGCTCCGTATCATTTAGCACGAGCATCACACGCTAATTTTGTCGACGCCGTACGTGCAATCTTACAGTAACTTCCTCTCCTCGAAAATCCAACAATCGTCCTTCTTGATCAACAATGCGTATCGTTAGATCAGTAATGCTACGTACGACGATCGGGAGATAAATGATCTGTGCAGGCGTTTCCGATATCCTGGCGGCACGCTCGGTGAAAATTCATGTATCGTGTGTTATTACTGTACGCACCAATGGTGACGCTACATTCTATACGGATAATATTCACGCTAATAATATTTATAGGTAAATCCGAATCATACCATTTGTGAGATTGCAATATACGATTCGACGAGAATCTCAACAACGATCCTATATTGTATGGTTTATTAAAGTTTATTCTATAGATGCATTTGATTTCGCTCTTTAGAGAATTATGATTGGCGCGAAGCGCTATTGCATCTTCATTCTGCTCTTTATTGGAAGGATATTGTGAAATTGCACGTTTCAGATACTCATCTATAGCTTGTATTTCGTATGATCCTTCGGGTATTGTAATTTCCTTGTCATCGTTATCAAAGTAAAATTTATTATTCTTAGAATTTACATTCGGAATCGTATGATAAGTTTCAAAATCTGTTAAACCGAGCTCATAATCACCATTCGATAAATCTATAGCTGGAAAGTAGCTTACAGCGAGAACGCTACTTTTGCCAGTCAACGTTAGTGTTAGCGACATGTTGTCAAACTGAATCGTGATGATGGATTGACAGGCTTTATATCAATCGTTTGAAGAAATCGTAAACACAATTGTCCACAATTATTCTGATTATAATTTTGATAGGATGTGTGATTGTATTCTATTTTCGTAACATTTAAATATTGCACCAATTCTTTGGGTGGTCGTAGATTACCAAAACTATCGAAATATATTGATCGATTTCCCCTCTTTACATATGCTACCCAATGAGTACCGCGACCATCAACGTCGTCCAAATTGACGATACCGCTCTCATTTTGTCGCACACCGTTTATCGGTAAATTATTGCGCATGAAAACACCTCTAAAGAATGGTATATGCATACGTCTTGCCAGTTGTTCTAATTGTACATTAGTTGTTACACCCACAGGCATTTTTAGCGTTTTTTTTTTTGACGTTTTTTTTTTCTTAGTTGAGAATCCCTGTCCACGCTTGTATGGAGCGAGATAAACTTCACGACCTTCCATAGCGCGATTATGACGTTGCATTTCTTCAAGCTGACGTTGCGCAGCCTTGCTATCATTCACAGCCTTTGCGACTGCCGCTGCTCCACCGGCCAACGAACCGAGAACTCCCAACAATGGTAAAATTGGCAAGATACCACCACGCTTCGCCACAGGCAGTATTCGTTTCTTCTTCTTTTTCAAAGATTTTTGCACATTCATCCCCATACCGAATTTTGTCTTTGCTTTCATAGCTGCCCAAACAGTCGTAGCGGCTGCTCTTTCACCAAGAGTTGAATCTCTCGCAGTAATACGTTTTCGCGCTTTCGCAGCGAGTATATTATCAGCATCGTGTCGTTCTCTGAGGGCGTTGCTTTGAGAATATGCAATGTCGTGCTCGCGACACGCGGCATCCAGTGGATTAATACCTCGATCACCTCTAGCCAATCGCTTTTCCAAATGAGTCCCCGGACCGCAAAACTGATAGCCGGGAATATGTAATTCGATCGGAAGCGCGTTTATCGCGCGATTAAAGAGACCACTACCTATTTTCGTTGACATTCGCTGCAATCCTTTATCATCGGCGCTGGACCGTCGATGTGCGTTTGCTACCACGGTCGATTGTAATGTTTGAAACATCGACGACAGGTCTGAATCTCTGGATCCGCCTTTGTGTGTTCCGGAAGCTTGTCCCACACGTAGTGGGGGATTCGATGTGGATCAAATTTCGATGTGGATAAAAATGATAATATAATTATCGATGGATCAAAATACGTTGGAACAGCAGGTCTTTACGAGTTGGTTTTCAAGAGAATTTCCGACGATGAAATATATACTGCGAATGACTTGCAAAACTACAAAAGTATATTAATAAGAACAAATGCGCACAGACGAAATGGTAATGTGAATCAGCCTGTATTAGGTAACAAGGGATACAAATATAAATATATAATCGCACCATTATTCTCTGATAAAAAATCTGGAAAAGGTATACCGCGTGCTATGATCTTAAACAATAATAAGATTCATTACGTGCATTGGAATGATCCCAACGAGTTGGTAGATCGTCTGCGATTGCTCGAAGCTTCACGTCAAGCCGGCAACAACGCCCACAGCAATGAAATATTATCGATTATCGAACTTTACGAAGCTGGTATTATTATAAAATAAGTTATACATCCACGATACGAGTCAGTCTGTCAATATTAGTGGTATCGAAATGTCGATTAATAAATTTGGATTATCACTTGGAACGTCGAATAATAATTCATATTATCAATGGGATGGATTACTAAGAAATTACGTGCGCGATAATACTCTGTGTTTAACAGCCTCCGGCTATGACGCAAGGTCGCGCAAGATACGACGTGTAGCGCAACCGGAAGATGATAATGATGCAGCCAACAAACGATATGTCGAAGCGAGTGTCAAGCTTTTGAGAGATCAACAGAAAGAAATTGAGAAAAAAATAATCAGGCTTGAAAGGAATATGCAGACGCTATTATTAACGCTAGATAAAATGGATGTAACGCAGACTACATCAAAAGATACATAAAGAACTGTACGTGAAAATTATATCACATTATTACAAATATGCCTCGATCAAACACCTCTGAAAAGCAGCTACTCGTGGAGGAATTGCACGCTCCAGCGAGAAGAAATTTTCCGCGTAGATGTGTCATAGTACATGGATACGACGACCTGTGGCAAGCTGACGTGGTCGAGATGCGTCCTTATGCAAGAGTCAACAAAGGATACAATTACATACTCACCGTCATCGATGTGTTGAGCAAGTATGCATGGGCCCTGCCGCTCAAGAATAAGAGCGGACGCGAAACAGCTGACGCTATCGCTGAGATAATTCGAGATAGCAAGAGATGTCCGAGAAACATACAAACCGATAGAGGAAAAGAATTTTACAATGCAAATGTGCAGAAACTCGTAAAAAAATACAACATCAATCATTACTCGACGTATTCTGTTATGAAAGCCTCAGTAGTGGAACGATTTAACCGTACTTTAAAGAACAATATGTGGAAAATGTTTACACTTAATGGTAATTACAAGTGGATCGACGCGCTGTCCCGACTCGTTGCAGAGTACAATGCGCGAAAACATCGCACTATCGGTATGAAACCTATCGATGTTACTCCGGAGATTGCCGAAAAACTTTTAAATACGGTATACAGTAACATAAAAATTGCTGCTCCGGCAAGATTTAAAGTAGGCTGTCAGGTACGCGTGAGTAAATTCAAGACCGTCTTCGAAAAAGGTTTTACACCAAATTGGACTACTGAAATATTTAAAATTATCAAAGTGCAGAAAACTAATCCTGTGACATATATACTTGAAGATTTGCGCGGAAATTCCGTCGCCGGAGGATTCTACGAGTACGAGTTACATCATGTTGCAAATCCCGATGTATATCTCGTGGAAAAGGTTTTGCGGAAAAAAGGCGATGATGTTTATGTGAAATGGTTGGGACTGGATAAATCTCACAACTCATGGATTCATAAAAATAATTTATTATAAACATTTATTTAAAATATTTGTACACTGTTTATTTTACAATATATTTATCTAATAATTTTATAAATACAAATATACATATAATATACATATTTATACAAAATATATTACAACAAATATTATTTACAAAGGTATTTTATAATGTCCCCATGGCAATGTATCAGTGGTTTCAGGTATGATATACCGCTTGTCATCGTGAGGACTTAGAGCAATTTTCGTCTCGCGAATGGTGTATACTTCATGCAATTTCGATCTTATACATGACTGACTACGTGTCATTTCAATCTCTTCATTCAAACACCGCGTGTAATCATCAAACGTTATCATTCTCGCGACAACGTTACTCTTGACACCTTTTACTTTTTTGGTATCTTTCTTACCATCCACTCGTAATGCATACATTTTTGCTCTAAGTCCTACAAATTCAGTCATTATCGTACCGTTATTTTCATCTTTCATTAGACCTGGCACCTTTTTATTCACAAGCGGTATACCGTACGCATTGTCCGCAGTGTAATCGCTCGTATCAAATTTGCTTACGTCGCGCTTTATATTCTCATATACGTCTTCGCATTCGATGTGGTATATTAGGCTGTCTGTGTCGGTGTACATTACCCGACATTTATTTCGATACAGTGGTGACATGTATTCATGATGAAATTCGTATAAACATGTCTTCGAAATGTCGAGTATGCACATACCGACATAGATTGGTTTATAAAATTTTACTTCGAGTTTACGTAATTCTATGGCAATTAAATTTTCCGAAAAGATGCTTCTGCTGTGAAAATTTGGTTTCGCAATCATTGCCTCTGCACCGTATCTTCCTTCCCATTGTGTGATGAGTTTTACATCAATACGATTACGCACATTTTCCATCGTTTTGCCGAATACTGCATTATTCATCAATTTGTATAAATTTTTTTCGAAATCATTTTTTGCTTGCATTCTAAATTGTGTATTAAGTTCGATATAATTTCGAAGCCATGGAGATTGTGCGAATTGTAATATGCGATGTATTTTTGTAACTTGAAGACCGTGACGCATACATTGCTGCAGGTTGCGGTAGTGTATCACGTAACGCTTTTTATCATATAATGTCGCGAGCAGCTTATCTTCCCGCTTGCCTGGTGGCTTGTCGCGTGTCGGGCAAAACGGTAGGTCAGTGTGCGCATCGTGAAGACATTGTGGATATTCTAAATCTACTTCAAGGATGTAGCCTGTAGGCGAATCGAGCGCGATAGATGATAAATTGAAACTAGACATGTCATCGACCCATCGAAAATCTGCATATGGCAACGGTTGACACATTGCCCATCCATACAAATTATTTACATCGAAATACATTAGATACGAAGATGGTTTCGATGAATCGTATGACTGCATGTACTTGTTATTAGCGTGTGCATATCTGTTTGAACATTGACTTAGACCGCCGCGTATACTCCGTTCTATAAACATAACCATGTCGATATCGGTAAGCAATTCGAACGTAATATTTGTATGTTTTAACATGGCATCCCACGTATACCCGGGGAGAGTATAGTAATACGCGGGGTCGAGCCCATAACTCTCGATACATTTATCCCGGAAATTTTCAAAAATGTCGGCTAATAACAAGACGTCAGTTTTTAAATACAGATCGCTATATTCGCCCAGCGTTCGAATGGAGAACCGCTCCCATACGATTTCGGCGTGCGCGTAATCGTTCTCGGATACTGTGTCACCGGTCAAGGAACTGTAGAATGATTCGCGCGGTGGTAGACACGTATCATGCAACCTTTCAAAACAGTTGATGTATTCGTATGGAAAGACACCTTTCCGTGTTAATAAATTGAAATTTTCGGTGGATAAATTTTGAAATTTTGATTTTAAATTTTTGAGTTTATCTTTACTTAGAAATGATGCCAATTTGTCGAGACTAGTATTGAGAAATTTATATGAATCGATAAAACGTAATTTTATGCAAGCTTTCCAATCTTTGTCATCGTTGATACTATTGACAGTTTTTGTAAATGATATATATTTTTCTTTAGTTACTGGAAGTAATTCGATTCCCCCTTCGAACGCTGTAGCTATTTCCTTAATTATGAAATGTGAGTTGTAACCGGATAAATTATGAAATACTATTGGAATACAAAAAGAGTTTTTATAATTTAAGTTGCAATTTGAGTGTGCTGGACCTCTGTACCGCCCGGTCAAATGGCAATGATCGCGTACGCGTGTATCATCTTCTGCAAACGGTTTTTCGCATATATGACAATACGTCGCGCTATGAAATTTTTCCCACTCGTCAGATGTTAAATTTACCATGGGGACGTTAGTTGCTAAAATATTCTTTACGCGTTGCGCCAAATTTTGTAGTTGTTCGGAAAACCACGAAACGCAATCTACACTACGACGAGAATAATATTCGGATAATGAATCGTCATATGAGTTATATACATAATATGCTATACTAAATACTTGGTGATGTTGATATAAATTCTTTTCTTCTACTTCCTTCTTATTCGTCTTTGTCAGCACACATTCGAGGCTGCGTATACGACAAAAGGAAGTCGCTCTTTGCGATTAAAGTTGTTGAACGCGAGCCACTTGTCCTTATCGCTCGGTAATCGGATAGCGCAGTCGTTCATCTCTCCGCAGTCTACTGTACTTGTCTTCAGACCCGAAATAATGCAAGCATCTATAAAATTATAATTTTATAATTATTTTATGATTATTTAATATATAATTTGCAATAAATATACATACCGATCGCAGATATATTTTCTACATTTGTCTTTGCTCAGTTGTGAGCTCACGAGCCGGGAGAGATTCTTGATCCATGCGAAATGTCCAATGTTGTTGCTGTCTTCCACGTACAGCAAGTTGACGTGTCTGTCTTTCTTCTGCTCACTGAGACGTATCGAGACAATGTTCTTTTCTTCAATGCTGTACACATTTATCGAAATGTTGTTTGATAGTTCAAACTTTTTGATTTGATTCACAGTCACTGGAAACTCAATGTCTTGGAGATTGAGTATTGTCGTATAATGTGGATATGAAGATTCCCGTTCCACATTTCTTTTTGCGGGGTATAGAGCTGCGACCATCGCCCACGCAAAACATGCATTGTCTTTTGATTGCACATTAACCACTGCTCTCTTCATCATTATTTCTCGCGGCAATTTAATGTGACATCCCGCACGCATTGGATTATACTTGTTTATATTTATATTCAAATTGATTATTCGCGACAATGCCCAACCACTATCACATTCTTGAAATTCTTCTAGCGATGCTAGTGTGGGCTCGATAACGCGGCGTTTGTACCAATCATGTAAATCGGAGGTGCGAAAGATTTCAAAGTTTTTAGTGTTGACACTTTTATTAGCGCGCTTATCGCCTGACACAAACTCACCATTAAATATAGTGTTCACTTTTACACTAGTGTGTTTTTGCAACACTTTTTGCACGTGTTCGATCACAATGTCTTTGGCATCCTCTAGAAATTGACGAGGTTCGATGTAGTTGCTGTTTATCACCGCACCAGTCAAGATGCGGCTCTCGAACGCCGTATCAATCTCTCGCCATATGAGTCCGATGTCTCGCGAACTGCTTCCGGCACCTGCGTGTACAAAACGTCTGCGTACCGAATTCTTCAACCCTTCGAGACGTGCGATTTGGGAGACAAGCGATTGTCGAACTCCGATCGGTAATCATGGACGTTTTATTCGACTTTGTTCTTCCAGTGATTCGATGTATTCGTCACACTGCTGCTCCTACACAATATATTCTTCCACCGAATTCACCCTTGCGGCTTGCTCCAACAAATTTGCTTCCAATTGTGCCATTTTTGAGATGCTCTTGCTGAACCTCTGACAATGATACTAACATAGTATGCCTCTTTACCATCCTTTTTATTTAATCGTAGAGATCATTGGCATTCGAGTATGTTGCACTTTGTGATTTTGTTACGTACGAATGATGTATCGACCTTGAAATTGATACATTTTTTGCACATTTCGCGAGATTCATCTCAAGATGAGAGCGGCCGTACATTGGCGCTCGAAAATTTTAATTATGTTGCATTTTCTTGTGATTTTGTTACATACGTTTTGAACACCTGGGGATGATGTCATAGCAGCCGTGCATCGGCGCTTGAAATTTTGAATATGTTGCATTATTTTACATTTAATATTTCATTGAGGATGATGTCATAGCAGTCGTACATTGACGCTTGAAATTTTGGATATGTTGCATTATTTTACATTTAATATTTCATTGAGGATGATGTCATAGCAATCGTACATTGACGCTTGAAATTTTGGATATGTTGCATTATTTTACATTTAATATTTCATTGAGGATGATGTCATAGCAGCCGTGCATCGGCGCTTGAAATTTTGAATATGTTGCATTATTTTACATTGAATATTTCATTGAGGATGATGTCATAGCAGTCGTACATTGACGCTTGAAATTTTGGATATGTTGCATTATTTTACATTTAATATTTCATTGAGGATGATGTCATAGCAGCAGCTGTGCATCGGCGCTTTGATTGGTTGAAAATAATTTTGCGTCAGCAATAATCCCCACCCCATTGCTTTGTATAATCGTTTGTATATCAATAAAAACTTGTAATAATGATTTAGTATTGTATCAATCACTCGATTGAAAAGGTTCTTTTAAAATGTACTCCGCCAGCATGAATTATTACGTTCCAGTACAAGAGAGCAATGTTTTGTACAAGAAGAAATGTGACAAGTAAGTTTCAATATTATCTGTTAAATGAATTTTTCAATAAACAACTTTTTTTTGTTGTTAAATAATTATTTTCAATAAAATTTTTGTAGCGCTTCATCTCATCGTGCGGCTCGTATACTTGGAAGAAGATACGTCTTAACCCCAACATCATACAAATATTTGGAAATAGGAATCAGCGTCGGAATAATATCCTATGTGGAATTGGCTCTCGGTGATAATCGAGGCAATCAAATAATATTACCCATTGAAACATGGAAATCTCTAATGCGGAAACGAGCAGACATTGAGCAGCTAACTGAAACTCCGCTATGGATTAGTGATCTAACACTCGAAGCGGTTAACATGTATACTTCAAAAATTATAAAAATTACTTCATCTGATAATTCTTTGTACATGAAACCATCAACGTTACTACATTTATTCGATTTCGACAAATGTATTGATCATATGTATTCCTGGCTGTGTGAGAATACTCATAGTGTTAATGAAAAATTTAAGCAATTTGTAAATATTTTACAATGTGATAATATCCACGATGTGAGCAATGCCGCAAAGGCGATACGTGATAGTAATATGTTTAATAGCGAATCACTTATAGATTGTGAATTGATAACTTGTGCTATAAATGAAATTATTTATAATGCTTGCAACAAATAAATTATTTTACTGTTAAACTGTGTTTAATTCTTTCTTTTCCGCCCCTGTTCTATATGTATATGAATAGTACGATGTGCACATGCATTATCAACAAAACTATTTCTTCGTTCTCTGGAGATTTAAAAAGTGATGAGCTAGCTGAGACATGATACTCCAGTTAGAACAGAGAGATCTAGAATTAAAATCAAAAGGGGAGCAACATTATAATATATGTGTCGTGTTATAGAGTAGCAGACTTATACTCGCATGTTCGTGCTGTGCGGTTGCATGAAACTGTAAGATATACTCTAATTGAAGGGAAAACGTGTTGCAACTGTAGATGCTCCCTAAATCAGATTTTATCGTGCAGTGTGTGTCCTATTTGCACATATTAAACTGTTAAAAATTAAAACACTTAAAGTGTGAATTCTGCAAGTGCTGTGAAGATGGCACGTCTGATGAAATATATTACATCACTGGAAAAAGATGTGTTAGAAATTGGTGTTCTGATGGAAAGAAAAAATTTATCAGTGCGTCCGACTGAAAGTAGTAAAGTGAGTTATCTGTTCTGGGAGTTAGATTGTGATGAATGTATCGACTTGTTAGAAGGACAATGCTCACAAGAACTTTTGACATTTGTAGACCTGACAATAAACCCGAAAAACTTTTTAATTAAAAATTTGCAATCACGGACAGCTCGAATCGCGCGACTTGAAAGAGAAAGAAAATTTCTACGCAAATGTTACTTAAGCATAGATATCAGTGTTCCTGCGCTTTCGACACACACTCCGGTGAATTCAATCGTCCAGATGATACATGGACGAGAAATAGGTTTGAGAAAACGTCACACAGCTACTCTACAAATTCAAATATCTAATAATTTCCTAAAACCGTAAGTTCCGTCTCTGGAAGGAATAAATGTAGTAAGTATCTCTTTAAATTTATAATAAATAAAAAATTTTAAAGATTATTAATATTTTTTGTGTTATACAGGAGTCCCGCCCAGCCGTCGCCTCCGCTTGCTGCTTCAAACATCATCACCTCATCATCACCATCACCATCGCTCAACACCGCCCCACATCCCCCTATACATTTTATATTTTTATATTATATTTTATATTATATTTTATATTTTATATGTATATAATATTTTAAATTTTAAATTCACACACACACACACATTTTGTAAATACACACACACACACATAGTTATAAATAAACATTATTTTAAATATTAAAAATATAGTTTATTTTAGAATAGGTCCTCTCCCCTTCCTCCTATTAAAAATATTAATTAAAAATTACTATAAATATTATTAAAAAAGTCTCTCTCGCGTCCGCCTCTCGCGCTCTCCTTCGCTGCATCAGCTCTCGCGCTCTCCATCGCCTCGTCATCTCGCACTATCTCTCTCGCTCTTGCGTCATCTCTCTCGCGTGCGCCTCGCGCTCTCCATCGCTGCATCATCTCGCTACCGCTATCTCTCTTTCGCGAACGTCTCTCTCGCGACATCTCTCTCTCTCACGTTCGCCTCGCGCTCTCCTTCGCGTTCCTCTCTCCCCGCGGACCCCTTACCCAAAAAGTTTCATGCGGTCTTTCGCGGATTCCCCTCTCCCCGCAGACCCCTCATCTACAAAGCTTCATGCGGTCTTTCGCGGACGCCTCCCCCTCCCCGCGGACCCCTCGCGGACCCCTCCCCCTCCCCGCGGACCCCTCGCGGACCCTAACCTCGCGGACGCCTCCTCCACCCCGCGGACGCCTCCCCCTCCCCGCGTGACGTCATTCCCCCTCCCGCGTGACGTCATTCCCCCGCGCCCCTCAACCCCCCTCATTGCCCCTGAGTTAGAACCCGCCTAGTATATCTACTGCCGTGCAGCGAACTCCCGCTGCTTGTCCAGGAGCTGCCTTTTGTTCGTGAGGAAGGCCTCTTCGGTGACTGCAGGTATGTCCTCGGTCAGATAGGGATCATTCTTGATTTCGGATACATGCTCCGCGATCACATTGTTAATAGCATCAAACCTGCTCCAATTCTTTTCTAGGGCTTGGAGTCGTGCTTCGATGGCGCCCAGGGTGATCTTCTCGACGCCGAGCTTCATCAGGTTCTCACAGGCCCGCGAGATCTTCCCATATAGTAAATTGGCGGCTTCCACAGCCGATTTCACGTCCTTGCTCATTCTGATTCCAGGTGTTCGTGAAACTTCACTGACACGCGGCGATTACGGCAGCGGCGACGCGATAAGTGCAACGGAGAATAAGATCCGGCTCGAAGGACCAGAAATATGTGCGAAATCGTGGAGGAGTTATTAGAGTGGTGCGCGAACGCGAGTGAGCGCGGACAGGCAGTGAGACGCCCAGTGCAACACAAAAAAAACAGTCTTTCACGAGATGGAATGAAATATATTTGCAAGAATGTACAGAATGTGCAAGTTACAAGGACTGCAAGAAGTGCAGTGATTATCTCAGCGAGAATTGCCCGAAGGAAGTACGGAGCAATTATACGCAAGGCGAACTCTCAATCTATACACGCGAACGAACGTAGAAAGAGTGAGCTGAGGGAGCTTACCGTTGCGGACCGATGGTTTTATCCTTCCGACCTTCGAGAGGGCTCCGACGACCAAAACATCGAATTTGGTTTGGTTGGCATTGTTGTAAGGGGCCCTAACGAGAGTCGGAGGACAAAACTGTTTATTGTCAACGTTTATTTGCTGACATAACGGTCGCCCGTGATCGTTCGAACGATCGCGGTGCTTCAAGCGCGAGGCGTTCTCTCGACGCGTTGTTAGGAGAGAGCGCGCAGCGATGCGATTGGTGAGGGGCGATGTTAAGAGAGTCGTGGCGCGCGATTCAAGTCGCGCGGACGCAATTAATGTTGCCCGATCTCGCACGCACATGTACACACGCCAATCACACATGCTTTATCCCTTTCATTCTCTCTCTCTCTCTTTCGCATCAATATATATATATATATATATATATATATATACAATCGAATTTCGACTATGCTTCGACGTTGAAACGACGTTGAAATAATAATTGAAAATTGGTTGATATTTGGTACGACATCGATATCGAATCGATCAAAATTTCGACTATACTAGCTTCGACATCAGATTTTCAACGTTGATTCGACATCGAGTCAACTATACATTTCTGACTGGGTCCTCTTTTAGTACAATTGTAATTCATCATAGAGGGAGAATCAACAAGAATCTGAAAATAGAAATATATTAATTATTATTTAATTAAATTACAGTAAATTATTTAACAATTTACAATGATATAATACAAACTTTTTGAAAATATCCTCTTAGCAGACTTATCCCTTCACTTGCGTCGAAAATATATCCCCGGTAATAAAATTAATTTCCATCAATTTGTAGAAAAAATGATTTTCTGTCATACTCTTTCAAAGCACTAGTTAGCTGCACCATTATAGCACTTCAAAAGTAGAAAATCTTGTACAAAATAGTATACTTTATTATTTATTATTTTTAAGGTAAAAATACTAAAAAACAAAAAGTGCAAATCTTATTTTTCTTTCATTTATTATTATACAAAGTTGAATATAATTTAAACTACATTGCATTATAAAATATATACTTATTAACAATGCGTTATATTTTTAAATTATTTCAAATTTTAACATATTATAAGAATAGAGCGTTTAGTATACCGTTTAACAAAAAATCACAAATAATTGCAGAACAGCTGCGTGTTTTACTAAATTTTATACATATATAATATTATAAGTACTGAAAACTTATAAATTTGACAACGAAAGTAATATTGCACACACAAATTCCGATGCTTGTAAATAAAAAAATGTATAAAATAAGTCTCTTATACTATATTAATATAGCGACAAAATAAAATTCCATATGTGTGTTTTTCAAAACGATCGAAAGTATGAATAATTTTTCGCAATCGCATAAAATTAGAAAAAAAATAAAACTGAAATTGATTTAACGTTACGCATAAAAAATAGATATTTTTGTCGCAGACATTTTGTTGTTTTAAATAAAGAGTAGAGCATAGTTCAGAGATAAATATGTTATAAAAATCGTCAAATGACAATAGAAAAATCGTCAAATTTCAAAACAAAAGAAACAAAAATAATCTTATTTTTTTATTATTCTTTTCCCCATACTGCCGTCATCTTGGCGACGCCAAGGAGCTTGCTTTAGCCACAGTGAAGTAGCTGCATCAATCTCTGGGATTTCTGTTTCTGGCCTTTTGTCTAAAATGGCACCTAAAAATGCAATAATTTTTATATTTTATTAAATTTTATTAAATATTTTAAATTATTTTATTATATTAAATTTTTATTAAATTTTTATTGATTAATTTATATTTATATTATTACTCTTATTTGAAATGATTCTTAGTGTTGGAAATAAGTTTACTTACCTTGAACAACTTCATACAGCATCAGCTTTTCGAAACATTTTTTGGATAAATGTTTACCACCTTTTAAAGTAAAGTCTGCTGCCAATGTGTTTGAAATAAGTTTTCTTAGTACTGTATATGTAGCTTTCTTAATATTGTTTTTAGAACCAATAATTTGACTCATGTAACAAATCTGAAAAAAATCAAAATTTGAGCGAAGAAAATTAAATATTAAAAACAAATATATATATATATATATATATATATATACGAGGGTTGTCTGAAAAGTTTCCGACCTAACAAAGATACAAGACATTTTTTCTTCAAATTAATTTTTATTTTTCTACATAGTCTCCTTGTAAGTCTATATACTTCTCCCAGCGATGCTCCCATCTCTTCAACCCGTCCAAATAGTACTCCAAATAGTAGTCCAAATAGTAGTTTTTGGTCCAAAGTGAGCAAACGCGGCACCCAACGCGCGGATAGCTTTCTCATGCCTAAATCTTGATTCAATAATGTGACAAACACGTTCTTTGGACATGTTCATAGCCTCTGCTATCTCTCTAACTTTAATTCGACGGTTGTCTAGCACCATTTGGTGAACTTGAGCGATATTATCGTCAGTGGTTGCAGTTTTTGGACGTCCCGAACGTTCATCGTCACCCAAGCTGGTACGGCCACGTTTAAATTCAGCAGCCCAAAATTTCACGGTGGTAGCAGATGGTGCAGAGTCCCCGTACACAGCGTCCAACTCGTCTTTGATTTGCGTAGGCGTATTGCCTTTCAAAAACAAATATTTAATGACAGCTCGATACTCGATTTTTTCCATTTTCACAAAAACACTCACATCGACTCACTCAAATGATTGTCAAACAACAACTGCGCGTCCAAAATGGCTGAAATTTTGGTGAGTACCTTTCAAAGCATGCGCAAACACATTCCCCAACTTTTGTTTACGAGTGCTGCCATTTTCATGTTGAGGTCGGAAACTTTTCAGACAACCCTCGTATATATATATATATATATATATATATATATATATATATAATAAAAGGGATAAATATTTATTTACAGTTGCACCAGCATTATCATCTTTCGATAAATATTTTTCAAATTTTTCTAATTCTTCCTCTGTTGTCAATGGGAGTGCTGGAAGATCTGCTGGCCTTATTATTTTTTTCTTATGTGGTAGAAGAAAGCGATTTAATCTGCATAAATTCATAATAATCATATCTAATTTGCTACTAATTTCTTGATTTAACGAATACATCTTTTTTTCAAAAGCTTTCATATCAAAGGTCGCTTCAGACACATCTAATACACTACCTGTAAGAAAATCAAAACGTAATATTATTTGATGCTTTAGAAAAAATTAAAAAGTACAAAGTCATATATGTTACTTGATCTACAAGATGAACTCGGCGTAGGAGCAGCTGTCACATGAGAAGTAACTGGACTCTTTTGACGTAATTCTGATGGAGAATTGCACATTGAAGATGATGATAATTTTTCATCAGATGTATTTGCTTCATAAATACAGTAATCTTTTGATGGTGTCTCTATATTTATCGATCTTGCACTTGTACTTTGAGATACATCTTTATTTGATGACATATCCTGAACTTTCATTGAAAAATCGTCCTCTCGTGGAATATTAGGATCAATATTTTCTTCTGTAGCATCATCAGAATCCATCTTTACACATGAAAACATTTCAAGATTTAAATTTATATCAATAAAATTATGACTTACATCACGTTGCATGTGCGACATATAGAAATACTTACATTATCTTTTATCAAACATTTCTGTTTTTGTCTTGCAGTCTCTATGATTTTTGATTTGTTATCCGTAACTGAAGTTATCTTCCTTGCTTGACATATTTTTGTAAGTAGGAGATCCTTTTTAGATTTATGATTTTTAGAAAATGTCAACATTGCGTCATTTTTTTTTCTAATTGTTTATTATTTTTCTGTAATCTTTCAAATTTTTTTGTTTTGCTATCTGTGGTAATATTATTTTGGTATTGTTTTACTTTATTATTTTCTGATCGAAACATGATAAGTGGCGGAGAAGGAGCATGTTTAAATTAAAATTTTTTTGTAGCACTATCATCTCTATCAAAATCTGAATCATCAGAAGTAGAAATATTTTTTAATTTCTTCTTTTTTGTCACTTCTGTCGAGAGAGATTCATCACATGAAAACTGCCGCTTAATTTTTTTACGTTTACCACGACCAAATTCACACTCTGTTTCAGACATAATATATCCATTTTGTGCATTTCGTGCAGCCAAAAGTATATCTAGGAAATACAATTAAAAAGACAATTAACTTTACAAGCAAAAAATACGCAATGAGAAACAACGTACCATAACATTTTAAAACAGTAACATTATACCTATATCGGCCATGAAGGAAGTGCATCTACTTCTTTTTTAATTGCAGTACTCTGCTCAGATTTAGGAGGCCAAGAAATTTTTGTATTTGTCTCTTCATCTAATTGTTTTAGCCATTTAGTAAGACCAACTTCAAATATAGAATTGTCTTCCTCGTCGCAATCAACATCTTCATTTATAAATTTCAAAATGACAAACTGAAAAAATAATAATGATTTTGATATGTAATGATTTAAAATTTTTCTAACAATAAAATATATAAAAGAATTAACTTTACATACACTTTTACAATTAGATACACAATATAGACGACATATCAAAATTCTATTTGTAAAAGGATATAGTATGAAGTAAGGGTATGCAAACATATTCATCTCTTATAGGAATGAGCCAACATTTGGCAATAATATTATTTAAAGAAAATACCAATCTTTCTTCATTTAAATCAGATACTTTGACAATGCCAAGTTCAGACGAATGCAAAGGATATGTATAAAAATCTGTAATATTTTTAAAAATATTGCCAACAAAAATTATATTATCCTGATTGCGAATGACATTTCTCAGGACTCCAATTTTACCTTCACTTGTTTTGAAGCATGAATCTCTATTATTTACTTCAAAAATAACATTATTTACTGAAATTTTTTAAAACTGTTCACCATAAATATTTTCATTGATATCTCTATGTTCTTTTGAAAAAATAATTTTATTTATATCAGAATCTAAAAGTACGACGTTTTTCTTACTTTGTTCTAGCTCACATTTTGCTGCTTGTTGAATGGGTTTAAAACCAGATTTGAGGTTACTTTTAATCATTTTTAATTTGTTTTCATAACGAAAGGCACTAAATGTATTTAAACAACCATGATCAATACATTCTTGTGTCAAATGGCAAAGAGAGTGAACATTATATACAACAAAGAATTTTCCAAATAATGTGATAGAATGTTAGATAAAAGTTCTGAGTAGAGTATTTGCACAATCGTTAAAACTTCTATAAAGAATAGGACTTGTAAGAATATAAATTCCACAATGCAATATAATAGAAAGTGCTTATAAATATTTATATCAGGATGTGAAGCAAAAGCTACTATGCCATCATATAAACATAAACGTCGGAATTCCGTTGCTTTGTAAAATGATAATTCATGTAAAGATCTGGGTTTTCGAGCAAAGTCCTGAGGACAAGAAGGAGCTAATAGAATCAGCCTATCAGATATTCTGTTTACAACAGTCCAGTGTAGTTTCCATGGACTTATCCAATTCTTCCATGCTTCTAATAATCTCTTAAACACATCTTCACATACCAAATGCATAGGCTCTAATCGAAACTGAGAGATCATTTTGGTATTAAGTTGAAGAAGAGGTGATACTCCTTTATGATGGCGAGGTTGCATTTGATTTTTAAAACTTTCGTCAGTTCTTAAAGGAACATGTAAATCGATATACGTTTGCCTATAATCTAATCGTTCTCCCCATACTGTACATTTTTCACATGAAGCATATCCATTATGGCCTATACATTTTATTAATTCTCTAGCTGGAGCATCAAGAATATAATGTCTAATTAAAAAAATAAAAGTTTTTCCATATCGTACATAACCATTAGAAATTAGATTATCAACTTCAGTTACAAAATCTTGTAAAAACTCTTTCACATTATTTGGATCAGAATTCCCAAAATAAATAGCAATAATGAATGTATAATTTTTAGTTCCTACGAGATGTCCTAATATTGGCCAAAATTTTTTCTTTGAACTTCGAAAAAGAGGGAGTCAGTCAGTATTAATATCTATTTCAATTTTTTGTTTTACTTGCAAGTACTTTTTTAAATTAAGCCCATCCAAATAATTTTTGATTCCTCGATACCAAAATTGTCCTCCATTTTCAAAGTAAGTAATATGTATATCGTCATCAATTTTCAATAAAGTTTTATAACTTTTAGGCAGATTATTAAATACAGGTTGAAGTTTTGTAAGTAATTCATCTATTTTGGACATGGAAATAACACCACCTGATAAAGCCCATTGACGTAAAGCTAATATTGCATAATTTTCCTTTTGCTGATCATTTTCAAAAACTATATTAACATTTTCATCTCTATTTTCACTTTCATCCGTATTTTCACTTTCATATATACTTTCATCTGTATTTTCACTCTCATCTATACCTTCGCTCTCATTTATATTTTCATTTTCATCTCTATTTTCACTCTCATCTATACATTCATTTTCATCTCTATTTTCACTTTCATCTATATTTTCATCAAAACTCATGACACTAGAAAGTCTTCCGAAAGCTATATCTTCTTGAATCTCAAGTTCACTTTGAGAATGATGATTTAAATCTATTAATTCATTAAGTTGCAAATTTTCTTCTTTTTCAGAGTCTATTGAAATTGACAAATTGCTGTTGCTCGAACTATTGCACTTGAGTCTACATTTTGGTTCTAATAATTTATGAACTCTTTTTAAAATATAATCTTGTCGCTCTTTAACTTTCAACCTTTTTATAACTCTGCTCTCAGCTCTTTCCTTCCAACTACGTTTATAACGCTATATATAGACAAAAAATGAAATAATTGACATGTGATAAAAAAATGTAAAAAACTATTTTCTTTGTTTATAGAAACAATATAATAGAACTGATTATATATATCCAACTGCTACCTTTTATTATTCAAAGCAAAAATACTTTTTTACACACTTTACCTGACAAATACGTGGAAAGCAACGTACAGAATTAAAAAATTTAAATATAAAAAACTCTAAATCAAAATACACAGAAAATGTTTGTTATAGGTTGTCACAGACGCTTAATAACCGCCTATATTTTGTATCCTATTATTATTTTATATAAAAATAATAACAATCAAGTGTAAGAAAAATAGTACTTACCCGCTTAGTGACGTCAATATCCATTGTGATAATTAAAAACGCGATAATACACTTGTAACATAAAAGCAATATCCGCAGCGTGCGCATTCACTCTAACGGATGATCATATATATATATCATACATTCCCCCCGATCTACGATCGTAGCGACGCAACTTAAGGGTATAACACACACATCGAAAGATTTGACCAATTGCCGAATCAAGCAATGTGAAAGGTGTGTTATAGCTTTTCTGACGCGCTGTTCAATCACGGGCCCGCAAGAATTTTTTAAGCGATTATAAATTGAATCATTTAATGTTGCAGTATATATATATATATATATATATATATATATATATGCATATCAAAAAGCGCTTATTAAGGCCGGATCTACAATAGGTATAATAAGTTCTAAGCCTTAAGAAATTGACCAATTACAGTCACGTATTCTCCTCATACTTGATTGTAATTGGTTAATTTCTTAAGGCTTAGGGCTTACTACATCTATTGTAGACCCGGCCTAATGCTTTGACGTTGAATCAACGTTGAATCAACGCTGCACTTCATCTGATTGGATGATTGATATTGCAGTAATATCAACTTTCTTATCGACTCAACTAGCTGTCGACCATATCGACGTTGAATCAACTTTGAATCAACTTTGAATCAATTACATTTCTGACTGGGGATGCTATATCTACATATTTCAATCTATGATTTAAAATATTTGCCATGGATTGATGCGATAAATAATAAAACAACTGTATATTTATACATTATTTGTACGCTCCTCGCGAGCATGCTATAGTTTTGTAAAAAAATTCTAATATTAATAAAAACATAAATTTATAATAATAAATAAATGAAATCATTAAATTAATAACCTAACCTTGCAGCCGGAAGTTATGCTGAGAAAGATGGCCACAGCTACAGCCAGCAAAGAGCCAGCCAAGCAGCCGCCGAGCCCGTCTAAAGAAGTGAAGACGGCCGAAGGGGTCCCGACAGACCAGATCCGGGACCTGGGGAAGAGGTCAGCCGCTGCGGACTTCTTCTGAGGTAAATAAGTGACAGGAGATAATCAGTTACCGACAGTCGACGGTCGGTAACTAACCGACCCGAGGAAAAAAGACTTTACAAGTCGAGCCTGACAACTTACCGACGGACAATAAGTGACCGACTGTAAAGTGAATGCTAAAGAACTTACCGACTTACCGACCGAGCACAGTCGGTAAGTTTACCGACACTCAGACTTACCATCAATGGTACTTACCATTGAGAGGATAACCATATTATATTTAGTTCTTATTTAATCATTAATTATTATTAATTGCGGTACAATTAAGTGTTTATTGAACTGTTAGCGGTTAGATATAATAAGCGCAAACGATATAATATGTATCTAGAGTGTAAGACGCGTATGCGTGATTGTAGGAGGCGCAGGGAGCTCGCCATCATGCGGAGTGGGGGCTCACGGCTATATAGGGAGAGCCGAGAGAGGGATCAGGGCTCTTGCTCTCGCGACCACCGACGTGGAAAGACGCATGAGTCAGTCGTGCAATATCAAACATAGAATACTTTATTTTATTTGTGCGGAAATTTTATTTTGTTTTTGGATGTGAAGGGAGAGAGTATCTTTATATTAATTTTAAATAAATATTTTATATTTTTAATATAAAACCGAGTGCCCGTTCATTTATCCATCAACGAAATTCTGTGCGTGGAGACGTCTTCGGTAAATCCTGGACAGGTCCTGACGCATAGACGGGAAGCTGCCACATCCTGGTGGTTCCTGAATTAATAATTAATACGATTAATTATTAACAAAGCGTGTGACGCGAGTGTTGCGTCATTGCATATGACGAACAAAGGTGACAGTTGGATGACGTCATCTTGTGCCTTTGTCTCTGACAAAGGAAGCTACGCAGTAACAGCGAGCAGTGAAGCAGTAAAGGTGCTCATCTGCAGAAGGGGTTCTCATCCTGGGGATCCAAAGGTCTTGTCTGGAGACAAGGTAAACTAAGTAGCAGTGGTGATCATCTGGAACAGGGGTTCTCATCCTGGGGATCCAGAGGTCCTGTCTGTGGACCAGGTAGACTACGCAGCAGCGGTACTCATCTGGTGAAGGGGTTCTAATTCTGGGGATCCAGAGATCTTGTCCGTGGTGCAGAGAAACGGACTGGCGACCGTGTTAAAGGTAGGAAAACTACCTAAACAACATAACTCCCAAACTCTCAAGACCCATCGTCCGGTCACGACCTAACCTTGCAACCGCAGGTACGGGTGGAAAGGATGGCCACAGCCGCGACCAGCAGGGAGCCGGTCAAGCCACCGAGACGACCACCAAGCCCGTCTACGATGAAGAAGACGGCCGAAGGAGTCCCAACAAACCAGTCTAGGGACCAAGGGAAGAGGTCAGCCGCTGCGGACTTCTTTTAAGGTAACAGAATGACACCTGACAAGCAGTTACCGACAGCCGACGGTCGGTAAATAACCGACCCGAGGCAAAACACTTAACACGTTGGAACTTAGTAGTTACCGACGGATGATAAGTGACCGACTGTGAAGTGTTCACAACAAGACTAACGACTTACCGACCGAGCACAGTCGGTAACCTTACCGACACACGAACTTACCATCAATGGTACTTACCATTGAAGAGATAACCATTTAATATTTAATTTATTATTAATTATTAATTGTTGCGGTTAATGTTAAGCGTTTATTAGATTGTAACCATTTAGAACTAATAAGCGAAAAACATATAACATAATCTAGACATTAAGACGCGTATGCGTGATTTTAGAACGCGCAGGCGCGAGCAGCTCCCGACGAGGCAGAGTGGGGGTTCGTACTATATAAGGAGAGCCGAGAGAGGAGACAGGGCTCTTGCTACACCAGCGCGGAACGACGCGACATGCGGAGACAAGCGTGCAATCTAAACCAAAGTCTTTTTTATTTTATTATTGCGCGACGAACATTTTTATTTTAGTTTTGTGGATATGGAGAGCGAGTTGTTATTTTATATTAAACAAAATAAATATTTTATATATTTATTAATATAAATACATTGAGTGACCGTTTATTCACCCATAAACTAAATCCTGTGCGTGGTGACGTCTTCGGTGAATCCTGGACAGACCCTGACGCATAGACTGGAAGCCGCCACATCCTGGTGGATCCTGAAACAATAATTAACACGATTAATTATTGATAAAGTGTGTGACGCAAGCGTTGCGTCATTACATCTAACGAACAAAGGTGACAGTTGGATGACGTCATCTTGTGCCTTTGTCTGTGGACAAAGGAAACTACGCAGCAGCCGCGAGCAGCGAAGCAGCAGCGGTGCTCATCTGGAGAAGGGGTTCTCATCCTGGGGATCCAGAGGTCTTGTCTGTGGACAAGGTAGACTACGCAGCAGCGGTACTCATCTGGAGAAGGGGTTCTCATTCTAGGGATCCAAAGATCTTGTCCGTGGTGTGGAGAAACGGACTGGCGACCGTGTTAAAGGTAGGAAAACTGCCTAAACAATGTAACTCCCGAACTCTCAAGACCCATCGTCCAGTCACAACCTAACCCTAACCTAATTTATATATGTGAGCGCGTGCGCCTGGCTGCGTATGTGTGCGTGCATAGTGATCGACTAAAACATTCCCGTTTTTATCATTTCCTGAAACTGCCCTCAAGCTGTAAACATTCGTGGCGAAATTCTATGGGAGAAAATACCGCGGACATTCGAATGTTCGTAGGAAGTACTTCGTCAATCGCAGGACGTAATTCGATTGTTCTCAGATTATCGCAATATTTTGCGATAGTCTCAGATTGTTCTCAGAATCTATCTGTGCTGTTAGGGATATATACACATATATCGTAATAACATGTAAGTCAATAAAGTTTCTAATAGATTTCATCAAAAGTTCGCTTTGTATTATCTACAGAAATTAGATACTCGTGGAATCCCCAGGACGTAACATCAAGAATATATAAAATTCATAAGAATTCAGGAAGATCAATCAAAAGGAAAACTGTTATTCCTGAAAAAATAAATTATAAATATTATTATTAAATTAAATTTTTTAATTATTTAAAATTTAAATAATAAATTTTTATTTTCATAATAATTTATAATAGATTGGAAATATATATTATAATAATTAATTTAATAATTAATTTAAATAAATAATTTATTTTTAATTACAAAAATATATTTATATTTATATACAAATGTGAAATAATTTAATAATAAAATTCTAATAATTCAATTATATACTTACTATGATAAATAATTTAAAGACACCATACGATACATAGGAACTCAAGAACAATTACGACAAATAAGAACTCGAGATTCATAGTCTAAGGAAAAACTTTATATAAGTATCTAATTCCTGAAACAATAAATCATAATGTTAATATTTATGTAATTAATTAATTTAAATTTAAATGGTAAATGTGCAGTAAAACGCCTTCTTCTCCTATTTTTCTGAAATTTTGTAAATTTGTTCATTTTTACAATATATGTGTAAAATATATTCTGACAATGAGAAGGAAAATTGTCGCTCATACCTCGTTTTTTAAATTTCATTTCAAAGTTTTATGATGTCGGTAAGTAAGTAAACGTTAATTTATGGCTGCATAAGATACTGCGCATGCTTATTAATGTTATTATTTATTATTATTAATGAATGAAGTTATCTGCATATTACATATTTAAATTTTTATACAGGAAAAATTTATGTAAATATCTTACTAAAACAAAAATTTATATTTAAAATTGTATTTTAAAATTATAATAATTGCATTATTTACTTACTATTAATAAATAATTTGAATAATAATACACTCAATAAACACAGCTTATAACAGTACATACAATATTTAATACTTGCAACTTTTAATATTTTATGAAATGTCAATAAGATGATAGCAATGACAGAGAGAGAGAGCTCAGTATAAAATAAAATAAAATAAATATCTTGAAATAAGTACGATAATTAAACAACATCTTTCAATGATATTAAGCAAAATTCATGTCTCACATCAAACATCTTAGATTTGTGACAGCTGTCAAACAGTGCGGTCGTGTTTGAGACAGCTTCGTTTTTTATAACGCGGAATAACTCGGAAATAATAAAAGTTAGTGTTTGTCAAGAGGTTTCCTCGCGCGATTATTCGACATCGGGACAATCAATCAACATCGCGGATAAAGCGGTGACACGATTTTCGATATATGCGATATATCGACTTTACATCTTCTTTTTAATAATGGATAAGGGCCGGTCTCAACCGGTGAAACCGGCCCTAAGGCTTGAAGTTAATAATTTTTGACATAAAATGTAAAATATCTTATAAAATATTCAGTTTTCGGTAATCTTATCTTAATACTTTTATCCTAGAATAATGAGACTAATTAATTGGTGTAAAGAAAGTACATAGTTGATTAAAAAAAACATTGTTGCAAATTACAAACTTTTTTTTAAAGCAATTATGTGTTTTCTTTACATCAATTGATTAATCTTATTATTCTGGCATAAAAGTATTAAGGTAAGATACAAAAACTCAATATTTTACAGAATATTTTACATTTTATATAAAAAAATTGATTAACTTTAAGCCTTATGACTCAAAAAGTACTTCAGAGAAAAGTATTTTATTATAGTGTTTTGGAAAGCTCTCGAGATAAACTACAAGAATATGCAATGAAAAATTATAAGTTCCATTTAAAAAATTGAAAATGACCTTCACGTGATCTTCAAACGACTATCCAAGGTCAAATCTTTGCCACGGTCCATGACCTATGTGAACTTGGCACCCGACTTTAAGAAAATGGATTTTTTTAAAAAGCATTCGATTACGCTTCGTTTGTACCCGTTTGTACCGTCTTTGATTTCGTTTGTATCCCAAAGGGGTGCAAGTTATTAAGGGTTGAAAAATCGCCAGCACCCCACTTTAAGATAACGTAATTTTTTTGATGCAGTTCGATTCAGCATCGTTTGTACCCGCTTGTACCGCTTTTCGTTTCGTTTGTACCCCTACGGGGGTGAAAGTACCGCATTTTTAAAATAGGGGTAAGAGCTAACTTTCTTATTTTGAGAGATATTTTAATTCTGTAAACGGGTGCTGTTTCGTAATCGTTTGTACCCGTTTGTACCGCTTTTCGTTTCGTTTGTACCCCTACGGGGGTGAAAGTACCGCATTTTTAAAATAGGGCTAAGAGCTAACTTTTTTATTTTGAGAGATATTTTAATTCTGTAAACGGGTGCTGTTTCGTAATCGTTTGTACCCGTTTGTACCGCTTTTCGTTTCGTTTGTACCCCTACGGGGGTGAAAGTACCGCATTTTTAAAATAAGGGTAAGAGCTAACTTTTTTATTTTTAAAGATATTTGAAATCTGAAAGCGGTTGCTGGTTCGTAATAGTTTGTACCCGTTTGTACCGCTTTTCGTTTCGTTTGTACCCCTCCGGGGGTGAAAGTACCGCATTTTTAAAATAGGGGTAAGAGCTAACTTTTTTATTTTTAAAGATATTCGAAATCTGAAAGCGGGTGCTGGTTCGTAATAGTTTGTACCCGTTTGTACCGCTTTTCGTTTCGTTTGTACCCCTACGGGGGTGAAAGTACCGCATTTTTAAAATAGGAGTAAGAGCTAACTTTTTTATTTTTAAAGATATTCGAAATCTGAAAGCGGGTGCTGGTTCGTAATCGTTTGTATCCGTTTGTACCGCTTTTCGTTTCGTTTGTACCCCTACGGGGGTGAAAGTATCGCATTTTTAAAATTGGGGTAAGAGCTAACTTTTTTATTTTTAAAGATATTCGAAATCTGAAAGCGGGTGCTGGTTCGTAATCGTTTGTACCCGTTTGTACCGCTTTTCGTTTCGTTTGTACCCCTACGGGGGTGAAAGTACCGCATTTTTAAAATAAGGGTAAGAGCTAACTTTTTTATTTTTAAAGATATTTGAAATCTGAAAGCGGTTGCTGGTTCGTAATAGTTTGTACCCGTTTGTACCGCTTTTCGTTTCGTTTGTACCCCTCCGGGGGTGAAAGTACCGCATTTTTAAAATAGGGGTAAGAGCTAACTTTTTTATTTTTAAAGATATTCGAAATCTGAAAGCGGGTGCTGGTTCGTAATAGTTTGTACCCGTTTGTACCGCTTTTCGTTTCGTTTGTACCCCTACGGGGGTGAAAGTACCGCATTTTTAAAATAGGAGTAAGAGCTAACTTTTTTATTTTTAAAGATATTCGAAATCTGAAAGCGGGTGCTGGTTCGTAATCGTTTGTATCCGTTTGTACCGCTTTTCGTTTCGTTTGTACCCCTACGGGGGTGAAAGTATCGCATTTTTAAAATTGGGGTAAGAGCTAACTTTTTTATTTTTAAAGATATTCGAAATCTGAAAGCGGGTGCTGGTTCGTAATCGTTTGTACCCGTTTGTACCGCTTTTCGTTTCGTTTGTACCTCTACGGGGGTGAAAGTACCGCATTATTAAAATAGGGGTAAGAGCTAACTTTTTTATTTTGAGAGAAATTTTAATTCTGTAAACGGGTGCTGTTTCGTAATCGGTTGTACCCGTTTGTACCGCTTTTCGTTTCGTTTGTACTCTTACGGGGATGAAAGTACCGCATTTTTAAAATAGGGGTAAGAGCTAACTTTTTTATTTTTAAAGATATTCGAAATCTGAAAGCGGGTGCTGGTTCGTAATCGTTTGTATCCGTTTGTACCGCTTTTCGTTTCGTTTGTACCCCTACGGGGGTGAAAGTATCGCATTTTTAAAATTGGGGTAAGAGCTAACTTTTTTATTTTTAAAGATATTCGAAATCTGAAAGCGGGTGCTGGTTCGTAATCGTTTGTACCCGTTTGTACCGCTTTTCGTTTCGTTTGTACCCCTACGGGGGTGAAAGTACCGCATTTTTAAAATAGGGGTAAGAGCTAACTTTTTTATTTTTAAAGATATTCGAAATCTGAAAGCGGGTGCTGGTTCGTAATCGTTTGTACCCGTTTGTACCGCTTTTCGTTTCGTTTGTACCCCTACGGGGGTGAAAGTACCGCATTTTTAAAATAGGGGTAAGAGCTAACTTTTTTATTTTGAGAGATATTTTAATTCTGTAAACGGGTGCTGTTTCGTAATCGGTTGTACCCGTTTGTACCGCTTTTCGTTTCGTTTGTACTCTGACGGGGATGAAAGTACCGCATTTTTAAAATAGGGGTAAGAGCTAACTTTTTTATTTTTAAAGATATTCGAAATCTGAAAGCGGGTGCTGGTTCGTAATAGTTTGTACCTGTTTGTACCGCTATTCGTTTCTTTTGTACCCTTACGGGGGTGAAAGTACAGCATTTTTAAAATAGGGGTAAGAGCTAACTTTTTTATTTTGAGAGATATTTTAATTCTGTAAACGGGTGCTGTTTCGTAATCGGTTGTACCCGTTTGTACCGCTTTTCGTTTCGTTTGTACCCCTACGAGGGTGAAAGTACCGCATTTTTAAAATAGGGGTAAGAGCTAACTTTTTTATTTTGAGAGATATTTTAATTCTGTAAACGGGTGCTGTTTCGTAATCGTTTGTACCCGTTTGTACCGCTTTTCGTTTCGTTTGTACCCCTACGGGGGTGAAAGTACCGCATTTTTAAAATAGGGGTAAGAGCTAACTTTTTTATTTTGAGAGATATTTTAATTCTGTAAACGGGTGCTGTTTCGTAATCGGTTGTACCCGTTTGTACCGCTTTTCGTTTCGTTTGTACTCTTACGGGGATGAAAGTACCGCATTTTTAAAATAGGGGTAAGAGCTAACTTTTTTATTTTTAAAGATATTCGAAATCTGAAAGCGGGTGCTGGTTCGTAATAGTTTGTACCTGTTTGTACCGCTTTTCGTTTCGTTTGTACCCTTACGGGGGTGAAAGTACCGCATTTTTAAAATAGGGGTAAGAGCTAACTTTTTTATTTTGAGAGATATTTTAATTCTGTAAACGGGTGCTGTTTCATAATCGTTTGTACCCGTTTGTACCGCTTTTCGTTTCGTTTGTACCCCTACGAGGGTGAAAGTACCGCATTTTTACAATAGGAGTAAGAGCTAACTTATTTATTTTTAAAGATATTTGAATTGTGAAGCGGATGTTGCCTTCTAATCGTTTGTATGCTTAATTGCGGAATCTTTTATATAAAATCTACGATATAGATGTGAAAAAAATAAGTTGCAGGTTTGATATAAAGTTAAACTAAAATTAAACTGAAATAAAATTCTCAATCTGAACTCAAACTAAAATTAAACTAAAAAATTAAACTGAAATAAAATTCTCAATCTGACCTCAAACTAAAATTAAACTCAAATTAAAATTCTCAAACTGAACTCAAACTAAAATTAAACTAAATTTAAACTTAAATTAAAATTCTCAAACTGAACTCAAACTAAAATTAAACTTTAATTAAACTCAAAATAAAATTGAACATAAAATGAATATTCTTTGATTAAAAATTTATGTTTTATTGATTAATCATTTTTTACTTCTGCGGAACTAAATAACAAAAACTAAAATGTAAATGCTTTGATATAGTAAAATAAAAACGTGTGTGTGTGTGTGTGTGTGTGTAAATTGTGAAGTGTAAATATATATAAATATATTAAAATGTAAATAATATGTTAAAACTTTACATATATTTTTGTATTTTTTTTATCTTTTTTTATTTTTTTGAGGTTTTTTAATTTGTTTACTTTTAAACATTAAAACTATTTTTGTTTTATAGACATTAAATGAACTTAAAATGAATAATTAAGATGCGGCACATATGTATAATAATAGTGTGTTTTATATTTTAATATATATTAATAAAGATAATTTCTTTTTTTGTAACATCATTCTTTGTGATGCCAGTAGCGGCTTTTTATCTCTACAGAGATCATTATGAACTTCCCATTTTCCTGTCAGCCTGCGTATGTTTGCAATATAATGCCCTACACTTTCTGCATCTGATGTGCCTTGATACTCTATAACGGAAAGCAATTTATACATGCAATCATGAAATAGGAGATCTACGGGTATGTGGCTCAATGTGAATGTTCCTTCCCAATCTGATATATTTAAATTTCTTGCTAGATGTGTCGATTGTAAACACTCTATATCAATAAAAAGCAGTTGACCACAAATAACTGAACATTCTATGTTTTCTCCGTCACAACGAATACATCTTTTGTTCTTGTAAATATATTTTTCATTTATCGAATGTTGTAAGGCGCGCATATTTTCTTTATAAAACGGCTTGACATTAATATCTATAATATTAAAGTTGTTATTTTGTGCGTGTTGGCAATTCTGACAAGTTACATTTATGCTTAAGGAGAATTCGTCCTTTAATAAATGTTTTGCAACTAAATTACAGATATTATAGCAGCAATTCATAGTTCCATGTACAGGAGTGATAAACTTATTTAATATTAGTGCTCTTTCTTTATATATTTTTATGGAAGGTCCACATGTCGATAATTTTTTAATAAACTGGAACATGTCACTTTGAGCTTCTTCTACATAACAATGGAAGTTTGTCCAATCATAATAACCGACTAGTAACGTCTGAGCAATTGCATCAAAAGGGCATGTATTAATAAGCATAGTAGAATTTTTTCCAAGAACTACCGGTGCTAAAGTGTTACCATTTTTTAATAAGGATACTGAGGTTGTGAATTTTGGTTTTAGATGAATATTTTCAATGTCCGGGCACACAGTTAAATATTTTCCACGCTTCTTTGGACTATTATTTTTACCTCTCCAATTTTCCATTTTATTAAGATAGGTAAAACTTAAGTTAGCGCTAATATCTTTTATATTACTGTCTGAGTCAATAGGATTAATATCAATAGGCGCGATAGAATTATCAGATACGCTAATATCGTTCTCAGTGGTAATTTTAAAATCTTTCGAGCTATTTGGAGGATCATTTATGTCATCGGAAATGTCATTATTATTTGTAGTATTGTTAGTAATACAGAAAGATTGAACATTAGATTTATTTAGATTAATATTATCATCGGAATTATCCGAGTTATTTTGTGCGGCATGCTAATTACTAGCTTGTAAAATTTTTACCGCGCCTGCAAGCGATTTAATGTGTGTAACAAGAAATTTGTCGATACGCGTACACTTAGCATCTTTAAAAACAAGTTGTTTTAATTCCCTACAATATTCTTCGCTGCAAGCGGAAGATGCTACGCTGGCCGACATTATTGCTGTCCATAAAGGGAAGTGTCTAACAATTTTTAATAAATTGCTGCCAACTTGAGGACACCAGTATGGATTCGGTTTTTCGCCAGTATCACTTGGTTTACTTTCAATTTGTATAGATTGCAAAAAACTTGTTATTTTCATACCGCATTTATCATCTAAATCATCTATCAAATCTTCATTTGTAAAGTCTGTATCATAATTAGTATCATAATTAGTATCATAATTAGTATCATACATTTTATCGTTTTTTATTAATTGGATTAATCTTCGTTGTGCAGTAAGGCATCTAATTTGTTCGTCCGTAATTTCCTCTTCAGTATCTGATGCGCATACAATTAAAATGTCACGACAAATCTGATGAAATTGATTGATACATGTGCACTTTGTGAGAAGACCAAAGCAGCGCACGTAGAAATCTTTAATACGCATATGTTTTCCATTAAAACACTTTCATCGACATACAATTTTTATTATGTGCGCGATATCAATGCGTATTATGCATTTTGGTTTTTGCACGTTGTCCGAAGTTTCTAAAAATGTCATGCATCGTTCAATGTAAAAATTCAAATTTACATCATTAAATGCAAGACTAATTGCATTTATTAATGCTAAAGAGTAATCAACTGCAATCTCTGAAGGACAAGGAACAGGTGTACGCAACCATTCACGTAACCAAAAAGATAACATATTAGTGTCATGTTTCTCTGAGACCATTTGACATACGGGTAATATTTTTCCATTCAAAGAAGCAACCATTTGATATAAAAATATTACATTTGATGATCCATCCGGTCTATTAATACGTTTGATTAAAGATCCGGTAGCATCTATGCTTAAGACACCAGTGCTATTAAATCGTTTTTTGTTAAATATTTTATATAGAAATATTTGTTCATCACTCCAATACATAACATAAAATTTATCCATACCTATGTCTTTTATAAATCCAACAAACTCAGGTTTATATTTTAATTGAGCAATCGATAAAATGGGATCGGTAACATTATATAATCCTAACATTCGATCTTTCTCCAGTTGTTTTGCTTTACGTAAAACGTTTTCATTGTATAAATGTGCTGGCTCCACATCTCCAAATGACATTACTTCATTCTCCTTTTTTCTTCTCCATGCGTACACCGATGACGCACATATATCTTTGACAATATTTGCTCTATTAGCACCACGTAATTGTCGCTTTTTTTTATGTTTGATACCAGTAGTATCATTAGTTGATATTTGAATTTCAATACCATCTGCTACTGGTTTATTCAGAGCGTACGCATTAATAATTGTATCACATTCGGTACATATACCCCATATTTTAACAAATATCTCGCCAGGATTATCATTAATTTTTGCATTTTTGAATGCAAAGCAACATGGAAGTTTCAGTGCTTTCCACAATTCTTCGGCGATTACATCCATCCAATCTTTATTTAAAATTTTATACGGACGATCTTTATAAAAAGTATCTATCGGCGCTATTTTGTTCCATGTTTCGCTGGATAAATGGATTGAAGTACGTAGATGAGGTAAAATATTGTCCGAAGATTGCATAGACCAATTAGATTCGTTAGATTTATTACATTCGTTAGATGATAGAGATGTTTCTTTAATCTTTTTTTTGATACAATAATCTATTCCATAATGTTCGAGCAATTGATGTAATAAGCCATTTCTGTTTTGTGACACGTATAAATATATATATTTTTTCGACATCGCATTATTTAATTTAATGCGCGCTTCCTCCCAAACAGAATGTGTTAAATTTAAAACACGACCTTCATCATTCACGAGATGTAAACCTTTAACAGCTTCGAATATCTCGGATGGAGATTTTGACGCATTTCGGGGCATATTTAAAGTAATATATTTTAACACAAACAAAAAATATAAACTAATGTAATGTAATATCCTTTATCTAAATTTTAAAAAAACAAATTCATGTAAATTCAACCTTAAAATCATATGAGCATCTTATTATATATGAGAACTAAATATTATATATGAAATATTATACATGTACTTATTATATGATATATATATATATATACAGGATGTCCCATAATTCGCGAACCACCCGTCAGTTGCAGGTAGAGTAGGTTAAACTGAGTAAAAAAGTCCTCTACCATTTTGCGATTTTCTTAATAATTAATGAGAAATAAATTAAAGAAGATCAGCCAATTCGCTTGACGACGGCGAGAAAAGACAGCCCAGTTTCATATCGTTACTAAGCATGCGGCGAAAAGAAACAGTATAAGGTTACACGGTTGCTAAGCGCGCGATGAAGCGGGGAGGAGCGCTTTACAAAAGACAGTAACTACATACGAGTAGCGCTAACTCTGGACCCTCGAGTGGGCTGTCTCTTCTCGCTGCACGCTTATCATCGCTCGAATTGGCTGATTTTCTTTAATTTATTTCTCATTAATTATTGAGAAAATCGCAAAATGGTAGAGGACTTTTTTACTCAGTTTAACCTACTCTACCTGCAACTGACGGGTGGTTCGCGAATTATGGGACATCCTGTATATATATATAT